>NC_060900.1:3473100-3840600 GCF_014805685.1 Silurus meridionalis | reverse complement strand
GACGTATCCACCTGAGGGTTGAATCGAGTGAGCCATCCATACATCTTTTTGGCAGAATTTCCTCTTTACGTTTCGATGAGGTCAGACAAGGACAAGAATGTTGAAACTAATGATACAACATAAGACAAAAATGACTTTGTTTCGCAGTACAGAATGCCCTGAATAGCCATGGTTTTTGCCTTCCAGTGAAACAAAAGAGCTAATGTTCCTGATCCATATAAATAGTTGTAATGATGATGTAACTGACATCATTTTGTTATGTAGGGTTGATAATGAGGTGTAATAAAGCAGAAAAAACACTAAATTATTCAGCAGACGGAACTTCAAACAGAACTGAAAATTACTGTACAGGAGCATATAGAAAGGAGTCGATGCCACAGTCTCGGTTTTATGGATGCAACCAGTGTGTATGAGATTAAACGGGAGGCATTTTATCACCTGAAGTGTTTTACTGTATTCTATTGACCGACATTCTCTCGCTAGGCACTAATACTTATACAGCCTCTGTGACTCACTGAAGAAGCAGGTCTTATAGGTCAGTTTATAATGAAGATGCGGCTTCTCTGCTTGTGATTAAAGTACAAAACCAATTCCAAATTTGAAAAACTGGGTAAAATGTTAATACAAACAGAATGCAATTATTTTCAAGAAAGAAAGAAAGAAAGAAAGAAAGAAAGAAAGAACATTCAAGACTAGAAAGAAAGAAAGAAGAAAGAAAGAAAGAAAGAAAGAAAGAAAGAAAGAAAGAAAGAAAGAAAGAAAGAAAGAAAGAAAGAACATGCAAGACTAGAAAGAAAGAAAGAAAGAAAGAAAGAAAGAAAGAAAGAAAGAAGAAAGAAAGAAAGAAGAAAGAAAGAAAGAAAGAAAGAAAGAACATGCAAAGACATGAAAGAAAAAGAAACAAAGAAACAAAGAAACAAAGAAACAAAGAAAGAAAGAACATGCAAGACTAGAAAGAAAGAAAGAAACAAAGAAAGAAAGAAAGAAACAAACAAAGAAACAAAGAAAGAAAGAAAGAAAGAAAGAACATGCAAGACTAGAAAGAAAGAAAGAAAGAAAGAAAGAAAGAAAGAAAGAAAGAAAGAAAGAAAGAAAGAAAGAAAGAAAGAAAGAAAGAAAGAAAGAAAGAAAGAACATGCAAACACTAGAAAGAAATAATAAAAGTGCTCTTAATCAAAGCCCTTATCCCTGACCTGCTCGGTTGTAAGTCACTCTTTAAAAGAGCGTCCCCCAGTGTCATAAATATTAATGTACTTGTTGAACATAGCAGTCCAGCTTTGCTGTTATAATAACTGTCACTCTTCTGGGGAGGTTCCCACTGGATTTTGAAGAATGAAAATGATCAGGCTTGAGCTTTTCTTATAAAGATCATTGAAAAAAGGTCTTTTCAGTGGACGATTTAGAGTCTGTGGCAACTACTGCGATGTTGGGACGTCTCTGAAACTAATCAGTAAGGAGTCAACAGGAGCAAGTTGAGCTGAAGACACCTGACCATCACACGCATGTTTGGGTCTTCATGTGAGGATTTACGATCATTCAGCCTTAGTAGGACCAAATGTTGAATGATGAGGTCATGCTGGAACAAGAGAAACTGTAATTCTACAGCATACAAAGAAATCCCATAGCATTCTTATGCTTCCAAATGTGATGGTAAGGGTTCCTCAGACCTGCAGCTCAATCTGTAACTGTTTACTCCTTACTGTTTACAACTAAATAAATGGGAGATTCAGAAACGTCTCATTGTAAAAGTAGGTGCTACAAACCCTGACTCATCCACTGCAAAGCAGATCTTTATTTTCTATGAAAAGCTCGAGCCTGATCATTTGCATCTGTCCTTGTTTTCCCTTGTTTCCTCCTTTATTATGCATGAATACCATCTCTGGTTTTTCATTCGATTAGCACCCGCTAATCACCCCACACCCAAGCGCCATCTTCCACAATCCGGAGAACGAATGCGTACTCGAGAACACTACGGTAAGCAGATCGAGCGTGTGTTTAATAGTCGGCGTTTCGCGAGCGCACATGTTTGGGGAGCTTTGATTTGAAATTCTGTTGATCTCGCCATGCCAAAAGCAGATCAGTGCTGATGGGAATTATCTGCTGCTCATTGTGTGCTTTTGGGCTGCCCGTGCTAGTGCATGCAGCGCATCTCAAATATGCTTGTGTTCGAAAGAGAGAGAGAGAGAGAGAGAGAGAGAGAGAGAGATGGTGAGAGTGTGAGAGAGAACTGACTGAACCAGCTGCTCTGTTACTGCATTCGTTCACTTAATATTAGATTTGATTCTTCCAGCGACAGTTTGTATGTGTGTGTGTGTGTGTGTGTGTGTGTGTGTGTGTGTGTGCACCTGTAACAGTAGAAGTGCAGGTGTAGTTGTAAAGCAGGGCCAGCTCTCCAAACAATGTTCCAGGTTCAATATTGTGCAGCTTCTGTCCAGCCCTGGATACCTCGAGTTTTCCCTCTGAAAGAAAAGACACATATTTGACTTGCTATCTTTGTAAGGACCCTCCATAATCTACACCATCTCCAAGAGTCTTTCTTATAAGGACTGGCCAAATGTCCTCACAAAACATTTCCAGGGCCATTTGGTCTCCATTATTAAAACACGCCCAGATGGTCACCCCATAGAGACGTGGCCCCTGTCACAGGTTGGTGGCGTTGCCAGGGGCAACTACGGCTGAGTGACAGATTATCTGAGATGTCACAAATTTCAGCCCGACACGCCGTCATCTCCGCATCATGCCAGCGTATCGCCGGTGTTAATAAGCGTCGTTCTGACGTTCTCTCCCTGACACACTCCAGCTCTTTATCTTCACGTCTTGCTTTACAATATCACACGCTGACATTATCTCCCTCTCGCTTCCCTCTTTTATCTTCTTCCTGTCTCTCCGTTGTCAGAAACATGGAAGCTTCCAGTGCAACAGATTATAATATATTTTGTGCATGTAATAAAACAACAAATAATACAAGAGTTAAAATACCTGAGGAATTTTTTATTATTATTATTATTACTCAAGTGGCATAGTATTAATGGTAGTCCTGGATTAATAAATATGTAGTTGCATCTTTACTTTTGTACTTTAGATACTTTATATTTTTATTTCAAGAACAAAAAAAAAAAAAAAAAAACAATTTGCATTGTATTCAAAAATCAGGGCAACGCAAATAAAATAAAATCTTTTCATTTTATTATAATTGTTGCCAAATATAATAAAATGTAAATTAATTTGCAATTTTAATACATTAATTAAATACAATTATAATTTATTATTTAGTTTAAAACAATTTCTCTTTTCCTTCTTTGCTAAAAAAAAAATAATAATAATAATAAAGAAAATAAACAAATAACAACAACAATAATAATAAAACAAATTTTTAAAAAAATCATAAAAATTTCAATTTAATAAAAGGAAAAAAATGCTCTTTTATTTCCTTAAACCTAGTAACACTGTAAATCATTAGGTCAGGCGTAGGCCAATACATCGCTGACTCTTTAAGCTAGCCAAAATATAATTTTGTAATGGGTGTTACTGCTGATGTTTCTGTTTTTGCTCCTGTCTATATTTCTACAACAAAAAGAAGTATTAATTTTTAAAAAATTTAAACAATGTTCTTGGCATGGAAAAAGATTGACCAAAAAAAAGTGCTTGGACCCCTAGAATCCTGCTAGTGTTATAGTGTTCTTCTTACTCTGCCATGAGATGGTCTGATATGATGACTCTACATAACATTAGCAATGCAATTCTGATTCTCTCAATCAGACAGTAACTTAAAAAAAATCAAATAAGGGGTCAAAAAAGCAATATAACCACAACTGGCATCCTTTCTGAATCTGAGCCCTGAAAAATAAGAACAAGAAGGTTGGGGAAGTAATATATTGGTGATCTATTAAAGATCATGGTCACATCAGTTTGGCTGAGAAAGCTGCACTGGTAATAAATCATTTAGAGCAGACCTTGAGCTGTAACAGCATTCCGGTATATATATCCGAGGAGCGGAATGGGGCTTAGTAATAAAATATAGAGAAAAACATCTGCATATAAATACACACACACACCAGGAGAATGCTAAATAGTTTTCTTTAGCTATAGAGATGCATACTTTACTAGAATCAGGAAAAATATATCCTTCTTTTTATAGCAATGTATTTATAAGAATGAGAAGTGATACAAAAAAAAGAGATGGTAATCTGGAAATAAGAGAACCTCTGCTCATGAATAAAATATGAAATTATGAAAGTACCCACATACTATAGAGGATATTAGCACTGGTAGTGGAATAGAAATAAATCATTTTTGGATTTTATTTTTTCCTCAGGCTATAAAGGTAATAAGCAGGCAGCTGTCCATACATCCATCTTCACAGCGTTATGATGGTGTTTAACACCCTGATATATATACTGTATACCAACACCATATTAAGCAGGTGGTCATAAAGTTATGCCTGGTCAGTGACCATGTTATATCTGATTGGTGTATGCAAAATATTACATATAAATGCAGATTATTCATGTTTGACCAGTTATAATTTCTATAGTAAAAATTGTCCAGAAAGTAAAGGGTGGACACTACCCTATTAGGAGTCTCCAGTATTAATGTTTTGACATCATGTGAGACGATGAACCTCCCAAACTCCTAGAAACCATGAGCAGTTAGACCCTCCCACTACCCCAGTCATAATATAATATTAGACCAATTTGCATGGTTGTTAAGTTTTGCCGATCCGATCTTTACCTTCCAGTATGAACGATTGCGACGCCTCATCGCCTTCTTGAACGAGTCGGACTCCCTGGGCGACCACTGTTGGGTATGCACAATCCACCAGGTCTGATAACTCCGTCCCGACATACTTCAGCCACTCGGTGTCCCTTAACGCTGCCTCGATCAATTGCTGAGACCTAGGAGATCAAAAAACAACCAAGACATTCAATGTGCATTAGTATTGTTGTGTCATTTCGCCGTAAATGCCACTGGGTTTGGATCAAATTTTCCAAAACATTGCCAAGCTCTTTGACAGAGCCATTTTTCGTTCTTTGAGCACACAAAGACTGCACCTTCTGGAGTCGGTTGGGGTCAGAGCTTTCATTTTTAAAAGAAATGTGATGGAAAAGAAACAAAGGCAAGATTGTGTGAAAAAGTAAATCAGACGAAAGACTTACTCCAGGTTCTTGCTGTGGCTCATAGGAGGATTCTGCAGGATCAGTTTCAGGTCCAGGTTTGTAGGCTCTGTAATCACAGATCTTCTCTTCACCCTTAAAGATGAAGCACGGTGTTGCCCTGAGGTATGAAAAAAAAAAAGCAACACTTTCTGGGTTACTTTTTTTAACAGATGCTTTTTTTTTTCCCCCTAAAGGGATTTAGAAGTGGGTTTCGATTTCTATCCAAGCATAAACCTGAGCAGCTGTGGGTCTGGAGGGGTTGCTGAGCAGAAGAAGCTTTCGTGCACTAGCACGGAATCCGAAAAAGGGATATATTTTAGGTTTTTGCACTGAAAATTCTGAGCAGGAAAATGACAAAAATTGTACAAACGATCCTCAATAAATGGATTATTTGATTATATTTACTGGATAGTAAATTGGAAGAAAAATATCCTGCATCAGAGACTCATAAAAACCCATCATGATGTCTGTTTTGATGGTTTTATCATTGGTATATCATTATTAAGTTTTCAATTCAATTCAAGTTTATTTCTATTGCACTTCTTACATGGTCTTAAAGCAGCTTTACACAATGTAAGAATTATAGAACAAAAATCTAAATATATGAGAATGTGAAATTTCCCTGATGAGCTCCCCTGAGGCGACTGTTGAAAGGAAAAACTCCCTCAGATCGTATGAGGAAGAATCCTTAAGAGGAACCAGACTCAAAATGGAAGCGTATCCTCACACCAAGAGTGTGAATCTAACATTACATTAACATTTAAAAACATTATAAACACCAGCGAGTGAGAAAAATCATAAGCACCGGAATATGTGATCATGAGTAATGTCTTTTCTACAGTCTTAGACGTACAGTCAGTTGGAGATGTGGAACCAGGAGGTCCTGAGAAACTCATAAATTAGCTCAGCAGCTGAGATCATTATATCAACACCGAATCCTCCATGTCCAATGTTCAATGATGGAGAAACAGCATATGTATAATGTTATTGTAAGTATTGATTAAAAGGGTGTTTATCTTGCGTCTTCTTCTTCTTCTTCTTCTTCTTCTTCTAGTTCTTCTTCTTCTTCTTCTTATTATTATTATTATTATTATAACTATACAATACTATATTACACATTAATTATCTTCATGCAATGTTATTACTTTGGATTTGGGACCTGTAGGTTAATAGATGCGACATCGATGTCACAGAAAACGAAATGAAAACAACACTTCTCTCAATGACCTTTCCCTTCAAAAAGGTGGAAAGAAAAAAAAAATAAAATAAAATAAATAAACAGGAAGGTGTCCTACGTGCCCGAAATATTAGCTATCAAGTCTTCCCCTGCACTTCTACACTCCTGGTTCACCAGTGAGCACCATGGCTGCATACAGCTCTATCTCCTATTCATCCTAGGCAATCATTTCTTCACAGCAATTGGCGCTGGATCATCACACGTCTCTAAACACGATATCAGAACGAAGCTGGGTTACCTGTGGAGGATCCGGGAGAGGTGAGAGTGTCCCTCAGCCGGTCGAGCTCGCCCTGCAGACGCCGGATGAGATCGTCTTTGGCGTCAAGCTCCAGCTCGAGTTCGTCGATCAGAGCGTCTCTCTGGCGCAGCTCTTCGATCTTCAGCTGGAGTGCAAACTGAAGATCTCGGAGAGTACCCATGTTGCCTTATGACAAAAAAAAGTGTATATATGTCTTATACATATGTGTATAGATATAGATATAGAAACTCTCTCTCTCTCCTTCTCTCTATCTCTTTCAGTGTCTCCAAAAGTGTAACTGGGACAGAAAAATAGAGGGCAGGTCGTCTCAGTAATTAGCTGAAAGTGGCAAATTGAAGATGCCGCAATGAAGAATGAAGCTTAATTTTTAAAAGAATCAGGAACAAAATGTACCTCATATGCAGAAGATGCATCCACTCCATCACTCACAGTGCTTCCCTAAACATCAGGTTTGTGTACCTTATAAATATGAAGCTGCAAAGAAAAAAAAAGAAAGCCATACCTGCTTTGAATTTACGTGTTGCAAAAACTGTATTATTCCTCCCTCTAGAGCAACAATGAAGAGAGAAAAAAAAGCTGCACAGGAAATAAAAGCTCTTTTACGAGAGCATCTTCTGTTCCGGCGGCTAATAAAACGAGTGTGAGATACGCATGCTGCTGCCTGAGAGGAACGAAAGAATGAGACGAGAGGAGAGAGGGCGAGAGACAGAGGAACAGGAGGAGGTGGAGGAGTGAGAGAGAGAGAGAGAGAGAGAGAGAGAGAGAGAGAGAGAGAGAGAGAGAGTAGAAAAAAAGAGAGTAAAGAATGGTATTGAGAATGAATTAAAGAAGGAATGGAATGAAAGAATGATGGAGAGATGAAATCTTTGTATTAAGCTCACAGGCACAGATATATAGGAAGTAAATGAAGTGTGAGATGCAATCACTTTTGTTCTACAAGAGAAAAGAGAATAATCACACACAGTTCAATCAGCAGTGCGTTAAATCTATACTTTATTCTGTAGTCTTTTTATTTTTATTTCGCTACTTTCTTCTCAAGTTTTCTTCTATACTATGCTTACTTACTATATCTCAGGTATGATCTAGTAATAATAAAAAAGTGTTCATAATCATTCATTATTAATTAACTCATTATTAATTACTCCTGCATGATGCATACATTTAGGTACATTTAAAGTGTGATATTTTGCATACTAATAATTTGAGTATGCATACTTGGAGGTGGAGCAGGAGGTAGTAGAGCTGAAGATGTTAAGGTTTTTGTTGTGAAGGATGAGGATGGATAAGATTAGAAATGAGTTTAATAGAGGGACAGTGCATGTATGATGTTTTGGAGACAAGGTGAGGGAGGTGAGACTGAGATGGTTTGGACATGTGCAGAGGAGGGACATGGAGTATATCGGTAGGAGAATGCTGAGGATGGAGCCATCAAGAAGGAGGAAAAGAGGAAGGCCAAAGAGAAGATTTATAGATGTGGTGAGGGAAGACATGCAGGTGGTTGGGCTGCAGGAGGCAGATGTAGAGGACAGGGGATATGGAGACGGATGATCCGCTGTGGCGACCCCTAATGGGAGCAGCCAAAAGAAGAAAAAGATACTTGTTTTGCATACTGATATTTTGAGTATGCATACTTATTTTGCAAAATGTCAGTGTTATGTATAATATATCGAGTATGCATACTAATTTTGCATACTGATATTTTGCATACTGATGCCTAATTTTGATGCTGATCATTTTTTTGCATACTAATTAATGCATACTTATTTTGCATACTGATATTTTCAGTATGGATACTATAATTTTGATTATGCATTTATCCTATTTCTTATGGACCAGAGAATGTTTTGGTCATATTTCTTTTTATCAGCTACATTGTCCTGATCAAGGTCACGATGGATTCAGAGTTGGTGATGTAGGAGAACTCTAACAGAATGGGAAGCCTGTGCTAGTTTGGTAGTTCACTCCAAAAGTATTTATGGATGCTAATGTGTGGCTGTTTAAATATGCAGTTATGCAGTTATGCAGTTATCTTTACCTGGATTTGTGCAGTTCTTCCTTAAATGTATATAGTAAATTTAATTTAAAATTCAATTGTAATCGTAACTGGATTAAAGCATACATTTTTATAAAAGTAAATGCTTCAGTCTCCTGGTGCTTTTGTAAAGTAAAGTCAGAGGTGCACAAAATGGGATATGCAGTATATACAGTGTATATGGGGGTGTCATTGCATGTATTTATTGTTTTATTTATCCCTCATTGCACCCCCGAGTGAAGTTATAATTTCATTAAAACTATCTTTTGTTAGCTGTGACCTCATTTGAAATAAAATATACGTTTTTTTTGTTTTTTTTTTGCCAAAAAACATTTTTCCCCTAAGTACGCTTGTACACCAATTTTCAATAAAATATACTTTATTTTCTACTCTTTCACTGTTCACTGTTATTTTGCATTTGGTTTATATCCAAAAGCAGGTTTATTCCTGATATACTAGTATTTTGCATACTAATACTTTGTGTATGCATACATACATTTTGTTACAGGTATTGAGAATGAGAATACCGAATAACACCTGAACACTTGAATGCATACTTCTACATACATTCTACAAACTTTGAATACTTATTTTGCATACTACTTTTTTAAGTATGCATGCTAATATTTTGAGTATGCATACTTATTTTGCATACTACTTTTTTAAGTATGCATGCTAATATTTTGAGTATGCATACTTATTTTGCATACTACTATTTTAAGTATGCATACTAGTCTCTATTTTATGGATGCATTTACATTTTGCCTTACTTGTATACTGTTTTATTCTTAAATAAATAAATAAGTAAATAAAAAAGAAATAAATAAAAATAATTAATGCACCCTCCCTCGAATAAACTCATTTCTAATCCTGTACATTGTCGTCACTCCCAATGAAAACCTCAACATCTTCAGCTCTGCTACCTCCAGTTCCACCTCCTGTCTTATTCTACAAACATAATTTTTAGTATCCTTACTTAGCCCTACATGGTTTGCGTAAATTATTTTGCATACTAATATTTTAAGTATGCATACTATTATTTCAGTATGCATACTTATTTTGCATACTACTTTTTAAGTATGCATACTATTATTTCAGTATGCATACTTATTTTGCATACTACTATTTTAAGTATGCATACTATTATTTTGAGTATGTATACTTATTTGCATACTAGTGTTTAAATTTTGCATACTAGAATTTTGAGTATGCATTTTAAGTACCCATTCTCTTATTGAACAGTGTGTTTTATCTTCATCAACCACACTGTTTACTTACTTGTGTTTTTTTTATATGTATATTTCTTATAGGAACATTTTTTTAGTATTCATAATTATCTTGGATATTGTTATTTTGAGTATGCACACTTGTTTTGCATACTAGTAAATTTAGCATGCATACAAACATTTTGAGTTTGCATTTGAGTTTCTTTTCATTGGGCATTTATTAAGAAGTGGTCTGAGAAGCATCTTCTTCTATACACAGCAATAACAATGACATCATCAGAAGCACAATTTCTTTCAACTCATAACATAAACAGCAAATAATCTAAAAACACATTACAGAAAGTGACAAAACACAACACCTTTGCATTTAATAAATGCAATTTGCATAAAAAACAATACTTGCTTGAAAACTTGAAAATGAGCATATTTGAGTCATTGAGTTATAGCATTCTATCCATTCTATCATACAAGAATCAATACCTCCAGCGCACACACACACACACACACGCACGCACGCACGCACGCACACACACACACACACACACACACAACCACCCACACAAACAAACACACACAAAAAGATTTTTGCATGCATACTTCAATGAACAAACATTTGATTTATTTGATATTTATACATATCTTGCATACTATTATTTCGACTCTGCATGCTTATTTTTGCATACTAGCATTTTTAGTATGCACACTGCTATTTTGAATATGCATACTTATTTTGCATTATAATAGTTTGAGTAAGCATACTACCTTTTTAATATGCATTTTAAGTAGCCATTCTCCATTTCTGGCCAGTGTATGGTTTTTATTCAGCTTTAGCAACCTCACTATCCTGATGAGGGTCATGATGGATTTTTTATTCACTGAATAATGAATGAGATGTAGAATGTAGAACCAGTGAGACCATCCACAGCAATCTTGAGTGAGGTATCAATGTGGGACCAGCCTCAGCAGCAGCAAGGGATTCTCAAGTGAATACAGCTCGCAGGAGAAGTGGGGCATTAGCATGAATCAGGCTAATAATTCTTTAATATGTTCTTTCTTTATTTGCATAAGACGAAAGTCTTTCAGTAAGATATTTGTACCCTTGTACCCTTGCCTACTAGATTACTTGCACACTAAAATAAATGCTATGTGTACTGGAGTACACATTTTAACAAAGGAAATTGCATTTTGGCCTACTTGCATACTAGCACACCTTTATGCTAAAATACATTTGTATACTAAAATATAATTTAATAATTCATAAAAATAATTTTCCATACTATTATTTTGAGTATGCATACTTATTTTGAATGCTATTATTTTAAGTATGCATACTATTATTTCGAGTATGCATACTATTATTTCGAGTATGCATACTTCTAATGCATACTAATAGGTTAAGTATGCATACTATAATTTTGAGTATGTATTTTGAGTCTCCATTCTGTCCAAGTTGATGTTTTATTTTCAGCAACCACACTTTCCTGATCAGGGTCACGGTGGATTCAGAATGATGTAAATTAATTTTCAATACAATGAATTCATTTTATTAACACTTGCATACATACTTATTCCTTTTTTAGTATTAATGATTACTTGTACATCACATACATACTTATTTTGCAAACAAACAAACAAATACATTTAGATATGGGGGCAAATGTAAATGTACTTATTCAACAAACATCATTTTTAATATTCTTACCCCTTCGTGGTATGCATGCTTATTTTGCATACTCATATTTTAAGTATGCATACTTATTTTTTTGCATAATAATAATTTTGTGCATGCATACTATTATGCATATTATTACATATACATTTTGGAGCATTCATACTTATTAGCATAGTAGTGTTATAAATTTGCATACTTGCATTTTAAGTACCCATTCTCTTATCAACCAGTGTGTTTTATCTTCAGCAATCACATTTTCCTGAATTACCTGATATTTCTATTCTTTCTTTTTTTATACGTATATTGCTTCTAGAAACGTTTTTAGTATTCATAATTATCTTGGATATTAATGTTTTGAGTATGCACACTTGTTTTGCATACTAGTAATTTTATCATGCATACAAATATTTTGAGTTTGGTCACTGATGCACACTTCTATACACAGCAATAACAACAACATCAGCAGAAGCACAATCCTTATTTGCATGAGCTCGTTTCAACTCGTAACATAAACAGCAAATTCAGCAAACTTAAAACACAGAGCATTACAGAAAGTGACTAAACGCAAGACCTTTGTGTCTAAAAAACGCAATGTGTAAAAAAATGTCCCTTTTGGTTTGCATACTAGCGCACCTTTACACAGAAGGAATGAATATCATTAAAAAAATGAAGCAAAAAAAGTCAATAATCAACAAGTCTCCTTTCACTGCAGCCACAGCTGCACCACCCAAATACATTATTTCTAGAATCAATATTAACCTTATAAAATTACCCCAAAAACCTTATGAGCATTTGTGTGCATTTTTCCATGCGTTACAGTTTTCCTGGGGATTTAAAATAAAAGCAGATTGTGTGTATTTGTGCAAATGCTACAAGAAAGAAAACTCGAAAGTAATTCAATGCTTTATGAAAAAGTTTAAGAACTGCTTCGGCTGACCTTGTCTCAAGATGTCCAGCTTTTTATTTTAAATTCTGTCTTGTAAATGTCCTTACAAGTGTATCTATGACCAAATCGATTTCTTCTCCTCTGCCAGCCGCTGTGAAATAAAAAAAACAGCTATTAAATCCACATAAATATATTCGCTTGTGCAGATTGCAGCAGATGCAGTTCAACCTTCAACTCAACCTTCATCCTGAAAGCACGAATCACACGGCGTGACAACTGCATCTAAACACATGTTAAGGACGAACACTAAAAGTGTCTGAACGTTTTGTATGAGCTTTCACACACACATCTAAGCCTGAACTCTTGCACATATACTTATTCTAGATTCACATTTTTTTATATGTTTATTTGTTTTGCATCCTAATCTTTAACTATGCAATACTACTACACTGATCAGGGATAACATTATGACATCATAACATTATGAGCTGTGAAGTGAAGAACACTGATGATCTCTTTATCATGGCACCTGTTAGTGGGTGGATATATTTATTAGGCAGCATGTGAACATTTTGTCCTCAAAGTTGACGTGTTAGAAGCAGTTTGACAAATTGTGCCGGCTAGACGTCTGGGTCAGAGCATCTCCAAGCATCTGGCGCTCTCTTGTAAGCTGTTCCTGGTCTGCAGTGGTCAGAATCTATCAAAAGTGCTCCAAGGAAGGGACAGTGGTGAACCGGCGACAAGACTCGTTGATGCGCGTGGGGAGCGAAGGCTGGTTCGTGTGGTCCGATCCAACAGACCAGCTCCTGTAGCTCAAACTGCTGAAGAAGTTCATGCTGTTAATGCTCGATGGAAACAGCAGAACTGTTTTGGCAGCAAAAGGTGGACCAACACAATATTAGGCAGGCAGTCATAATGTTATCCCTGAGCAGTATATATTGAGCACGCATACCTTTTTGAGCGTACTAACATTTTTAGTATGCATACTTATTTTAAGAACCTGTGCTCATGCTGTTTATTGATTATGCATGCTAGTAATGATATATGGTTATTGATTGAGATGCAAACACACATACTCTGTGCACATGTATGCAGTTATTTAAACCAGCCAATCATGCAGCAGCAATGCAGTACATACACTTCAATGCAAACAGGTCAAAAAGCTTAAGGTAATAAAAATATTCACATTTAACAAAAGAATGAGGGAAAAGTGTGACCTCTGGGATATTAACCTTGGCATTGCTGTTGGTGCCAAATGGGCTGATTTGTTTTCAACAAACAAAACATACAAACAACATCCAATGGGTGACAATTCTGATGACGCTTTTAACAATGGACGCTCAACCTTGGGTAAGCAACGTCCACGCTTCCAGCATGAGTGATGTAAATGAAAGCATGAGTTCTCAGACCAGGTCACTTTATTCCACTGCTCCAATAACCAGCTTTTTTGCTCATGTGCCCATGATGGGTAATGGATGGGGTCAACATGGGCATACGGGCCATTTTGCAGCTACACAGACTCACAATAGAGCCAGCATGAACTTTCTGCTACAGAAGGTCTTCTGTGGGACCACAGATAGTCGAGCTAGTCTTCACTCCCCACACTCAACAATGAATTCTGATGCCTATGACTTATTTCTGTGATGGCCTAAGCCTAGACCCATGACTCTACCTTGGACCATTTTAGTGGGTACGATTATTTAAATAATTACTGTTCACAAAAACATCATCTCAGAATGCATAACACAACCAGCACCACTAGGTGTCAGTTTGTCTCAGGAAACACTGTATATCAGTGGAGTCCAAAATGTTTCCTATGGTGGGCCAAAAATTAATATTGTAAATGTTTTATTATACCAAACATTATATTAACATTAAAGTTGCTATGGTTGCTCTCATTTATAATGACATCAAATTAAAAATTTAATGAATTCATTAATGGAAAACATGACTCGGTAATCTGCTAAACACTAAATGAAGTTTTATTTTCTAAATGCTAGCTCAGTGAAACATAAGAATAATAAGAAACAATTTTTTTGTACAGCAGAGTTCAGTGCCTAATAAAACTATTTAGAGAGACATAAAGCTGGTGTTTATTTTTCAGGATGTTTTTCCAAATGGCATTATTACCCTTTTCTCATTTATAGTATGACAGGTCAAATTAAATCATCCAAGGACAACTATGGCTCCAATGGCCATGTTTGAGCATCTGGTTTTGTATATAAATTCAAATAAACAAACATTTGATGCGGTCTCATACTGTAATATCACTTCAAATCTCTTTTTTTTTTTTTTCCATAATTAACATAGCCATATGTGTACTGGCCTTTCATTGAATTGCTAAGCAGTGGTGTCACTCTGAAAAGCGATCTAAAAGAGATTGGAATGAGAGATTTTGAGCTTTCATTTATTTGTCATGTTATTATCAAACCTTGTTTCACTTTTATTTTTGAAAGTAGAGCGAATGAAATCCAGTCGTCACCACCATCCTCCAGGCTCCTCCTCCTTGGTTTTCCCCTGGGTTTCTTTTAATACCCCAGTAAACATTAACATGCACTGAATAATAACCAGAGCTTGTTTTTGTTAGCAATCTTCTAATGTGAAGATACATTTTTAAAGTCCTGCATATTCCTATGCTAAACAGTGTTTACCTCTACTTTTTAGCTCCTTCTTGTTTTTGTTGTTTTATAGCATTCTTGAATGTCAAATAGTTTTACTTTCTCACAGAACCCAATCGTGTGTTAAATGTAAAATAGCCTACGTTTTTTAATAAGTAATAAATAAATCCAAAGAAGACGTGGCTCATATATATACCGTACTGTGCAAACGTTTTGGGCATTCATGAAAAAATGCTGTAAAGTAAGACTTTTTTTAAAGTGTTTATTTTGATCAATGAACAAAATGAAAAGTAAATGAAGAGAATGAAATTCCAAATCAAATCAATATTTGGCGTTACCGCCCCTTTGCTTGCAGAACAGCATCAATTTTTCTCTGTACACTTTTTAAAAGAACAGTTTTTTAAAGAACTCAGTGGGTAGGTTGTTCCAAACATCTTGAAATACCAACCACAGAACTTCTGTAGAGGTAGGCTTCTTCAAATCCTTCTGTCTTTTCATGTAATCCAAGACAGACTAAGATGATGTTGAGATAAAGGCTCTGTGGAGGCCAAACCAACACTTCTAGTATTCATTGTTCTGATGATAGTTCTTAATGGCATTGGCTGTATGTTTGGGGGTCATTGTCCTGCTACAGGATAAATTTGGGGCCAAGCACAGACCTTCCTGATGCTACTGCATGATGGATAAGTATCTGCCTGTATTTCTCAGCAATGGGGACACCATTAATCCTGACCAAATCTCCAACTCTGTTTGCAGAAATGCAGCCCCAGACTGGCAAGCAACCTCCACAATGCTTCACTGTTGCCTGTTCCATTTTGGAGGCATGGCTATTTGGCCACAATTCTTTCATGAAGACAACTTCTGGCCAAACTTCTCCAGACAGTATATGGGTGAACCTGGGTGAACCTGGGTCTGGGTTTCACCAGTTCTTTGCTAATTGCACTGTAAAAATGTTAGTGTAAGAAATAAAAGCCAAAGGATGGTCACACCAAAATCATTTTTGCTCAATCCTCTTTAGTCCTCATTCTAACATTTAACCTTATAACAAAATCTCACCAAAATATCAGAAATACCATATTCACACTTTTCAATATGATCTAAAAGTGTCTGGATTGAGTGATTGTTTTACACTGGACCACAGAAATGCCACACATGTATAAGACGTGATTGACTGTATTTGCAGATTGTATACAGGTCAGGTCTTTGTTTAGCCTTAACGCATTGATCAAGTACACAATTTCGAATGAATACCTATTTATGAATATAATATGCTCACTATTTAATATACGTGTGAAATCACCTGCTCTAAATAGATTTAAATAAGAAGTTCTGAGCTCTCATTTATTTGTCACTTCATAATCAGATTTTGTTTCACTTTTATTTTTGAAGGTGGAGCAAACGGAAGCCAATCGTTACAGAACCCTCCTGCTAACCATCCTCCAGTCTCCTCCTTCCTGGTTTTCCCCTGCGTGTTTTTATACCTTCGTAAACATGAACACCACATTAAATAATATCAAAATCCTATTTTTGCTTGCAATATTCAAATTTTTTTTTTTCTGCAGATATTATCTAGAGTTTTGCATTTGGCTATGCTAAACCATGTGTACCCCTACTTTTTATCTCCTTGTTGTTGTTTCCTTTTATTGTCCTTGGCAACCCAGTAGCGCATGAAATTATGTTTTAGCTGGTTCATGTTTTAGCTGGTTCACTAGACAAAACGATTACAAAAACTATTTTA
Organism: Silurus meridionalis; assembly: GCF_014805685.1. NCBI lineage: Eukaryota > Metazoa > Chordata > Actinopteri > Siluriformes > Siluridae > Silurus > Silurus meridionalis. Next base: position 3,823,776 of record NC_060900.1, on the reverse strand, counting down.
GAATAATTAATAATTAAACACGAACAACACATGACTAATATAGCTCAGTACTCTTTGTAACATCCAATCTTATAGTAAAAACTCAGAGTTAACTAACTAATAAACAAACCGAACCACTGAAATGCCACACATGTATAAGATGTGATTGATTCGGGCTAATTCCAGATAATGTTTGCTCATGTTTGGCCAAAACACAGGTCATTGCCAGGTAAACCTGAACCTAATCTAACCGAAACGTATCATGCATTGACTTAAACTGGTTATCTTGAAAATACAGGGCTTCTATACTACTATTGCTTTGCTACGATGATAGTAATAAGTAATTCCAACCATATGCAGTTAGTCCAATAGGTTTAATTATCATTTTAACCGTATACACAGCTGATTTATTGCATATTGTATTGTATATGGTTGAATGACAACAAAAGCCTACTTGACTTGATTGCTTGACTAATTTTATAGTGTTATATATAATGTTATAATGTTATAATAGAGCAACATTTTTCGAAATACTACATAACTACATAAAAACTCAACTGTGTCCTGGTAATGACACATGAATAAACATTTAGAAAGTTTCTAAAATAAGTCAAAGGTATCAAACTTATATTTACTTAATTATATTTGCCTATGAATATAAATAAAGAGAATATTCTACATAATGTTTATGAATAAAATTTATTTGATTTGTATGTGAATAAAACACATTTAAAAATTCACTGTTTACATGATGCTAGTGGTCCTATGCTTCCATTGTTAACTAGTACATGCATAAGATAACAGATTTATATTAGTCATATACATTTTTTTTTAGTGTAAAACGTAATTAATTGCAAGAAATTTCCCTATTAACAGAAGGGAAAAGTCCATAATGAAGGAAAAGAAGCCTCAAACAGGGTCACGTGCTTTCCCCAAAAACACGCGCGCGCCCTGTTTGCAGTACCAGAAGCAAACCTTCACTCGCATTATCTGCTTGGAAACAGCAGCGCGAGTCGTTCTGATTGGCTGTAAATTCAAAAGGGGGCGGAGCTTAGTCAACATAATGTTACAGAGGTGGGAACTTTCGCTTCATTTTCCTTCAAGCTTTGAGGAGTCGGTAGTGGTTTAGGAGATCCGTGACACCAGCCCAGCTGTTTTTTAAGCGGAAATCAATTTATTTATAACAAACTTATATCGAAATTCATTTGAAAACATGCGTCTTCTGCTGTCTTTCTTGGTGATCGCTGTTTTCAGCGCAAACGCCTTCGCTAAGAATTGTAAGTATGATTTCCTGGTGGCTTTCTATAATAGGCCTGATACTGCGATGTCGTGGATATTGGTTTGTATTTATAAATATTACTGTTATTCAGAATTTTCATTAAAATCCTTCTTTGAACATTCATGTATTATTGTAATAACTATTAAATGCTCGTTTCGTCCATTTGTGGCGCAGTTGTCTTTGTTTTGAGCTACTTCCCTGTGTAGAGATATAAAAATATATATATACATTGAAACTCTTTAATATTTAACAAACATTTAAATAAATTTACATGTGATTAATACAGTATGCTTTGTTTTCTAATGAGCTGTTTGACCCCAAACACGAGTGTTTGGAAAATTCCCCCAAATTTACTTTCACTTTAGGTTTTGTCCACAGCGTTGGCTTTGTGTAGAGAGAATGAAAAAATTATAACAAAAAAAATACAATTCTTATAAAACTCTAAACCAGTCAAACACCAGAATTATAAAATTATTAATTTAAAAATCTAATTATTTTAAAAACAATATTTCAAAAAGTTCTAATGAATTTGCAAAAAAAAAAAAAAGTAAAATTTTGCTAAACAGGATTGGGCTCAATCATATGTGTATAAATAAACAAACATAGATAGATCGATAGATCGATAGATAGATAGCCTTCTTTTTTCTTTGTTTTTTTTCCCCCATCCTATTCCCTCATGCCGGACAGTCAAATAAAGCATTTCACTGCATGTCATAAAATTTGATTTGATTTGAGATAGATAGATAGATAGATAGATAGATAGATAGATAGATAGATAGATATGCCTCAGTTATACAGCGAAACAAGATTTTGAAAAACTCTTTCGATCCAGAAACTTAATACTCAAGCATTGTTTTAGTGTTTAAACAACAACCACAATGTGAAACAATCATTCCGGATACACCGGAGCAACACTGCCACTATGATGATCATGCTTGTGACGGTGTTCCATGCCTAAATAAGATCCTTGTACCACCCAGGTCTATCTGGTATAATCATGCATGTGTATCTTCATCTCTAGCTCCACCTAAAATCCAGGTTTACAGCCGTAACCCTGGTGAATTTGGCAAAGATAACACGCTGATCTGCCACGTAAGCGACTTCCACCCCCCAGACATTGAAATCAAACTGATGAAGAATGGTCAGGAGATTCCAAATGCCAAGCAGACCGACCTGGCCTTTGAGCAGGGATGGAAGTTTCATTTGACCAAAAGTGTGCCCTTTAAGCCCGCCAGCGGTGATACATACACCTGCGATGTCCGACACCTGGCGGAGAAAAAGACTATCACATGGGGTAAGATGTTAAATAATCCTTTACATATATTTTGTTTCTTTTGTTGCACTTTCAGTTATAAGACTCATAAAGCTTTTTTTAAGATTTTTTTTTTTTCTCCCTTACAGAGCCAGACATGTAAAACTCCTGCTCTTCGTAAGTATCAAAATGTTCTAAAGGCATCAATACACTGAATATTTTATTCTATTTGCACAAATGAATAAAAAAATTACAGTTTTCTTTTTTTTATTATTCCTCTACAGATTCCGGGTCTCTCCACTGTTTCTATTATCGCACATACAAACCATCAATTCATCTGTCCTCAGTAAAATAAAGTCTGTATATCTGTCTGTATCGGGCTGGGAGATATGGAACATTCGAAAACCATTATGAAATGATTATAAATACGCAGTATGAAATAGGGTGTTCGGTTTCACCGACAAAGAAACAAAAATATTGCTCTTTTTGATGAGAAAGCATGAAATATTTGATTCAGCAGTCACTAACATTTTCAACAAGAGACTGGATGAAAATATATAAAAAAAAAAAATTTTGACACTATAAAAGCCAAAAAAAAAAGAAAATAAACAAACAATATGTATGTACAATTCTATCGCCCAGCCCTGTGTTATTCACTTTTTAGATAATCACTGCAATATCTTTACAGTTTCTTATGTAATAACTACAATTTTCTCTAGTCTGAAAAGTAACCTGCTTTGAAAATGTAGAAAATGTTTTTTTCTTTTAAATATTACATAATTGTCACCTATCCTCTTTTTTTTCTGACTTATTTCTGATTCTTAAGGGTTGTAAAAGTAAATAGTTATATTTTGTGTTTGTTTTAATGACCTTTCTTTTAACTGTTTTTTAAACTTACAAATTATTGCTAGAAAATTATGATGATGATGATCATGTCATTTTACAATGGTAATGGATAATGGTAATTGGTACCAAAGATGAATTAAAGATTTTGTCCTTTCCCCAACATGACTATGGTGTTTATTGGTGTGTGTGAGTGTGAGAAAAAAATTTAAAAATGTGTCTGCGGTGCAGAATGTGAATGAACCTTTCTGTCTGTTTTCATATTATTATTTAACATAAACAGGGAAAGAGATCTGAAATATATGTTTTATATCCATGAGAAGAATAGGTTTGTTAATTGTTATAAAAGCCGTTCTGACAGATTTTTATATAGTGGATGTCCTACATTTAATATGTGCATAAGTAATACCTTAAAGACGTATCACTTATTCAACAATATTGGCGTCTTGTGTGTCAGAACTTTGTAACAATCAGATGTAAAACTGTAATAAAGGTTCCAACAAATGAACATCTTCAAAATGATAAACTTTGGGGGTCTTAATAGTATGACAGGTTTATTTAATCATTCCATTAATAAAGCATTTTTTTGCCAAAAAAAATCGTTTTTTGAGGGATTGCTGTAACACGATTGATAAGAGGTCCCTCGTATCAATCTTATCAATTTATTTCAATGAGCCTTGACAACCTTAAAATGTAACTATAAATGTATAAAAATGTGTAGTGTGAAAGTAATCAACTTGATTATGAAATCCACCCAACTGCAACAATGATTATTTTTCAAAAATACACCCCACCCCTGTTTTTCTGTGAATTTCTGTAGTACCTTTTGAGTTCTTCAACCACAGAAAAAAAAATTGTTTTTCTGGGGATTTTGAAATGAAGGCGAATTGTCTCTTTTGTGCAAATTCTGCATAGAAGAAGACGCAAAAATGTGTAAATGGTCCTTAAAATCTTTTGAACTACAGATGTCGTTTGCGAGCTCTGACTAGTATCTAAATGTCCAATCAAAGGACATGAAAATGGCAATATTACTGTACGCCTGCTAGAGGGCCTCTGTTCTTCCAACTCAAAATGTGATTGGTTAAAGCAACAGCTTCATTGTCATGCATTTAAGCACCTGGGCTGTTGATTCTGAAGGCCTCAAAGCAGATTTCTTTGACCTTGGCAACAAGTGATGGCTGAAATATGATTGGATAGAAAGTCATCATAAACATACACAACTGGAAGCAGCGCAACTGAGAGAAAAGCTATGAAATGAGCGGATTAGACTATTGGAAAAAAATTTCAACATATTCATGGTAAAAAAATAAAAGATAATTCAGTTTTCATCAGATTCTGATAGGGCAGTGTTTCGTAGTGAGGGGTCTTAAATGTGACTCAGAAGAAAAATTAGTCTCAAAGAGTGATTCTTTTATTTTCCACTGGATGCGTATAAGCAAAGCATCGCAAAATCTCCACAGGAAACAGAACTGAGTATTTAATCTCATGAGTCCTTTGGTCAGAGTTGTTCAATCTATTGTCACATGTATATACTATATTAGGGCTGTCAGTCGATTAAAAATATTTGATCGCAATTAATCGCACGATTGTCATGAGTTAACTCACGATTAATGGCAACTTAATCGCACATTTTTATAAGTTTGAAATGTACCTGAAATGAATACTTTTCAAGTTTTTAATACATGGCCATGTACAAAAATGGATGCTTTATGCAAATTTGTTTATTATTAGTGTTTATTATTTTAATTTACGGAAATCATCAGGACACCAAACGGAACTTTTGCTATATTTCCACATGAATGGTTTTATTTGCCAGATGTGTGGATCTAAAGGGATTTTGGTGCTTGATTTGAGACTTGGTGCATTGGTAAAACAAATGTTAAGTGAATGAAAATTAATTTTAGCTGGAGTAAATTTGTATATATACCTTTTATATACAGTATATATCTTTTTTTAATATAACGTTGTAAATGTGTATTGCATTATTAGTATTAATAACTCGGCTTTTATATTTATTTATATTTTTTAATTAAAAAACGATTTGAAGTTTTGAAGAACCAAGTCCCCTTAATGAACCAACACTGCATTTTTGTGCATTTCTTAAAAAATAATCCTGTATTTAATTTAACTGGGAAGTTTGGAATCATGGAGTCAGATTTGTCAAGCTGTTTGAAAAACAGTAAAGACCTCCATCTAACATTATGCGTTTCTGATCATTCCTCCACGCCATGCTGCTGTGTTGCTTGATCTAAAAAGCAGTGGGTTGATAGTTATTATATGAGCGGCCATGTTAAAATGACGTCATTCGGTTAACACGACAGGGTCGAAGTCGTTGGAGCTAGACGTTGCGCATGCGCGGTGTGAATAGGGTCAACCCAGGACACTACAACCTAATCGGCTTTCCGGGTCGGAATTCCAAGTTAGGGGGGAACGAGTTTCGCGTTTGAGTGGGACGCAGCAGCATCAAGAATATTCGCTCATGACAACATTCAATCGGTTGTTCATTTTTATTCCACACTGTATACGATAAGTCTAGTTTCCCGCACTCTGATTCGCTAGTTTGCAGAGTTTGCTAGTCGCACTAGCCAATCCCAGACCGGATGTGGCGTCACAACCGCGAGAAGCTTCTCGTTGGAAGCTAACGCTGAAAAAGTCGCTACAGTTCGTTTTATTAATCAACTGTCAAGATGATCTTGACAGTGAAACCTCTCCAGGGCAAAGAATGTAGCGTCCAGGTGGGTGTAGCATTGAGCTTTATATGTCCATAAGTCCATTTCTGTGGCTAGCTAGCTCGCTAGGACATATCTCTGCTTTGTGAATATGTAGCTTTCGGGCTAATAGGCTAGCTGTAATTGTAATGCGAAAAGAGACACATAAGCGGGTCAGTACAGTTTATAATAATAATAATAATAATAATAACAACAACAATAGGAAGCTAACCTGTCTCAAACAATGCAGTATATGATATCTAGTGGACTATGTAGATTGTAGGAGACATTATTCACATGACTTCCATGTAGTGCACTAATTCAATATCTATGTGGTTATTTCAACTCAGTGTTTTATTGTTCCAGTGTTTTATTGTGATTCAGAAGAACGAGTCATTTTAAAGAGTTCATGTACAGGAAACAGAATTGAGTAGTTCATCTCGAGTCCTCTGGTTCGAGTCGTTCGTTCTTTGTCACGTGACTTTAGTTCGTCTCAGGAGTCCTCTAGTTCGAGTCGTTCGTTCTTTTGTCACGTGACTCACATAACCGTAACAGTGATGTCATGATTCGGACACAAAAAACTGACCTACTGCACTGTGTAGCGTCTAAGGGAGTCACGTGACAAAGAACGAACGACTCGAACCGGAGGACCGCTAATCCACTAATCATTGTGTTTATCATCATTTGTCCTTGGTTGCATTGGCATATTTAAATATTTTAAACTTTTAGTCAAATTTGGAGTATGTAGACGTGTTGTGGTATCTGTTATTGAAAATATAACATTTTATTTTTGATCAAAGGAATGAAATGAGCTAAATTACTCAAAAAAAAAGATTTGTTCATTGTGATGAACTTGGATTCAAAGAAAACACAATCACTAAAATGATCTAATAATATTAAACTGAGCTTCTAAACCAAACCTGAAGTCTTCTGGGTTAATTGTTTGACATCAGGAAGTATACATGCATAATTGTCAAACAGAAGTCCAAAATTGGTTGCTGGGTAGTTTGTTGTTCTGAGTAGGGCTGAAAACATTCATTGAGCATTGAGGCAAATTAATTCCGTGTTTCCCCACGGACCATTATGACTGACGCACCACCCGCTAAACTCTGAACTGCTCTGGAACTGTAACACAGAGGATACTGCAAAATGAATTTTGATGCACTAAATGGATTTAGTTTTCACATATAATCTTGTGTGCAATTTCAGCAATAAAATGTTTTGTTATATATTTTGTTGATTTTATGAGACTTGTTTCTCTTGTAGATTTAGTATTTCTGTTTAATAAAGAAAACCTACTACTTATCCGATTAATTGAATGAATAATTATTAGAATACTGGATTACTAAAATAATCGATAGCAAGTTCTGAGTAATATTTACACACAGACACATATTGAAGCATACAATGGAAAACCCTGGCAAAGTGACAAACATCTGGATTGTGAAGTTGTAAATTGTAAAAAGAATTACATTTGCATGTCCAACTGCAATCATGACAATAGAAATGACTTGTGAATTCTAGAGAATTTATCTTTTTCATTGTTGCTGCTTTTCTTGTTTCTCAGGTTGCAGAAAACGAGAAGGTGTTGACAGTGAAAGAACTGGTGTTTGAGCGCTTGAACATTCCGCCGCATCAACAGCGGCTGCTCTATAAAGGAAAAGCCCTGGCAGGTACGAATTCAGACTGTCCAAGATGAGTTATGTTTAGAGGGGAGAATCACGTGTTCAAGGGGTCAAGTTTGTTCCTCTTAGGAATGCAATAATCTTGTGTATTATATAGTTGAGTGTACATTTTGATTAAAAAACAAACTTTATGAATCTTAGGATTACATATATACAAAGGAACAGTCCTAGCAGGTACAAATCAAAAAGAGGAGTCTAAAGAGGAGTCACCTTAGTGGTGTCTGGTTAGTCTCTCGTTAGTGGGGAGTCAGGTTAAAGGGGTTGGGTTAGTGGGGTCTCATTGGTGGGGAGTCAGGTTAGAGAGCCATGGTTACTGAAGAGACAGGTTAGAGGGGTCTCATTATTGGGGAGTCAGGATAGAGCGGTCTGATTAGTGGAGAGTCCGGTTAGAGGGGTCTGATTAGTGGAGAGTCCGGTTAGAGGGGTCTCATTAGTGGAGAGTCCGGTTAGAGGGGCTCATTAGTGGGGAGTCAGGTTAGAGGGGGCTCATTAGTGGGGAGTCCGGTTAAAATGGTCTCATTAGTGGGGAGTCAGGTTAGAGAGGTCTGATTAGTGGAGAGTCCAGTTAGAGGGGTCTGATTAGCGGAGAGTCCGGTTAGAGGGGTCTGGTTAGTGGGGAGTCACGTTAGAGACGTTTGTTTTCCTTAAGAATGCAATACGATCAACACTAGATAGTTTAGTGCACATTTGAATGAATGTATATTTATTATTAGTTGTGCAAAAAAAAGCCCTAGCAGGTACGAATCCAGGCAGACTATAGGGGAGTCTCTTTAGGGGAGTCACGTATCGGAGTCAAGTTTGTGAACTTGGTGAATATTTCTCATGAATAAATACACCCTCGTGTTTGCAGACGAATACAGACTGAGCGATTACTCCATCGGTCCAGAGGCCAAGCTGAACCTGGTGGTGCGGCCAACAGGAGAGAGAAACAACGGCTCGGCAGTAGGCAGTAACTCCAGTAGCAGCAGCACTGGGAGTGGAGTATGGCAGTTACTGTCCACCATCCTGGCCAAACACTTCAGTCCTGCAGATGCAGCCAAAGTCCAGGAACAGCTAATTAAGGTACTTTCAGTTCCATATTTATATTGTGCCTTCATTCTGATTTAGTTCAGGAACTAAACACTTCGGGTGTGTGAGCTTGTAGTGCTGTGCTACGCCTCAAATCGCTGCCGATTCACTGTTTATGAATATGATCAATCTTTTTATATTACAGCACACGATCATATGATGACATTTTTTATCTGTTTATAGTTACGTTTAATGTTGCAGAAAGTCCCTTATTACTTTAGTTTCTGCTGTTATAGTTATTCATCAGACTCTTTTTACTTCAATAAAACAAGCGTATGGTTTTATAGTGAAACCAAAAAGTCCGAAAAAGTTCTCGTTGTATGAAAACACAGCTTCAGCTTCACCGTCCCCTTACAAACAGTGGTGGACGAGGTACACAAACCATGTAGTTAAAGTGGAGATAAAATGTAAATACGGAACACCTTCTGGCCAATCAGATTAGGGATATACCTTCGTTAGTGATAAGTTATTAAGATTGTATTTTTTGCGTACAGGATTACGAACGTTCCCTCCGACAGCTCAGCCTAGACGATATCGAGCGCCTGGCTGGACGCCTGCTGCACCCCGAGGCAGAGGGAATGGACATGTCATACATGGACTGAGACAAGCTACAAGCATACATATAAATAAATAGTCACAAACACAAAAGCACACGTTGACAGCAGCAACCTGACGTTCGGGGAAACACACGCGACGAGGACGTTTAGGAAATGTCCGGACTGTAAGACCACGTCTGCTTACTTCAGGTTGGCCGCATGCGAGCGTGGCTCAGCGAAAACATGTCCCCCCATCCCCCTCTCTTGCTTTCAGATGCCATTTGCAAACGTGACTGCCATCAGTATGCTCCTGGGTTTTATTTTTCCCATCTTCCTTCATGAAGGAGTGAGAAAGGCATGATGACACCATGAGTACAGATTAAACAGTGCACATAAAGAGTGGTTGTGTTTGATTTCAGACGCACTCAGATTTCTAACTCTGAATATTTATTCCCATTTTCTTATTCTTTCTACGACCACATGAGGATTGATGAAAGCTCGAATGATGTGTTCCTGGTGGTACAAGTGTAGAATTTTAAAAACGGAACTGCCCTAAGATACATTGGGGTTAACTTCCTTCTTAAACCAGAATAAAATGCTAGAAGGAAATGGTCTATAAATAGTCTAAGATCTTTGCTGCAACTATCTTATACCTCACAATGTACATTATTCTGCTGGTTCTTCTGCATGTGCTGGAGGTTGCCACAGAAATCGGTTTGAAGCTTCGAGAACGGCAGTGTTTTCACTCACGATGCTTGTTACGTCGGGATGCTTTATGAACATATTTATTATAAGTTAAGGAGTTACATTAATCACCACTGACCAGAAAGTTAGTGTTGGGTCATGTGAGCACTCAGACTCTGTAAATCATGTTTCTTATTATTAAAACTGTCAACATTCACTTGATGGCTTTATCTAGTTATTTTATAGTGATGCATAAAGTGCTTTTTTTTTCCCCAAGTGCAAATACCACCAAGCTGTCATTGTTGGGGCCCTAGAGCAAGGCCCTTAACCCTCTATGCTCTAGGGGTGCTGCATCATGCGCTCTGACCCCTAACAAGCTGCGATTTACAAAGGAAAAATTTCAACCTTCCACCCTTGAGGCATAACATTATGACCACCTACCTGATATTGTGTTGGTCCCCTGTTCCTGCCAAAACCTCTTCAGCAGTTTGAGCTACAGAAGCTCGTCTGTTGGATCTGACCACACGGACCAGCCTTTGCTCCCCATGTCCCCGGTCCACCACTGTTCCTTCCTTGGAGCACTTCTGATAGATTCTGACCACTGCAGACCAGGAATAGCCCACAAGAGCTGCAGTTTTGGAGATGCTCTGACCCAGATGTCTAGACGTCACAATTTGTCAAACCCGCTCAAATCCTTACGATTGCCCATTTTTCCTGCTTCCAACACGTCAACTTTAAGGACAAAATGTTCACCTGCTGCCTAATAAATATATCCACTCACTCACAGGTGCCATGATAAAGAGATCATCAGTGTTCTTCACTTCACCGCTCTTAATGTTCTAATGTCAATGTTATGCCTGATCAGTGTATATGTGACAAGTAAAATATATTTACTAATTTCTAATATTTAAGGCGTTTCATTACATACAGATTCAGATACAGATTACCTTTCTTATTAACGTTAATGCAAGAACACACCTGGCCATGTTACATCACTCCATCCTGAAGCCTTTCCCCATCGCTGAAAAACGAAATCTGTAATTTTCTTTGTTGAATACCAATAAAAAAATAAAAATATATTGTAGTTAGCTTTTAATTGTTCTTTTATGCTCCCCATTTAATTTCCAGTAAATCAACTGTTGCTACTGAAACGATTGTCCGAACTTTGGTTCTAGAAGAATCCAAATCAAAAAAAGAAAAAACACACAAAAAGAAAAGCAAGCACATGCATTCGACATTCTATTAAAAACTGAACAGTTTGGTTGTAAATGTATCTTTTATTTGTCTATTTGGCTTAGAATATACACTACCAAATTATATTGGCACGTGCCCAAATACTAATTTTTTTTCTCTTCAAATTTAAACCATATTTCATACTAGAATATAAAACAAATTCTCTGATATAAGGTTTTTCTTATATTATATTATATATATATATATATATGCCCACACACACACAATATATATATTTATATACACAATTATTGATTTTTTTTAATACAAGTATGTAAACGTACAAAGGAAAAGCAATAAATGAAAAGACCTACAGGTGAACGTTCTATGCTTCTGCGCTTCCTCTCGTGCGATTCGCTTCCACGTGCTGTCCTAAACTAAATGGACTGCAGAAGCCGATAGTGTCTAAGACTAAATGTATGCACCGGTTATGTGGTAAGTGCTGGAAAAAAAATTGTGTAAATGAATGCGATCGTGTAAGCCGGCGTTTTGTTAGTCAACGGCGTTTGCGTGGCGCTCGGTGGGTTACGCAAACACGAGGCCAAGCGGATGCTCTGGTTAAGACGGTCCTCGATCGCTTGTATATTCGTGACATGCAAACACAGACACGTCGGATGTCGTTACCACTGGTGGAGTTTATACAGCAGGAAATGCAGGATCAGCACAGAAATACATAAGACACATGGAATGAAGCAGGACTAAAGGCACAATGATCTTTTTTTTTTTGGAAGGAAAAAACAAAAAAAATAAAAAAATAAAACGTAGTGACAGTCTTGGACAAAGTAGTGATACTGAGAGCAATATATATATATTTTTTTATTTTATTTATTTATTTTTTTTATTTAAAGGATATACGCTATACTCTAAGAAAAACGTTTGCTCTCTCTCCTGTTTCCGTAAAGTGGTGCCATTGAGATTCGGAAAGAGAAAATGGAACGCTATTGTACATTTTTGAAGGTCTTGAAGGAGAAAGAGAAGACAAACATGGCAGGGTTGGAGGCTTCGATCGTGTTTTAGTCCCTGCTGGATTGTGGTCATCTCTTTCCCCCTTCTTGCAATCAGCTTTTTGTTTCTTTGCCGTCCCTCAGCAGCTGCAGATATCGTTCGGGTTTGCAGGTTTCTCGTCTCTTAGCTTGATCGGTTCTGGAAAGTCCGGGCTCGGGTCCCCTGCATTCTCCTGCAGGATGGAATATTATTATTGATACTGGTGTCATAGTGCTTTAATACAGAGAGACTAATAAATAGGAAATGATGAAACAGAAAAGACTTTGGGCTGGTTTGTGTAGAATGTGATGGATTGAAACCATATTGAAATGAATGGACTGGAACCGGGTAGGACTGGGATGGGGAGATGGATTGGAAATAGGGTTAAAAATAAAACTTCCTGGAAACTTTTCATGGGAATTTTTACAAAATTAAGTTGAAACTGTATCATAAACTGTATCATATACGTTTCATTTTGTTTGTTTAAAAGTTGTGAAAAGTGACATGTTTAGCTTTGGTTTAATTGTACACACTACATTCAAGTTCCCTCTTATTGGCTAACCTGTAATTTTGTAAATTCCCAGTTTATTCCTAAATTCCATAAATGAATTGCTTTGAATAGATGGATTAGACTCTGGTTAGGATGGATTCGAGGAACCGGTTTGGCAAGAATGAATTGGAGCTGGATAAGATTAGGATGAACAAAATAGGATTAGACTTGCTTGGAATTAGGATTGGAGTGGGTAGGATAGACTAGATTAACAGAGACAGAATCTGACTTGGATTGGATTAGAAGCTTGAAATGGGATGGAATTCGGTGGCTTTAGAAGTGGACGTGATCATCACAGAATTCTGGTTTGGAACCGGACTATGTAAGGGAAGGGGAATGAAACTGGATTAGATTAGGATGGATAAATTGGGAAAGATGCAATTAAATAATACTGGACTTGGACGTATAGATCGGAATATATTATTAAAAAAATAAATAAATAAAAATAAAAATCCTTTCTGACAAATGGGCAACATTGGACTTGGATAGATAGAGTTTAACTGTATTGTACCGAAGTGGATTGGATGGGCAGAGGCAGAGAGAGAGAGAGAGAGAGAGAGAGAGAGAGAGGCAGAGAGAGAGAGAGAGAGAGAGAGAGAGAGAGAGATTAACTTTGCAATTGGATTAAATGTAGATGATGGTCATTTATGTAAGACGCCTCTGTACCTGTTTGAGTGCATTGCGAGCGATGGTTTGGAACGCCTGGTCCACGTTGATCCCTTCTTTGGCGCTGGTCTCAAAATACGGGATGTTGTTCTTGCTTTGACACCAGGCCTGGGCTCGTTTTGTAGTAACCTGGAGCAGACAAAAAGGCTTGTTTTTTAAAAAAAAAAAAAAAAACTTGAAGCAATCAAAACACTGAGTGCATTACAATTAAACATTTGAAACCTCAAATCTCTTCTATAGGTAAAAGTCGTATATAAATACGCAGCAGGGATGTTTGCAGCACACATGCTTATATAACCTTGACTGCATTACCGGACCATATACTTATTTATAGATTTCATAGTAATGCTGGCGCATACAGGAGTATGGAGCGAACCTTCGGTAATCTTGACGTCTCCACAACGGCTTGTTTAATCCGAGTGGTCACCTAGTTATCGATTTTGTTTCCTGTATCCTTCTAGAAGACGGCATTAATAATATTGACACACGATTTGAAGAGACTTTCCAAAGAATTCACCACTGTATGATTAAAAAAAATGATTAAAACTACAGCAATGATGGAAAAAAAGTTGAATAAATACCATTTATATTTGTTGGAAATTGTGAAATCTTAATGCTTTTTTAAATATCTATCTTTTCAATTCATTCAACTATTTAGTCAAAATCCATTATTTGTACAGCCAGATCCATCCGTCCATCCACCCTCCCCATCTATCCATCCTTTTAGTTAAAAATCCACCTTTTGTACACAAACCCCATCCATCCGCCTATCTACCCACCTGTAAATAAAGCTGAAGCCTGTGACAACTACAGAGCTAAAGCTGCTGGTTCCCAGAATCCAAAGGTACATGAAGTTTGACTATAAAACAGTCTAGGATCTCACACTCACTCACACACACACACACACACACACACACACACACACACACACACACACACACACACACACACACACACACACACACACACACACACACACACACACACACACACACACACACACACACACACACACACACACACACACACACACACACACACACACACACCTGTCTGTTCTCCAAGTCCATCTTGTTTCCGAGCACGACAAATGGGAAGTTCTCGGGGTCGCGAGGGCTGGCTTGGATCAGGAACTCATCCCTCCAGCTGTCCAGAGTCTTAAAGGTGTTTGGAGAAGTGACGTCGTAGACCAGCACGCAGCAGTCGGCGCCCCTGTAGAACGCCACGCCCAGAGACTGAAAACGTTCCTGGCCGGCCGTGTCCCAAATCTATCAACACACAAAACATGATTTTCCACAGGTCCAAATTTACAGTAACCCATCAATCCAGCTATAAAAGACATTAATTTTGTGATTTCTACCAGTGTATCACAAGAAGAACCACACAGACACAGTGGTTACACTGTGAAAGACCCAGGACCCCACTGCACGTGTTGTTTGCGCCAATACAGGCAGCATACTGCAAAAAGGAAGTGTTTACGTTAACCAAAATGCAATTCCACGGTCTATAAATGCTAAGTGCTCCAAATACACTGTATAGACAGAAATATCTGGATACCTGACCTTTCCTGCCATGTGGTTCCTCTCCAAACTGTTACCCCAAAGCTAGAAGCAGATCATTGTAATTGGACGTCTTTGGATGTGGCAAAATGATGTACACAAATGTCAATAAGTACACTCCAGAATCTGGTGGAACATCTGGAGGGAGAGAAAATTGGG
The DNA here is from genome assembly GCF_014805685.1 of Silurus meridionalis. Taxonomy (NCBI): domain Eukaryota; kingdom Metazoa; phylum Chordata; class Actinopteri; order Siluriformes; family Siluridae; genus Silurus; species Silurus meridionalis. The sequence continues at coordinate 3,808,591 of NC_060900.1, read as the reverse complement.
ACTAAATGTGGAATGCGATGCTCAAAAAGCAAATACCGTACTTCTGACCAAGTGTTTGATCACTTTTGCTAATACAGTGTATGTCTGTATCTGGATTCAACTGCAAAGTGACTATTTGAGGGTTTTTTTTTTTATATACATATATAAAATAACCCTTGAAGTGTATTTTATTTAGTTAAATATCTTCATGAATTAATGGTATGTTTATACAGAACACCTCCAACAAGAGAATGAGAAGAAGCATTAACTCTTCTGCCTGTACTTCCTGTTTGTCCCCATTACAGTCATCGCAGGCAGGTTGGTGAGTCATGTGCTCGCTGGCACACGAGGATCAGCATTCCACATCGCGGCACAACACCACACCACAACACAACACAGCACGTCACACAAGCTGCTAACTTGTTCTCACAAAACCAGTGGCTGCTGGGAAACCATCAGGAAGTCATATGACATTACAAACTGACTGGATTCATCATGACGCTGACTGGGTTTGACTCAACACTTCATACTCAACATTAACACTACTGTAGATCATATCTCAAAACCAGAGCGCTTTCAGGGAAGAAACCTGCATATAATACGATGGTGTATTACCGCCAATATCGGATTTTTAAAGGGAACTGAAAGGGGGAGGGGCAGGGAATCTCAGTGTAAAATTTAGAAAGTTGTAAGTCGAAACTTCCAAGTTTAAAACGACAACAATTTAACATGAAGAAGATAAAAAGTTTTAAACTCGGAAATTTCCAGTATGATGATCTGGTGATTCTGGGATAAAATATGTATTTAACTTTTTTAATCCAAGGGAAAATGCAAAGCAGGTGACGTCTGCCCAACCTTGCAAAGTGTATATGCTGTTTTCTTTCTTGATAGAAATCGAAACCCCGGAGATTTTTGAGTTTAGCTCCCTGCCTCACCCTTAAAAGCCGTTATTGGCCGTAATACACAGTTGTATATGTGGTTTTCTTCCTTGATAGGAAATGTTTGAGTTTTACACACAAACTTTTATAAATCTTTGTTTCTTCCTCATAAATTTGTGAGTTTTTTCTTGTAATCTTTTCAGCTTTAAATGCCGAAATTCCCTGCCCCTCCCCTTCCAGTTTTTTTTTATCCCACAGTGGCCCTAATACGCTGTCGAAAAACTAGCCATGACAACAGTCATTTTTAGTCGACAAAATTCGTCTATTGATCGGCAAAAAAACTCTCAGAACGGCTTGTATGCAAAAGAAATGTGCAGCGACAATAAATTTCTTTGAACCATCTAATACACAGTATTGACCTTATTTTATTGATGTGGCAGAAGATGCTGAGTAAGCATTTCCAACATTCCTGGAGATAACGTATCTAAAATAGACAAGATAATCAGAATGGTTTCTGATTTCTTCCAGCAGGTTTCTAAAACCAATAGAGTTTAATCAGAAAAGTCGATAATGTGTGTGTCGGTGAGTCGGCACGTGCTTTGAAGTTTACACTTGCGAAGACGAATGCCATTAGTTTCATTAACTCAAAAGTCATTAACTGGAGGAAATCGGTTGTAATGTGGGATTCGGCCAAGAGTTTCACAGCACCCAAAAAAGTAAACACACATGATAAAATGTTTTAGTTAATCTATGTGGTTTTCTAAACAAGAACCAATGCAGCTTCTATTTCAGATCCTCTATTTATCCAATCAAAATCGGGTATGTAAATGATTTCGCTGAAGGCAGCTCATTAGTCCAGAGACTACCTCCAAGGCTGGAGACGTTACCTCAGGAAGAAAATCCATTGCATTGCCCCCATTTGTTCTGATCCGTGTTCTCCCAACAAACAGAACATCGATTGATGATCATTCAAAGCAGATGCATTTGATATCTTCAGAGCTGCTAGTCGTATGAAACCATTTAAAAGACCTCATGTGTTAATGCTGTCGTCTTCAAACCATGCGAGTTTTAATATTCAAATACATGCACTTTATCGGTCTTGAGCCCACGGCGCTAATCACATGGAACCATTAAATCAAATTAAATTACACTAGATGGACAAAAGTATTGGGACACTTGACCTTTTCTGCCATATGTGGTTCTTCTCCAAATTGTTATCACAAAGCTGTTCTGTGCACAAAGTGAGCTCCATGAGCTCCTGGTTTACATGGTTTGGAGAGGAAGATCTTGCTGTTATAGAGCTCTGATCTCATCCCTACTGAAGACTTTTGGGATGAAGGTGAACGCTGACTGCACCCCAGTTCTCCTCACCTACATCAGTACCTGCCTTCACTAACACCCTTGTGGGGTATCCACAAATATCAACAAGCATACACCAAAATCTAGTGGAACATCTTCCCGGAAAAGTGAAGGGAATTAGAAGAGCAAATTGGGACTAGAGTTAGCGCAGTGTCATTACTCGCACCGTAAGGTAGAATCAACCTTTTCATGTACTATTTAACCAAACAGCAAGTGTTTTAAACACACACACACACACACACACACACACACACACACACACACACACACACACACTTGATTTCTGTCGCAATTGTGCCATGCTAGTTCCTTATCGAAACCTATTTATGGTAACGTACTTATAAAAATTTCTAAATCTGTGCACTGGAATCGTTTCAGAACGAACTCACTCTTGGCTTTCTGAAGCTGATCAGAATCATGCAGGTGGAGGGTTTTCTGTATATCCTACATGAACAACACCACTGACAAACTCCATTACAATTATGTCATCTAGTCAACTGGGCAGGTGAGGGTTAAGGGCTATTCGATCAGAAATCCAACTACCGACCTGCCACTTCCTGTATCAAACCTAGCTCATGGAGATCTGTGTTTTCTGACACAATGACCGCTTTCAAACCAAACAATTCAAACCAACCTGCATGGTGACCAGCCTGTCGTCCACCATCACCTCTTTGGTCAAAAAGTCGGCGCCGATCGTGGCCTTGTACTGGTTGCTAAACTTGTTATTGACATACTGGTTCATTAGAGAAGTCTTTCCAACCCTGAAAGAAAAAAAAAAAAGGAGGGGTGGGGTGGGGGGGTGAGAGATCATGGATTCATGTAAACTTGTCCAATAAAACAAGCCAAGAGCATTATAACAGCAAACAAAGACAAAATAGTGACGCCTCAGCAAACAGTATAGCAAGGTGTGAACAGAGACTTGGCTAAATCAACATTTCTCTCATCAGGAACAGAGATGTACACTAAAATGGACAAAAAATAACACTTGATTACTGTAATTTCCGGACTATTAAGCGCACCCAAATATGAGCCGCACCCACTGAATTTTACAAAGATTTTTATTTTGAAGATAAATAAGCCGCACCTGTCTATAAGCCTCACTGAAACTAATAATCTTTACACAGGCTTTAATGAAAGACAGTGTCTGTAACACGACTTGTATCTAAACAGTAGCCTACCAAGAAAGTCATTGTTCACTGTCTTCCTCCTTCCTTTCACAACTATTTCTCTCGGGAGTTTATCTTTTGGCATCGTCGTGCGTTTAAAAATCACCATCGGTGAAGCTTTTCTCCCGATGCCGTGCAGCTCAGAACACAGGTGAAGTGTGTGTTTTCATGCCCGGTTGTTTTCAGCGTGATGAATGATTCTCATTTCCTGTAGACAGTCCAAGTGAGCGGCAGGTCAAACGTCAAAGGAACATCATCCATATTTATGATGTGGTGCGGCCCGATTCAGTGGGAGCGCATCTGATTTAATATAAAGATTCTCATTGGTTCACCTGAACCCGTTCGGCAATTTCATTGGTCTAATGTTATGGGGCTCAGTTTTTTGGCTTAAAGCTTGTGAAACCGGGAAAAACCCAGGAAAAATCCATAAATTAGCATCATTGTTCATTCATTGTTTAAGCGGCGGGTTTCAAAGCGTGGGGAAAAAAGTAGCGGCTTATAGTCCGGAAAATACAGTGTAAGATGCTTTTTGAGCAGCCCATTCCACATTTACTCCCCATTCGCTGTAATAACCTCCACTCTTCTGGGAAGATGTTTGCTCTTTGGTTGAAAGTCAGGTAGGTTTGACATCCAAAAGACATCCAACACCATTGTCTTTCACAACTTTGTGGTGAGGAACCACATGGGTGGATGAGTCAGATGTCCTAAAATGTTCATATAGTTAGTTGTGTTGGTATTTATTTTATATTTCCGGCATCATGCCTGCTCCGAGACTCCCACACGGCCTAGCGGTTACAATAGAAAACTGTTCGAAAGAACACAATATTAAACCGCGATTCGAATTACGGTCAACAGTAACATCAGAACTGTGTGATATTAAAACCCAGTGCTCGGGAGCTGATGATCTGGAAACCCAGTGCTCAGGAGCTGATGATCTGGATGTGGTAAGAAAATTTGGATGAAACCACAGGCAAACATAGAAGACAATAGGAAAAAAGAAGTTGGCTTTGGCTAGACTGCAGAAACGTGGAGCCACGCCTAAAGCCAGGCTGAAAGCAGTAGAAAACGAAGGTGACTTGGAAAACACGGGGAACTCCTGAATACCAAAGTCCTCTAACTTACAGGTAGAAACGGTTTACTTTATTGACTGTGCAAATGAAATAAAAAATAGGACAAAAAAAAAATCTTATCCTGGGTCACGTGAACATGGGCAAAGAGCAAAAAATACACTTTGTGATAGTGAGTGTGTGTGTGTAAAAAATCCCTAGTATGTGGAGCACAGCAGGACTTTCTCACTAGGTCAAGATCGCAAACAAGATAAAAGAAATGAAAGAAAAAAAAAAAAAAAAAAAAAAGCAGAGCCCTTGATTACATGACTCATTTGCATACTGCACCCTTTTCAACATCGGTATCGGAAAAGCCACAAGAGCGCGTTTATTCAACTTTTCAATCTACAGAATCTGCGTAAAAACATGTTCCCCCCGAACTGGGCAACGAACAGGAAGCTTGTTCGCTTTAAACATACTCATAAATTTGGAGCTGATGTTGTGGCATCAGTGAGACTTATTACAAAATGTAGAAAACATTTATATTCATGGGACACTTTCTATTCATTCCTTTCAATTAATGAGATTTGAAAATGGAAAGTTTTTTTTTTTCTCCAGACATAAGGATATATCTTACATCTGGAAGTAATCAATTCGCTTTACGCAACAACTCGCTCTTTGATTTTCCTTTTCTATTTCAAGCAACCTGGGTTTCTGTCTGTTTTTGGGGTGATGCAATGATCTGTGCTCATATGATGTAGCTAAAATAAATTGGTTTGGAGAAAAAACTAAACAAAAAATAAATAAAACACCTAGACTCTTTATTTAAAAATATATATTTATAAAAAAAAAAAAAAAAAAGCTTGACATTTTCCTTTGCTAAGATCATCTTTTTTTTCAGAGCAAAAGTTTGTGGACACCTGAGCACATGTTGAGAACATCCTAGTCTATATTTTAGTCCCCATTCGCTCTTATAATAATCTGCATTCCTCTGGGAAGAAGTTCCGTTCCATTTTGTGGAGATTTCTGCTCATTCAGCCAAAATGTTTTGTATTAGTAAATTGAGGAAATGATGTAATGAGTGAGAATCAAAGATGTTCAATAAGGTGGAGGTCAGAGCTCCACAGCAGGAGATCTTCCACTCCAACCCACGTAAAAGCAGATCAGAGAAACAGATTTGAGTCTCCTAGTTCAAGTGGAGAGAACTTTTTATGCATCCTATACAACTGTGTGCCTGCAACATTGGTTTAAGAGTTTGGAGAAGAACCACGTACAGGGTGGAAAAGTCAGGTGTCCCAATACTTTGTTCCATAATGTTCATACCAGCTTTTCTTATTTTGGGGAAGTCAAAGAGCTGTTTGCTTCTGAAAGTAGAAGTGGTGTGATGATGAGTGTGTGTGTGTGTGTGTGTGTGTAAGATTGAGAGAGACATTTACCCAGAATCTCCAAGGATGATCACCTTAAGCAGCACCTTCTTGCGAGAGGCCATGATGTCTAGACCAGATCTGAAGAATCACACACACACACACACACACACACACACACACACACACACACACAGTCATCAACCGTTAACTCTTTATGGACACTCGGAATTCTGCTCCTACTCAGTCCAACTTTAAGGGAATTCTGGGAATGCCACTGTTACACCATCAGCAAACCTAACTAACTCAAGATGGCCATTTTACTCAATTATAAAACTGAGCATTGAAGTAGTTCACTAGGAATTGAATATAACACGATTGCAGGTTCAAACAAAAACACATTTCCAAAATATTAATCAACACACGTATTCAAATATTGTGACGTCACAACACGGGGGGTGTTTCGATCATATAGTGACGAATGTTAGAAGATGCGTTATGGTTTTTTATTATTTGTGGATCTGTGCAGAAATTAAAACGATTTCGTGGGGAAAAAAGAAAATATATATCGCAGGAAATCAAATTCGGGTTTGGTAGAAACAATAGTAAAAGGCTGCAGGCGAAGCTTGGTAATAAAAAAAAAAAGGCGGAAATTAGGTTTTATAAATAAGGAAATATATGCACAGATATAAAACAGTAAATAAGTACATCATTTAATACATTAAGGTTAAGATTAAACAAGGACACCTTGTATTTTTGTATTTTTAGGAAGGAAGGAAGAAAGAAAGAAAACACGACCCCTACCTCCTACCGGCTTTTCACTTCCGAAACACAAAGACAGCGTTGATATCCGTCTGAAAAAAATAAATTCAATGCCTAAATAGTGTCGAAACAATCAATTTCCTAACCAGGGTTGAGTTATGGAGGAACACATCTGCTGAGGAGACTGAACGCCTTCCTCTAGGCGAACATGGCTGCGGCGTCACAAGGGACTGACGCACTGCTGACCGGCCTCCAAAACCGGAAGTGCCGCCCCTCAATTTTATTTTAGTTTTACACATTTAAACGAACACATTTCTCTTAAAAACCTTATCTCAATCAAAGATTAAACACGCAAATTCTACAACACTCATTTCAACTGCTTCTTTTTTTTGTTTTAAATCGCAAAATAATGAAATCCCCAGATCTTCCCTTTGCGTACTTATTAGTATGCGAGTATGCAGAATCCAAACCAGGGCCTCGAAAGCTCGATTCTCTTCGGCATACTTGTTAGTATGCTAGTGCACACTAGAAGAAGGCCTCATTTATGAACTGAGATTTTTCTGTGATTTTAAACAGGACTAATTATAATAATTCAATTTCAAGACTCAACTTGCACTTGGTATTTTCCATGTACAATTCCGATTTAAAAAATGTTTTGGGAAAAAAAGGTGTTTTCACTTTTAATCAACCCCAGAAAACAAGTTCTGACTTGTTAGTATGTACACTATATGGACAAAAGTATTGGGATACCTGACCTTTCCCAGCCATATGTTCTTCAACATGTTCTCCAAACTGTTCACCCACAATTGTATAGGACGTCTTTGAATGCGGTATAATAATAATAACCTGTTCCAGCATGGCAATATCCTTGTGCACAAAGCCAGCTCCATGAAGATATTTGCATGGTTTGGAGAGAAAGATCTTAACTGGCCTGCTACAGAGTTCTTAACTCAACCCTACTGAACACTTTTGGGATGAATGTGAACACTCAGTGCACCCCAGGCCTCCTCACCTCACCTACATCAGTACCTGACTTTACTAACACCCTTGAACACAAATGTCCACACTCCAAAATCTAGTGGAACATCTTCTTAGAAGATTGGAAGGAATTTTAAGAGCAAATTGGGACTATATGTGGAGTGCGATGCTCAAAAAGCACATACCATACTTATGACCAGGTGTCAGCAAACTTTTGGCAATATAATGTAGGTTATAGAAGCTATAAACACCCATTCCCTTGTTACTCAGAAACCAAAAAGCCCTCTCTCCTAATACTTTCTCATGGTGGAAAATGCCTTATTATCTATTGTTTATCTTACATTATCTATTGTATCTTAGATTTTTATATTAAACGTTGCTAGCACTTGTATGTGCAGTATATTCTATTATAGTTAGCCATAGTAGTAATAGTATTAGATGTAATAGACAAAGCTGAAGAATAAGAATTGCATTTACATTAAAAAATAAAGGGACTTTCTGTGTATAAAACTAACATGATTTATTTAAAACAGTTCGATCACAAAAGCTTTACAATTGACCAAATAATAGAAGTGAATTATATAGAATTAAAGTAGAATTAGACACTCTAAATTCAGAAAATAAATAATATTCAGCAATATTTGTAACTTTGTCTCACCATATTCAATCTATAAACCTATATTAAGATACTAGACAGTTATGTGGAAATCTCAGTACTCATTAAAGAAGACAAGCTCAGTCTTGAGCTCCGGGTTTGAAGGCCAGGGCACACCCAGAACTGAGTGATTCTCTGTTCAGATTCTTTTTTTTTATGATTCTACATCCACGCCCTGGTTACTTAGTTTTGCTCTTATGTTTCTAGGTTACACATTTGTGATATTTGACTTAATAAATAATGCAGATGATTTTATAGTTCGTTGGAAATACAGGGACACATAACTGAGTAGTACAATTGACATTAATGAGAAAGTGTAATGTTTTGTGATAAATATTGAAAGTGCTTTATCAATATGAGCTAATAAGTTAATAATAATACATTATAATTATAGTATTTCGTATACAATTGTAAAGGATGCAATCAGATATACTGCATCTTCTTCTTCTTCTTCTTCTTCATCTTTCGGCTGCTCCCATTAGGGGTCGCCACAGCGGATCATCCGTCTCCATACCCCTCTGTCCTCTACATCTGCCTCTTTCACACCAACTACCTGCATGTCTTCCCTCACCACATCCATAAACCTTCTCCTTGGCCTTCCTCTTTTCCTCCTACCTGGTGGCTCCATCCTCAGCATTCTTCTACCAATATAATTCATGTCCCTCCTTTGCACATGTCCAAACCATCTCAATCTCGCCTCCCTCACCTTGTCACCAAAACATCCTACATGCGCTGTTCCTTTAATAAAAAAAAAGAAAAGAAAAGGCAAAAAGAAAATTTCAAATGTTAAGTGACTTCTAAGTCTCTACGGTATTTTTAAGATTAAAATGAAATAGAAATTGAGCAAAATAATTAGATAGAAGTCATTGCATTTTACAGGTACACAGTTTAGAATTGTTCAAATTCACAAGTGCAGATATATATATATATATATATATATATATATATGTAAATATAATTAATAATTAATAAATTAATACATTAATAAATAATATATCATGGCTGTCAAAATTATGGCATTTTATTAACGTATGATTAATGCAGCATGCATTTCTGTTTGACCATTTTTATTAAATAACATAAAAAAATTATAATAATAACAATAATAAACCTTCACTGAAAATTTATTTGTAATCAGTAAACATTTGTTTTACTGACGTGCCAAGTCTCAGCACCAAAATCCAAAATCCACCAGGATGCACACACATGATGAACCCTCTGGGGTCGACAAACACGCCAATGCGTTTTGTGGCATTTTTTCCTCATAACGCAGAGATGAACTTAAACGACTCTGTCTTTTTTAATCGTACAAAGAAGACCAATACATCATTGGGATCTGTAAAGGGTCAACTTTTATTCGTATACATAATAACAACAAAATGCTGTGCTTTTGTAAAATGCCATCTCTGTCTCTGTCATCCCGTCAACCTGAATCTGACGTTGTGAATAAATGTTTTTAATTTTGCCTCTTTTATATTTATTTATATTTTTTATAAAAATGGTCAAACAGAAACATGCACTGCCTAAATCAGCGTTAATTAATTTAGTGCCGTTAAAATGAATTTGCGTGAACTGAGGTCCTGACCGCTATGGAACAGGTTTTTATTTAGGATATCAATATGGCCCATTCAGCAGAAAAACACCCCCCCCAGCATGATGTGCGTACCACTATTCTTCACTTTTGGGATGGTTATTGGCAGGTGATTAGAGATGCTCGATTTCCTCCAGAAATAACGTTAAGAATTGAGGTCAAACAGTTTAATATTGGTTTTATCAGACCAGAGAATCATGTTTCACACAGTTTGGAGTCCTTCTGGTGCGTGTTGGCAAACTCCAGGTGGACTTCAATAGATCTTACCCTGAGGAGAAGCTTCCATCTAGCCACTCTGCCATAAATCCCAGATCGGTGGGGGACTGTGGAAAGAACTTTGTCCCATCTCAACACAGGATCTCCAGAGCTCAGTCAGAGTGACTATCAAGTTCTTGGTCATTTCTCTTATTAAGGCTCTTCTACTCAGATTGTTCTCACAAGAGTTTGGTTTGTGCCACACTTCTTCCATGTGAGAATTATGGAGGCTACTTGGAGCAGTTTTTTTGTATGCTTCCCCAGATCTGTGTCTTACACCAATCCTGTCTCTGAGCTCTGTTTCATTGACCTCATGACTTGGGTTTGTTTTCTGATGTGCATTATCAGCTGTGAGACCTTCTAAAGAAGTGTGTGCCTTTCCAAATCATGTCCAATCAATAACCTTTTCTATTATGTGGACTCTAATCAAGGTGTAGAAACATCTCATCAATGATCATGAGAACTAGGAAGCACCTGAGCTCATTTTCAAGTGTTTTGCAAATACTTACCAATATGAACATGCCATAATTAAAAGAATTACACACACACACACACACACACACACACACACACACACACACACACACACACACATACACACACACACACACACACACACACACACACATACATACATACATATATATATATATATATATATATATATATATATATATATATATATATATAAATAAATATATTTTTGTTTTTTTGTTTTCCCTTTGACATTATGGGGTACTGAGTAATAGGGTATGCAGCATAACAAAATAAAAAAAGTAATATATTATATATAATTATCACACATAATAATTAAATATTTAATATAAGGAATTAAATAGTGAGGGTGCTACTGATGGGAAGGGATCTGAGCTGTGACCACCCTGTAACAGACAACCAAACCATCCAATCACGAAACAGAAAAACAAAACGTCAAAGGTGCGGTAACCAATCAGAGGCTTAAACGATGACAGGGACACGCCCCCTCGGGTTCTTTGACAGCTGCACAGGGACGGTGGTTGAGGAAGTGAGTCGATGAAGTGAATCATTTTGAACGTTTCAGAGAAAATGATGTTATAATGGCGCAAGGAATGCTGTGAAGATCATACTGACACTGCCGGAAAAAAACAAACATTATTTTGCATTTGGGTGAGTGAGAAAACTGGCGATTATGGTCCTTTATCTTGCTAGTCAACGTTTTTTGTGTTGCTGGATACCAAACGGATGATCGTTCACTACGTTGGCGCACTTATTGAACAGACGCTGAGGTTGTATCTAGTGCACTTTGTTTCTGATTTAGTGCTTATTGGGATCGAGCCAAGCGGTTATTTCTTTTAGGCTTTCTGTTAGCTAGTTAGATGGCTGATAATCACTATTGGTTTAAGATCTTGCTCAAAATGACATTTCTAGTTTACTTAAATTGCATCAAATAGAAACTTTTAAAAGATAGAGAGTGCAATTATGTCTTCTGCTACCTGCTGCATCTGTCATCACATCTGCCCAGATGTTGAATTTTATATTCCAGATGTGAGAATGACAATATGGATGTCTCCCCCACCCCAGGAAAAAAAAATCTTCATAAAGCTGTTTTACTTACATCATATGTTTTAAGAAACAAAACAACAAAACCAAATACCTTCAACAAATCAATAACGAGCTTCAAGGGTCACCTTTGTGATTTTTTGACCCGTGACGAGCTCCTGAATCCCATTTCTGAAAACTCTTTTCTGTCTCTTTGATTACGATTCCTCATTCAGCCCGAGACCTGGGACTTGTCTGGAGCGTCCCATCGTTAAGAGACCCAGGGACGAGGACGGAGGGGGCGAAGGGACAGAGGAAGGACGCTTTTCAAGTAAGAACACACAGGTGCTTAGTACGGTAAAGATTGTGACACAAATACCTCGATCTCTTTCGCAAAACTCCGAACAAATGACATTAATAATATCAACCGCAGACACCAAATGAATCATGTACATTTTTGGGGTTAAAAAAACGGGTATGAATGAAAACTTGCATGAAAGTAAGTGAAAAGAATTAGTTTGCAAGAGCGTGTTTAACAGTAGCCAGTGTCCCAAAGCAGCTTTACAGTGATAAAGAGGTTATAAAGTTGTATAAAAGAATGTATAACATGTGCCTTATATTCTCCTTATATACTCCCTGAGATGGCACGAGGAAGAAACCTTAAGAGGAACCAGACTCAAAAGGGAATCCGTCCTCAGCCTCAACACTGAATGTCCGTTCATTACAGTTCAGTTCAATGATGGCCGTTTAAAAGCAGAACTGTACACGCAAACCAAACAATGCAAACCTGAGCCATTGTAGTAGACTGGTTATGTTAATTCCAGTCAAAATCCATCCTCAAAGTTCTTCAGTTGCTCAGTAACTTCATGGATCTTTGGGCTGTTGATGTGGAACGATCCTCAGCTGCACAGAGTGGTCTCCAATTGAAGAGAACATCCATCCAGAGGTCAGATGTCAGAATGAATCAGGCATCTGAAGAGAAGAAAGGGACAGGAGCACTGGTCACTGGTACCTCATGAGCATTTTAGAGAGAGAGAGAGAGAGAGAGAGAGAGAAGGAGTGTAGAGAAGCGACACACAGAAATAAGTTTTACGTTTTCATTCATATTTAATCATTAATTATTCACTGATTCATTAAATTCGGATTTAATATCCGCCCTGCTCACGTACCTCCTCTCTTACCTCACACTGTATTCCTCTTGCGCTCTTGTCTTTCCCCTCGTTTTCCATATACGCTTTCTTATTGACTTAATCGAGGCTTCGTGATGATCATTAATATTAAAAAAGTTTCCATTTCAAATTTAGAGCTCAAAATGATTGTAGTCAACACCGGAATAAAAACCTGGATCAATACCATCCATTTATAATCTATTATCATTTCTCTAAGATCCCTGAGATTTTACCTCAAATCAAACCCGTGGTGACCTTTTATGTGGCCTGCCATGTCATATATGAGCAAGAAATGAAATGAAATGCCATTGACATATCTGTATTTCTAATTTAACATCTAATATACATTTTTGGTTTTATGGTTAAGCTGCAAAAAAAAAGTACATTGAGATGGAATGTAAATACAGGGTTTCCGCGGGGGTCTTAAACAGTCTAAAAAAGTCAAAAAGATTCAATTTTAGGCGATAAAATAATAATCTTAAATTTGCTGTTCTAAGTCTTAAATAATTGTAAACAGGTCTTAATGTTTATGTACCGCCACCTGTACTGTTTATTGGTGTTGTAGATCTTTTTCTGTTAGTTTGAATATAATTGGCAGAATTAAGAATGAACTTTCTGTTATTTTCTCACAAATCTCTTTTTGACTGTACCCCAGATGTAAATTAGTGCAAGTTTAGCAAATCTTGGCTTGAAAAAAACTGAATTTAGGGCCTGGTTTTATAACCAGCTGCTCACAGCATATTCGCACAGGTGTGTTTTTGATGTCGTGATATAGGTTTTAATAAGGTCTTAATTTTAAAGTCATAAATTTGATTCGGTGAAACCCGCAGAAACCCTGACGTGAACTTGTCAAAAATGTGGAAAACACTTCAAGTACCATCTTTATGTCTTTTAATAGAGATCACTGATATGACATGCATATGGATGTATTGCTTATAACTTGAATAGCTGTATAAAGCAGTGAAAGATCAGGCTTAACATTATGACCTTATAACATAATGAGTGGTGAAGTGAAGATCACTGATGATCTCTTCATCATGGCACCTGTTAGTGAGTGGAGATATTTATTAGGCAGCAAGTGAACATTTTGTCCTCAAACTCGATCTGTTAGAAGCAGGAAAAATGGGTGAGCGTATAGAGTTTAACAAACTGAGACGTCTAGACGTCTGGGTCAGAGCGTCTCCAAAACTGCAGCTCTTGTGGGCTTGTGGGTTTCCCGGTCTGCAGTGGTCAGTATCTACCAAAAGTGCTCCAAGGAAGGAACAGTGGTGAACCAGCCAAGGCCCATTGATGCACATGGGCTGACCGGTGTGGTCCGATCCAACAGACTGCTGGAGAATTTCATGCTGTTAATGATGTTTCGGCAGCAATAAAAAGGAGACCAACACAATATTAGGCAGGTGATCATAATGTTTCGTCTGATTGGGGTACATGGGATTATTTTTCTGTATTGTACAATACGTCAGGATTAAGTTTTTATTGTACTATAAGTTCCATCGACTGGAAAAAAATGTACCCTCATTCGCTACACAGATTCCAGAGAAATCTTTTTGTTTTATTCATTTAATCATTTCTACATATTATCGGAACCTAAATGAGGGGAATCGTAGCAACTTTCGTTTTAACACCAAACAGTTCGGTGTGATGAATCATTTACTTTCAGTTCATCGCCCATCAATTAAGTTATTTTTGGCCCTTTATAGGAGAGAGTTTGAGGATCTCAGCTCTAAACTCACAGGAAGAGAATGTATGTTGTTTCTGGTCACAGTGTTTGAATTTGCATTTATGGATCGCTATTTTTATAACTTCATGTCTTTTAATTTCATTTTCGTTTCGTTGTCAATTATAGTCCTGAATGATTTTTTTTATTGTAAGTTCAGTCAGTAAGTGAATCGTGGTATAAAGAAGAACCTGTAGGACAGCTATGAAATACCTCTTCACCTCTTCACCGCACCTACACCAACACTTGGGTAAACATCTGTATCCAGGATTATGTTCAGGATCTCTGAAGGAAGTGTTTTTCAAATCAAAATCAGCGTCCACATAAAGAGAAGCATAAAACACCATCACCTGTTAAACAGATTGAATTCTCTCTCTTCCTCTCTCTTTTTTCAGAGATGGAGACTTTAATCCCTGTCATTAACCGGCTGCAGGAGGTCTTCCTCACCATCAGAGCCAAGATCATTCAGCTCCCTCAGATCGTTGTGGTGGGCTCACAGGTCAGTCCAACACTGTGGCATCACATCTTTCCATTTCAGTGGCTACACTGTATAGGCAAATGTTTGTGGACACCTGACCATAAGATTTGTATGTGGTTTTTCCAACATCTCACTCAGTTCCCATTTGACATTACAATAAGCTCCACCACTCTTCTGGAAAGATGGAGTGTGTTTGTGGAGATCCAGTCACACAGGTGTTGGGTACTGAGGTAGGTGAGGTGAGGAGGCCTGGGGTGCATTCTGCATTTTAATTAATTCCAAAGGTGTTCAATAGGGTCGAGATTCAGCGCTCTATCTCGAAAGATCTTCCACTCCAACCCATGTGAAGCATATCTTCATGGAGCTGAATTTGTGCACAGGGGTATTGGCGTGCTGGAACAGGTTTGGCTCTCCTAGATGAGGTAAATGGAAAATTCCCTGCTACCACATCCATAGACGTCCTGTACAATTGTGTGCCTCCTACTTTGTGGGAACAGTTTGGGAAAGAACAACATATGGGTGGAAATTGGTGTCCCAATACTTTTGTCCATACAGTGTCATACAAATGATGCCAAGGAAAGACTTTTCGATTTAGACTGTATCTTGTTGACTTTACAGAGCAGTGGGAAGAGCTCAGTCCTGGAAAGTCTGGTCGGACGAGATTTTTTACCCCGTGGTTCAGGAATAGTCACACGGCGCCCTCTAGTGTTGCAGCTGGTGAACGTCCCGCCTCTTGAAGAACGCCGGAAACAGGAGAACGGTAACTACATTTACATCAACAGCAACATGTGATTCTGAAAAGGAGATCGAACGATAAGAGGTTTATTGTTAAGCATCTAGGACTATTCATTCATTTTTCAGTTTTTTTAACGATTACATTATAATTCTGAAATATCTTCAAAAGCGCTTTACATTGGTTGGAGTGGAAGATCTTCACTGGTCTTCTATAGAGCTCTATTGAACATAAATGAATATGAACGCTGACCGTACCTCAGGCCTCCTCACCTTCAACCTTTATCAGTACTCGACTTTTATTAACACCCTTGTAGCTGAATGAGCAAAAATCTCCACAAGCACACGCCAAAATCTAGTGGAACATCTGGCGTGGTTATTAGAACAGCAAATAACGGCACATACGGATTTTATGGGCAGGTGCTGGCAACCTTTCGTCCTTGTAGTGTGTATTAACGTTATTGATGCTATTTATATTTGTGTTGTGAATCGATTTTATTTTCAATAAATGCCATTTTATGGGATAATTTTTGTTCTTTTATGTTGGAATATACAGTGTATGATTCATGTACGTGGCAAAAAAAAGGCAAATAAAATTAAACAAATACAATAAATGAATAAAGATCCTACGGATTTGAAATGTTATCGGTTTCTCAATACCCCACAGTTTGATGTATTATATAACTTCAGTGGAGAGAAAAGAGAGAAGCCGGTGAGACTGTTTTTAGCTGCTATAATTTTATTAATATCTGTTTTTTATATCATGTTCGATTCTTATTCTGTATAGTGCAGAATTTCTGGATATTTTGGTCTTTTAACTTTTTTTTCTGGATTGTTCTTTCTGTCTTTTCACTATTCCACAGAAAGCGGGACAAAAGCGAACTCTCAGTGCAGCTTTCCAGGTCTCTGTGTACTAACCTAACTCCTTCATCTGCATGAACTGTTCCTGGCTGTTCTTCAGTTTCACCTGTCACATCTCCATTATGTTTGCTTCCATCTCAGCGACCTTCTGTCCCGTGTCCCTTCCTAAAAATCTGTCCACTTTTTTTTTTTTTTTCATTTATTCATTATTTCATGATTGAATTTCAGAATGGCTGATGATATGGGTTACATCTCCACCATCTTCACTACATCCTCCCTAATTTATGCTAATTATGAAAAACCCATTGCTGTGCAAAGAGTGAGAGATTGAAATTGAACAGTTTTCTCGTTCGTCTCATTTAAAAACCTTGTAGTTAAAAAAAAAAAAAAAAAGCCAACAAGTGTTCTCACTTTAACGCTTATTATCATCTTCATTACAGGAATCAAAGCTGAGGAATGGGGAACCTTCCTTCACTGCAAGCACCAGGTTTTTAACAATTTCAGATTTTTTATTTTTTATTTTATTTTCCACACTTGAAGAGCTGAAGTTTTGTTCTTGTTGTTGAAAGGTTTTTACGGATTTCACCGAAATTCGGAAGGAAATCGAGGAGGAGACTGAACGCACCACTAACAACAAGGTACTGAGGAAAATCTGGAAACTCACATGCACAGGAAATTATTATTATTTTTTTATTCATTTAATAATTATTTTTTTAAGTGAAATTCAGAGAATTAAATATATTATATAAAGTATATTTTAATAAATAAAAAAATCAGTTCAATATGTTTAATTGTTCAAGACATAATGCAGTGACATAGTGATGGCATTTCTTTTTTTAATTTTTTTTTCATGACAATATATTTGGTTTTATAAAAAAAAAAAAAAAAGGATCATGCACAAAATAGCTGATTTGTTGTGGTATTTATTTTGTTGTGGAATTCTGCAGTAATCACTTTCAGTTACTTTTATATCATTTATATATAATATGAATAATATCATTAATATTATAAGAACTTTTAAACGTTACTACGGCAACCGGTAGAAGGAACTCCCACTACCGAGTTCATAATACAGCACATAGGAAAATGTCTTTTATAGTGTTGTGTTATTGTTAAAATAAAATATGGCAAAATGATGTTTAATAACTTTATCACCAGCCCTCCATACTGATTCAGTATTGTAATGTTTACTATATTGTACTATATACTGAATAAAAAAGATAAGAAAAGTTATGTATGCAGATTTTCAAAGGTTAAGGTCATGTGACTTTTGACTGAAATAATTTGATTGGACTGGAGTCATTCAAAAAAAATATCCAAGACTCGTTAATATTTTTAATAATGTGTGTTTACACGTGAAGGGCATCAGTCCAGAACCCATCCATCTGAAGATTTTCTCCCCTAACGTTCTAAACCTCACTTTGGTCGACCTGCCTGGAATCACCAAGGTAACCAAAGACAAAATGTTCTTTATTATTTTTTATTAATTAATAATCATTTTTACTCATTAACACCTATTTAGATTAATTGATTGATTTGGATTTTCTTTCTTTTTTCCTCAGGTGCCAGTAGGTGACCAGCCAGAAGACATTGAGACTCAGGTACAGGAGATGATCCTGTCCTTCATCTCCAATCCTAATTCTCTCATTCTGTGCGTATCTCCAGCTAACTCGGACCTGGCCACTTCAGACGCATTGAAACTGGCACGTGAGGTCGATCCTGATGGTGAGGGAGCCCTCGTGTCTTTCTTGTGTCTCTCTGTAGTTCTGTTCCCTTCTTCAAAAAGATTATATTATGTTTCTCGAAGGCAGTTCTATAGTTTAGATCAAATCTTTGATTTACATCTCATTCCACATTTAGTCCTCATTTACTTTTAGAAAAGACCTCCACTCTTCCGGGAAGATGTTCCATTGGATTTGAATTGAGGTGAGGTGAGGATGCCTGGGGTACAGTCAGCATTCATATTCATCCCAAAGGTTTTCAATGGGGTTTGGATCAGAGATCTATAGCTGGAGATCTTCCACTCCAACTCATGTAAACTATATGTTGTGTCGAACAGGTTTCCTAGTTCAAGAAAATAGACAATTTTATGCTACAATATCTAAAGACGTCCTTTACAATCGTGTGGTAACAGTTTGGAGAAAAACCACATATGAAGGGAAAAATCAGGTGTTAATCAGGTGTAATAAAATAGATTTTACAATACAATTAAATAGAATTTACATAAAATAATAAATCACGCACCCTTAAAATGTGTCTCTGACGGTGTGTGTGTTCTTGCCAGGTCGGAGGACTCTGCTAGTTGTGAGTAAGCTCGATCTGATGGATGCAGGGACGGACGCACTGGAGGTTCTGCTTGGCCGCATCATCCCCGTCAGGCTCGGCATCATCGGCGTGGTCAACAGGTCCGAGTCCAATAACACTCCAGACACAAAATCTATTCTATTACTGTGGAACATCACCATAACTGGTTGTTCTTCCCCCAAGGTATCATTAGTCACAGTTAAAAAACAAAAAAAAAAACATTGGGGTATAAGGAGTATGAAAGTAAAGCAGGTTTTTGTGTTCATAGTTGACCTTGTAGTTCATATAAATACAAGGTGGCGCTGGGAAACTGGAAATTTTGGAACTAGACCTTGCCGTTAGTTATAACGGAGAAGTGGAGTGGTGTTTAACAAACCAAAATTTGAACCTAGTAGGAATGCGTCCTAACTGCAATTGGACATTGCGTGCTTTGTCTGAAGGCAGAAGTAAACTATGGGTTAGAGGTCAGCCGATTCTTTGTTTTTTTGCTGATTATTTAGCATCAAAAGTCGATTGCTGAAACTATCAGTTATCGGCAAAAATCTATACAGAGTTTTTCCGGGTTGTGTATGCCGCTGGAGCAGCTGTGTCATTAAACAGTACGAGAGCGGCCTCTAGAGGCAAATCGCCCACACCACATGCTGTTTGTTTTGATTGCGTGCTGTACCTTGTTAGTTTATAGTGCACTAACTAAAGTTAAATAAAATGAAGTGAAAAAATTCATAATTGGGAAAAAGAATTCATAATTATTAAAAAAAATATGGGTAAATGTTGAAAATTAACAAACAAAAAGAAAACAATACTTTTAAAGTATTTATTCACTTCAGCGTTTACCATTTCTTAGAAATCCAAACAGTAATGCTTAAATTAGTTGTTGTTTTTTTAAATCCAGTATCCATTTAAAAAAATCGGTTGATTTAATCCGTTATCGGCAAATTCGGCACTTTCAGTCGACCTCTACTATTAGTGACCCAAATCTTTCACCTTTGTGTCTAGTACCTTTACTTGACCACAAGTGGGCAGTATTTCAAAATAATTTTTGTAAAAACATTTTTGTACATCTGTGTGCAGGTTTTTATTTACTAATACCTTGAATTGTCTTTTATCTTCTTAATTTATTGTTGGTTTTTTTTGTAAAGTATTTTATTCATGTAGTGCAGCGAATTAAGCCTGTTCTCCTCTCTTTCTCATTTCTCAGGAGCCAGCATGACCTAAACACCCAGAAAAGCATCGCAGACGCGTGGCGTGACGAGCAAGCGTTCCTGCAGCGACACTACCCGTCCTTAGCGTCACGCTGCGGCTCACGTCACCTGGCACGCTCGCTGAGCCGCCTGCTCATGCACCACATCCGTGACTGCCTGCCCGAGCTCAAGGCTCGCGTGACGACACTGAACGCCCAGTTCCAGGCGAGGCTGAGCAGCTACGGGCAGCCTGTGGAGGACCACAGTGCCACTCTTCTGCAGATCGTCACCAAATTCGCCACGGACTACTGCAACACCATCGAGGGCACGGCCCGACACATCCAGACCTCGGAGCTGTGAGTGTCTTCAGAGCCTCATTAAAGCAAATCTTGTGAGCCAAACCAGGAAGTGTAGAAAACGAACAAAAAGAAGAAAAACTTGTGTCGTTTTAATGTAGTGGAGTAAAAATTAAAAAATTTGCTATTTAAAAATTGCTATTTTAAAAAGGTTAACATTTTTAGGAAACTTGTTTAGTAACTTTTTGTCCATATAGTGTATGTTTGCTGTTGTAGAACGTTCCATGAACAACTTCCATTCTAGCAGCTGGAAACACTGCCTTATTCAACTCGAATATCTGCCACCTGCAGTCATGTTGCTGATCTATTTCCTCCCCCGAAGCGTGAACGGAGCATCCCACCGCGCCGCTCTTCTTCTCTTGCGAGTCTGACAGATACGGAAGCCACACATTTCCTCTGTGCAGCTGAGTGAAAATGACAAGCGGCTAATTAGCTGGAGGACCGAGCTCGTTACGTCCACTCGGGGAAGGAAATATGACTTCAGCCTCTAGTGCTTGTATTTCCACTCGGCTTATTGATGTTTGAAGTGCATAACTTGCTTTAAAGTGCTGTCTGTTTGCTGCGATCCACCACTCAGCCTGTCTTTTGTGCCTCTTGTGGCGCAGATGCGGCGGCGCTCGGATCTGTTACATTTTCCACGAGACGTTCGGCCGGACCCTGCAATCCATCGACCCGCTGGCAGGACTCACCGAGCTCGACATTCTCACCGCCATCCGAAATGCCACGGTAATGCGTTTATTTTTTTTAAGAGCCACCACAGCGAAGTCATTCTGACCCGAATTGGGTGTTCCATCAAAATAATTTCACTGGATCGTGCCGGAAATGAGCGGCTTAGGACCTGATTAGCGCTTGTTTATCAAAATAACACGGTGCATTCAGTGCACTCGGATGAAATCCAATGAAACTTTTCCATTCTGGAAAGATGACTAGCACAGCCATATGTAACCAGGTGCATCCTGGGTAAAGCCCTGTTTGTGCTGCAGGGTCCCCGTCCAGCACTTTTCGTTCCCGAGGTGAGCTTCGAGCTGCTGGTGAAGAAGCAGATTAAGAGACTGGAGGAGCCGAGTCTGCGCTGCGTCGAGCTCGTCCACGAGGAGCTGCAGAGGATCATCCAGCACTGCTCGTCCCACAGTACTCAGGTAACACACACACACACACACACACGCACACCCCAGTGGTGGACAATAACAAAGTAATTCACGTATCTTTTTCGTGTACTTTATTGAAGTATTTCCATTTGGTTTTACAGGAACTGTTGCGCTTTCCCAAGCTGCATGACTCCATAGTGGAGGTGGTGACCAGTTTACTCAGGAAACGTCTTCCAATCACCAACGAAATGGTACAAACCAGGATTTACACACACAAGAACAATCAGGAACATTGTTTGGGGAAAGGGAGGGTATACATTTTTTATCTTGAGGAACCAAATGTTACCACAAGGTCAAAACTGTTAAAAAAAAAAAATTAAGGTTGGGTTAAAGTTAGACTTTACAGTAACTGTAGTAGAACATGTGTTAATCGAAGGTCCCCACAATGATAGTAAAACAAACATGTGTGCTTCTGTTTTGGTTTCAGGTCCATAATCTGGTGTCAATAGAGCTCGCGTACATCAACACTAAGCACCCGGACTTCACAGATGCCGCACAAGTGTCTGCATCAGTCAACAGCCAACAGGTTTTTGCGCACACGTGTATACACACACACACACACACACACACACACACACACACACACACACACACCTAATCCAGATACCATATTTGGACAAAAGTATAGAGACATCTGTCTTTTACATCCATGTGTGGTTCTTCTTCAAAGTTAAAGGCCCACAATTGTATAGAGCATCTTTGGACGTATGGAATTTGCCTATTATTTGATCTCGGAGACCCGAACTTGTTCCAAACCTTCACAAAGCCAGCTCCCTGACGAAGGATTCCTCACTCTACGAGTACATGACTTTTCTAACACCTGTGTGTCTAAATGAGCACAAAGTTGGAGGTTATTAGAACAGTAAATGGGCTGAATGTGGAACGGGATGTTCAAAAAGCGCATACCAATCTTATGGTCAGGTGTCCACTAGAGGGTCGACCTATAGTGGATTTTACCGATACAGATAGCTAGGTTGGATTGTACTTGCCGATTATTCAAGCAATAATTTTTTAAATGTATACTGGATAAAAAAATACAAACATAACACTCTATGTAAAATAGTACTAAACTTAATTACAAAGATTAAAAATTTATCATGAAAATGTGCTAAATGAAACAAATATGAAATTTATGTATATATTAATAAATCAAATTACAAAGTAAAATCTAATTATAAATAATAAATATGACAGCGCTGTCCAGCACAGTCTCACGTGTTAAAACAAACAGCACGTGACATCAGTGATTCGCCAATCTCTAATGAAAGAAGACCTTCCCAGTCGCTTCAGCAACCCGGAAAAACTATCAGTATGGATTTTATCGGCAAAATCGATGAATCCTGCGACTTTAAGCGTACACAAACTTTTGATCATGAAGTGTATATATGAGACCACACATACATGCACCCTCATATCTATTTGTTTTTTAGACCTACAGAAATATAGCAGTTTTCTGGTGTAAAATGTAAGCATAACCATACACCATAAATTCCTTCCCAGACTGAATCACTGGATGGAGGAAATCACTGGAAGAACGATAAGATTCCAGTGGAGGACAAAAGCTCAGTGCCTGGATTTGGAAGCCCTAACAAATCTGTTAACCTACTGGACACGGTAAAGAAAAAAAAGCATCTTTATTTTTTAAAGTACATTACAGCTCTCAAGAGTGCACTGTTATTGAATTGATAGGTGTATTTATTAAAGAACTCGCAACCTATGATTGTATATGGTTGTAACATTTAGCGTTTTTATTCTGTGCGATTCGGACCCGACTGATGGATCTGGTTTTTTTTTTATCGTACAGGCGGTGCCGGTGTCTCGGAAGCTGAGCTCACGTGAGCAACGCGACTGCGAGGTCATCCAGCGCCTCATCAAGTGCTACTTCCTCATCGTCCGCAAGAACATCCAGGACAGGTCAGAGGGGGAAAGGTCCAGCTAATTTAGGAGTACATATGGTTGGGCAAATGGATTAATGTAGGACGCTATGTCTGTATACAAAAAATATGAATGAACATATTTACAGAAAGAACGTCAAATATTCGGTATAGAAAGTCTATGGCCTGCTCAAGAAGTGTTTTGTGGACACGTGACCATAAGATTTGTATGTGCTTTTAATTTTGGGAGATGATTTTAATTCTACAGCAGAAAATATAGACCATGCAGAACCTCATGTAGCTTCCCGTAAGCATCTATGGCAGTTAATAGAGGCCCATGATCTCTATAACATATTTAGGAACTCAAAGAAAGGGGGGGCTTTTTACTTGTCACGTACATTACAGCACATTGAAGTTCTTTCATTGCAAATCCAAGCCATGATGCACATGGAGCACAGAGGGTTAAGGGATAAGTGACACAGGACCTAATTCTATTCAACACCAATTCTGCATTTAGTTCCCATTTGCTGTTTATAATAGGGGCCATTGAGCAAGGCCCTTTATGCTCTGTGCTCCAGGGGCGCTGTATCATGGCATCCCGACATCTCTGGCATATGCAAAAAAAGAATTTTACTGCTGCTGTAAAAGTACGTGACGAGTATAAAGGACTTTTTTCCTTCTTTATAATAACTTCCATGTCTTCTGGGAACTAGATTTTGGAGTTTGCTTTTGGAGATTTGTGCTCGTTCAGCCACAAGTCAAGTACTGATGAGGGTGAGGAAGCCTGGGGGTGCAGTCAGCTTTCCAATTCATCCCAAAAGTGTTCAGTAGGGTTGAGGTCTGAGCTCGATAGCAGGCCAATCAAGATCTTATACTATAAACCCATATCTTCATTGAGCTAGCTTTGTGCACAGGGGCACTGTCATGCTGGAACAGGTTTGGGTTTTTGAGTTAAAGTGAAGTTTATTCTACAGCATTCGTGTGCCTACAAATTTATGATAACAGTTTGGGTGAAGTACTACATATACATGTATATACGGCTGAAAAAATAGTCCCAGTACTTTTGTCCGTATATTAACTAATGTTAGATATTGAATTGATGAATTTGTATGGATCTATATGCATGGCTGTTGTTTATGGACACTATTTTCAAGTGTTGGTTCCGAAAACACGAATCAAATGACAAAAAAACATTCTCAATCTGTATAAATATCTCCAGGGCTGAGTTTCACTTATCTGGTCCTCTCTGGCTGTAGAGTTGGTGACAGCCAGGCAATGTCCCCTGTAATTTGTATAAGTGGCTGGACTGTTGCGAGGCCTGGAATCATGTTCTGGCGCTTGTGTATTTATGGGCATTAGTTATTCAGCATATAAGCAAGGCAGCTCTGTGAATAGTGTATGTTTAAGTATTTAAAAAATATGTGATAAAATTCCTTCCAACAGAGTTTTAGGCTGATGGTATCCCAAGTCTGCAACCTAGTGAACCAGTGATGATGTAATCATTGATGGAGACTTTGACGCAATTCCGTACTCCGCTCTGGATAAAGGCGTCTGCTAAATGTCGTAAATGTAAAATAAATTTGCCACCTTGATTTCCTTTAAATAATCAAATGCTTGTTAAATCTCTATCATGCAAAGAAAAAAGGCAGGCATGAAATGAAAAATACAACAAAGGACACCCAAAAGTGTTGAGCAGCTAAAATCCTGTATCAGACACATATAGGACAACATTTCTCTTCCAAAACTTTAGCAACTGGTCTAACATTTTTTTTTTTTATTGTGAAGAGAATTCAGATTTTTTATTTACATTTCTCACAGTGTACCAACTTTTTTTCATTTGGGGTTGTTTACGGTATAAAAAATATCCAATAAAGTATATTCTTGAATCACAGCTCTTGGCCACTTCTTCCCCTCATCTCTCTTTATTTTTTTTGTCTCTCTTAGTGTGCCCAAAGCGGTGATGCACTTCCTGGTAAACTTTGTGAAGGAGCGTCTGCAGAGTGAGCTTGTGGGTCAGCTGTACAGGCAGCCTCTCCTGCAGGAGCTGCTCATCGAGTCTCAGGAAACGGCACAGCAGCGCACCGAGGTCGCCCACATGCTCGAGGTAAGTGTGTAGTCATTAATGTGTGTGTAGATGAGTGAAAGAAAACTAAGGTATAAACGGGTTAATGAGCTACTGTATGAAGGTAAGATGGTGCTTATTCAAATTAACATACGACTGCAGTGTGCATTTGTGAGCACATACAACAAATTAAACTGAGAGTACAGGGGGTACTTATGATGAAATGCATTCCGATGACCCCAATGACTGTCATTTGTTGATAAATCGGCCATCGGCTGCCCTGATGTCAAAATATTGGCATCTGCCAGAGAAAATCCCATATCGGTCGACCTTTAGTGTATATACAGGTGCATCTCAATAAATTTGAATGTCATTAAAAAGTGAATTGATTTTAGTAATTCAATACAAACAGTGAAACTTGTATATTATATAGATTCATCACACACAGACTGATGTAATTCAAGTGTTTATTTCTTTTAATTTGATGATTAAGGCTTACAGCTAATAAAACCCAAAATTCAGTATCTTAGGAAATTTGAATATTGTGAAAAGTTCAATATCGGAGACTGGTGGTGTCACACTCTAATCAGCTCATTAAGTCCGAACACCTGCAAAGGTTTCCTGAGCCTTTTAATAGTGTCTCAGTCTGATTGAGGCTACACAAACATGGGGAAGACTGCTGACTTGACAGATCATTGACCCCCTGCACATGGAGGGTAAGACACAGAAGTTCATCGCTAAAGAAGCTGCTGTTCACAGAGTGCTGTATCCAAGCACATTAATGGAAAGTTGAATGGAAGAAAAAATGTGGTAGAAAAAGTTTAAATGAAGACCATTTAATAATTAGGAGGAGATTCACAAAGAGTGGACTGCAGCTGGAGTCAGTGCTTCAAGAGCCTCCACACACAGACGTATCCATGGGATACAACTGACGCGTTCCTCGTGTCGAGCCGCTCCTGAACAGAAACAACAGCAGAGGTGTCTTACCTGGGCAAAGGACAAAAAGGACTGGACTGTTGCTCAGTGGGCCGAAGTCGTCTTTTTAGATGGAAGGAAAGAAAATTTTGCATTTTATTTGGAAATCAAGGCCTCAGAGTCTGGAAGAAGAAGAGTGAAGAGGCACAGAATCCAAGCTGCTTGAGCTCCAGTGTAAAGTTTGTACAGTCAGTGGTGGTTTGGGGAGTCATGTCATCTGCTGGTGTTGGTCCATTGTGTTTTATCAAGTCCAAGGTCAGCACAGCCGTCTAGCAGGAAGCTTTAGAGCACTTCATGCCTCCCTCTGCTGAACAGCTTTATGGAGATGCTGTTTCATTTTCCAGCAAGACTTGACATCTGCCCATACTGTCAAAAGCACCAAAAGTCGGTTAAATGACCATGGTGTTGGTGGGCTTGACTGGCCAGCAAACTCACCAGACCTGAACCCTATAGAGACCCTGGGCTTCCATACCACCTCAGCAGTGCCACAGACTGATCACCTCCATGCCACGCCAAATTGAGGCAGTAATTAAAGCAAAAGGAGCCCCTACCAAGTATTGAGTACATATACAATAAATAAACATACTTTCCAAAAGGCCAACAATTCACTAAAAATATTTTTTTTTGCTTGGTCTTATGAAGTATTCAAATTTTTTTTGATTATTGGAATTGGTGGGTTTTTGTTAAATGTGAGCCAAAATCATCTAAATGAAAATAATTTTTTTTAGAAATATATTAGTCTGTGTATGATGAATTTATACGCGGTTCACTTTTTTGTTTTTAAATTACTAAAATAAATACATTTTTTTATGATATTCAAATTTATTGAGATGCACCTGTATGCACCATGTATCGTCATTGTATAATCGAAAAGTGGACCCAGTGTAACTCTGATACCATCTGTATTAGCTATGTATGATACATACTACGATACATGATACATTCTTTGGTTGTCAAATAGCAAACTGGGGTCCAGGTGGTGACCCAGAATTTCATCATTTCACCACAGTGAACCGAAGAATATCTGTAAATCCGCCATTCAGCTTCAATTAATATTCACATTGTTCCAACATAAGGAACGGAAGGGAAAATGATCTCAGCTAGTTGAGTTGATTTGAGTATTTATATAAATGGGTACAGTTTTACACCGGGACAAACAAAAACACATCAGGCAGGCAGTTCCACAAAAGGAGAACACCTTTAATATTCCAGTGATTTAAATAACCACTCTTTATAACCACGCTGTACAGAAAAGCATCATAGAACTGAGAATGCGTTAACAATAATGGAGACTAATCTCAGCATCTCTGGTCATAACTTACTTTGCATTAGTCAAAAAATGAGCATTTTTCTTCTTCTTTTGTTTCCTAAGGCAAACATCTCCATTCCTTGTCCTCACTTATCCCTTCTCTTTTCTCCCCAGGCACTCCAGAAGGCTAACCACATAATCTCAGAGATCCGAGAGACAAACCTGTGGTAGCCTGAGGCGACTGCACGTCGAACGGTTGCGTGCGATTACGTGTTTGTATGTGCGTACGGTTTAAACTAGTCTAATCTAGGTGTTTAAAGGCCTCTCAGAGCACATGCATCTTTCAAACCAGTCAATTTTTCAGGTACTTTTTTTTGTTATTACTGAACAAAGTCTTTAAGTGTGTGTGTATGTGTGTGAGCAAGCGAAAGCCGGAGAACTTGTATCCCAGGTCAGTATGATCAGCCTGCTTATTTTCCCCCGAATTAAGAGGCACTCTTGAAATGCACTGAGCTCGCAGAGAAGCACTCGAGCCTTTTCTCCAAGATGTATTCCGATGTTCTGTGAAGGAAAATTGAATTGTTTGTTTCCTTGCTTGAATTTCCCAGTAAACATCGAGCACTCAAAAGGGCTTGCAGCCGACCAACCCGTAATGACCAAGACGGATTAGTCATGGTTATTGTTTTGTTGTTTATACAAGCATTTTACGATCGAATTCAAATACACCGCACCTGAAACACGTTTGATCAATGCCGTAATCCTGGGACTTTTTCCCACAATGAAAACGTTTGAAGCTATTTTTTTTTATTCCAGAAATATCCGGCGCTAATCCATTTACATTCATGCCATTTCTCATCCAGAGCGACTTACATTTATCTCATTCATACAACTGAGCAGCTTTGAGATTAAGGGCCTTGCTCAGGGGCCCAGGAGTGGCAGCTTGGTGTGGCTCGGATTTGAACACATAACCTTTGGATCTAAAATCCAGTGACTGAACCATTAAGCTACCACCTCCCCACATGCACTGCAGGAGCAATACGTCTGGATGAGGTTGAAACACTGGAACGTTCCTTTAATTTAAGTTAATATTATATCTGTAGTATATATTTTACAGTGTAGTGCGTCAGGGGTAAAGACGAAAACTCAACAGGGTACGTTTTATTTCTTTCATTCAACAGCAATTATGCCGAAAGTTAGTTTCTTAATTTGAAACAAAATTGTCATACTTCTTATTCATTTCTAGTTACTTTTGTTGCCATGGAATATCACATTAGCTTTCCTTATAGCAGCTGCAAACATCATTAGTCTCCCGGAGAAAGTTAACCGCAGCTTGACCACTTCCTTAAAAACACAATACGGACAAAAGTATTGGGACACCTGACTTTTCCAGCCATATTGTCTTCTTTCCCAAAGTGTTACAACAAATTTGGAGGCACACATTTGAAGACCATATTTGAGACCCAAACCTGTTCCAGTATGCAATCCAGTGCACAGAAAGATATGCTTTCCAGGCCTTCTCATCTCACCTACACCAGTACCTGACTTTATTAACACCTATGAAGCTCAATGAGCAAAAATCTCCACAAAATCTAGTGGAACATCTTCCCATAAGAGTGAAAGTTCTTCAGCAAATGGAGACTAAAGAAAGGACATAGCAGTCTTATGGTCAGGTGTCCACAAACGTTTGTCCATAGTGTAGAGAACTCTTTTACAATTTTTTTGTTGTTGTTAAAAAATACAAAATATGTCGGTTTCTTTTATTATTATTAGGTTAAGTTCAAGTCCCAGTGTATCTAAAATGGAATGAAGAACTTATTAGAACCTCGGCACCATCTGACCAATTGCAATCACAGACTGAAGACATTGTGGTACAATTATTTCTACGTAAATTGTTACAATTACGAATGTCAGAATCAGAAATACGAAGCGATTATATTGTGTACGCGAGTATCCATTGTTATTATTGTGCATGTGGAGGAAACTAGCATGTGTGTACAGCCGTGTGTGTGTGTGTGTGTGTGTGTGTATCCAGGTTTATTTCTGGACAAAAAACAGGAAGTGTGAAAAAATAATTGGTGCTGTAATTTACCATTCGGAAATGTTCACACGGTGTGTTTTCGAGAAGGATCACGGAGCGTAATCAACGAAGGAATAAAAGTTTCACGCCTGTACAAAGCGGCGGAAACAGGACTGAAAACGTGCAGCCGAACAAAACGCGATCGAACAAAGGGACGTGATTGGGAACTGGCTTGATTACGGAATTATTCCAGGCCACTTGGGGCAAAGATTTGATGTGTGCTGTTATAAATTGCTGAATATTTATTCGAACGTATATTTGTGAGGTCTTTTTTTTTGTTTTGCACGTACTGTAGGAAATGTAATGGTCAGATATCCACAATTTGTTGTGCGATATTTATTGTGGATGGGATTATTTTGCGATCGAATGTACCGGGTGGCGCAGGGAAAGAGGAAAGTTTTTGAACTAGGAGGTGGCGACCCTGGGAATTGTTTGGAACCAGTGCGAGATTCGCTTCTTGACATTAGTTAAAGTGGAGCCCCCTGGTGGTTTTGAACGGCCCTCACACCAGAGAATATCGAGCCTGTTTGAGCCGCCATCGTGAGAATCCCTCGTCAATACATTCCACAACATGCATCATCGCTGTGTTAAGCTGTTTTTCTTTGAAAATAGGGAGGGTTGAATACTTATGCAACCATCAAAAAAAGTCCCAGGGTTGCTCCTCGTTCCAAAATGTCTAGTTTTTCTGCGCCACCCTGTTTATCAGTATACACTTGAATCGACGTCGCTGTGTATCTTTGCTTTTCCGTACTGTTTGACAGTTGTAAGTGTGACCGACGCCTCCTCCAGGTGTATTTATATTCATACGGTCACGTCTTTGCACTTCGAAGACGTTACACCCGAAGGTCAATCGCGTGAACCGTCACTCCATCACGCAAACTTCAACAGGATAAACTCTGGATTTGCATCCGCACTCGGAGAGACTGGAGAGACCTCGCGTACGCGCCGGAGTGTAATGGATGGGGAAAGCGATGTCGAGCCGGGAATTTTATTTACCTCTTTTGCAAGCTCAGCACTAATAAGCTTATTGCTAAGGTGCATAACCACCACTTCTCCACATCTCGGACCTCTCCACTCCGGCTCTTCCTGGCTGTTCATCATCATTGTAGTATTTATTTTAGTTACACAGTGAAATTCATTTTCTTCGCTGCAAATGATGCAACTAGTAGAAATGCGTTTGCAACGACGAAGGAGTGTGTGCGCTCGTGTGTGATTTTTTTTTTTTTTTTTATTATTATTATAATTTTTTAATAATTTTACCAAACATATCATTACGACAAAATGTCTGTGAGTTCTTGCCTGCCATTATGATTTGTCATACTTGACTATGTACTGGTGTCTGTTTGTAGGTCATTAAAAATTAATGCAAAGTGTCTTTCTCTCTCTCTCTCTTTTTCTCTCTCTCTCTCTTTTTTTTTCATTCTCACACAAAAGCAAAGGAAAAAAAACGATGTACACCTGGCAGATCTTTTGGGCTTGACAGCTTCAAGGTTCGATCCTGAGCTCGGGTTTTTTGAGCTTTTCTCCTTGCGTGGTTTGCTTCATGGTTCTCCGTTTTTCCTCTGCCGTTCCAGGAGGTGGATTGGTGAATCTAAATTGCCCCTACACTGTAAATAAGTGTTAGCCTTTTGCCATCTTGTTTATTTTGTTCTCTATCCCTGATTCATGTCCAAAAAACTCTGGATCCAGTGTTAACTGAAAGAAGTATTGAAAAAAAATTAATATTTTACAAAAATGAAACTCTGTCACCAGTAAAAATGTTTAGAAAAATTAGACATGGCGCCCGAAACTGATGAAAAAAACAAAAATCTCTCATGATAGAGACTTGCTTGATAGAGAGACGGTTCTAAAAATAAAGCAGTGCCCACAAAAGACAGTGCCCTTGTGCACAAAGCAAACTCCATTAAGATATACTTTGCATGGGTTGGAGTGGAAGATCTCCTGCGATAGAGCTCCATCCCTACTGAACACATTTGGGATGAATGTGAATGCTGACTGCACCCCAGGTCTCCTCACCTACATCAGTACCTGACTTTCGTAATACCCTTGTGGCTGATCAACACAAATATCCATAAGCACACTCCAAAATCTAGTGGAACATCTTCCCAGAAGAGTGGAGGGAATTAAAAGAGCAAATTTGGACTAAATGTGGAATGCGATGCTCAAAAATCACATACCGCACTTATGACTAGGTGACCCAATACTTTTGGAAATAAAGTGTTTTCAGATGTAGTGTTTTCAATTTAGACTTTTTTCTCGCACCTGGTACCAGTTGACTATAGGCAAGATGGGGACACCGATAATATATACACTGAGCAGGTATGACATTATGACATTATAACATATTGAGCAGTGAAGTGAAGAACACTGATGATCTCTTCATCATGGCACTTGTTAGTGGATGGGATTTATTAGGCAGCAAGTGAACATTTTGTCCTCAAAGTTGATGTGATGATCTACTGTAGCTCAAATTGCTGAAGTTAATGCTTAATTTGTCAGGACAGTTTTGGCCAGTGCATAATTCTGTGGTGATATCTTCCAAACTGGTGAAAACAACAGCCTGCATGGTGCAGCATCCAAAAGAAAATTGTCTGGTGTATCATTTGGTGCCTCATCAAAAATTGGCCTCTTGTATCATCGTTGCCCTGCGATATCTACAAAGCCAAAAGCAACCTCGCGTGCTGAAATACTTTTTCCCGACAAGGAAACCTCGTGCTTGTCTGCCGAGACGCTGATGATTTATCACTTTTGAATTATACGCCATCAGCTAGCGCAGGCAGCCGCCATAGAAAAGTAATTACTCCACACATAACAAATACGTGGCTGTCACCAAAGTGAGCCTTCAGGAATTACGATAAGAGAGCCGGTGCTGGTTCTTACACTAGGAATATTATTACGTGATTTCTCTTCAGGACTCGTACCGAAGCCCAACCACGTCCCCATTGTCCCCACTCTAATTTATCTTCAAGAGTCCTGCTTTAGGCAGTAGCTGATGCAGAATAATATACTTTACTTACAGTATATATTTGGCTACGAACCAATAGAACGTTTGGCTCGAATTGCTTTTCTTTAATGCGAGTTTGTATTATACTGGGCTCCATTCAATAGAGCCAGAGGCGCCTTCATAAATCTACATACACAGTAGGTTTGGAGAGAAACAAACGCTATCTAATGTGAGCAGCCGGCACAGTTCCCATAGTTTGTTTGGTATGTACAGTATATATTCGACATCGGTGTTGTGTTTAGCAGAAATCAAATTACACCCGATAAGATGCATCTTCAGTTCCAGAGTTCGCGTTCCGTTATTTAATGAGTTGCAAGATGAAATGAATATTGCGCCCCCGCCTCGTGAAGTACGTCGCTTCTGTCTCAAGCGACTGTCAAGAAGACGAGAAAATCTGTGGAGAAATTCTGATCCCGAAATGAGCAAGAGCTCATTTAGGTTCTCATTTTTTAGACAAAATTAGACATACCACATCCATGCCAATAATCTATTCCAGAAATGTAGCCACAGAAATAAGGCTGTGAAGTTCATTGTTCAAAAAGACAAAATTTTTGGCAACAAGCATTTAATTTGGGTTTGGAATAAAATAACAACTTGCTCCAAAAGCCCTGGGAAATTTGGCTGCCCCTGCTAAGAGGTTACAGCTGACTTGTGTTGGCACTTGTAGCAGAACAGTGATCCAAAATATACATCTAAAACGAGTGATCTTGCATCTCAAGCTTTTAATGATTTTGTCACTTAAAGATGGTGATCATTCTAGAACTGATTGGTAAAAATCCACAGGAAAACTGGAGATCTGGCAAATTACATCATTCAGGGAAAAAATGGCTCTTTCAGAACACATCTGGATTCATGTGTTCAGGTTTACGGCCAAAGTCTATAGTTAACAATACAACCAAATTCTAATCAAAGTATACTCTTGCAGAACAATAGCTTTTCCATGGGGTCAGCCCAGATGTTCTAGCCTTCTCATCCTTCCCATGCACATCACTGAGCCTTAGGCACCATGATCCTTCCCTGGTTCACTACTTGTCCCACCACTTGGGCCTCTTTTTCTAGGCTTTTTTCTGACACCACACAAGACCTTTGGAGATGCTCTGATCCAGTCGTCTATCACAATTTAACCCTTGTCAGAGTCCTTACGCTTGCCCGTTCTTTCTGCTGCATAGTAGTATAACTTACCCCTTAACAGTTGCCATTGTACCTCTTGGTGTCTTGAACGTTATGGCTGATCCATGTATGCGTTGGGAAATTGACAAAAGAACACATGACTTTTCTAACCAAATGTGGTTCTTCCTCCAACTATTACCACAAACGTTGAGGCATACAATTGTATACAATGTCTCTGGATACACTAGCATTGAACTAGCAGACTCAAAACTGTTCCAGCATAACAAATGCCCCTGTGCACAAAGCCAGCTCCATGAAGATATGCTTTGCAGTGTTTTGAGTGAAAATTTTGAGTTAGCGGCTCTAGAGTTCTGACCTCAACCCTATAGAAACACTACATTCACATTTGCATTTATGGCGTTTGGCAGATGCCTTTATCCAGAGCGACTTGCATCTGAGCAGAGGATGGTTAAGGGCCTTCCTCAAGGGCCCAGCAGTGGCAGTGGTGGTGGGATTTGAACTTGTGACCTTTCGATCCAAAGTCCAATCACTAGTGAAAAAGATGAAAAGGTACCTCTTTCTTCACGTATTTTAGCAATGTTTGAAAGCTGGGGTCAGAGAACACGGTCAGCCAGGATGTAGTACCCCCGGAGCACGGAGTGTACGGGGTCTTGTGCAAGGGCCCCTAAAGTGGCAGCCTTTAAACCAAATCCGCCAGTAACCAAAAGCCTTAACCACTGAGCTACCACTTATTTTGGATTAATTGGAACATTGATTGCACCCCAGGCCTCCTCACTTCACCTACATTAGCACAAATCTCCAAAAACGCACTCCAAAATCTAGTGGAGCATCTTCCCAGAAGAGTAAAGGTTATTATAACTCTGAATGCTAAAAAAAACCCTCAGTTTCTCAGAAACATAATCAGAAATAATCGTAGGAAAAAAAAAAGTAACAGCACATAAACCACCTTCCAGTCTGGAACTTTAGTGTTCATTAATCCGTGATTAATGGATGACCCTCATACCCTCATAGAACAGGACTTTGACCCTCCCTATCTGTCATAAGTACGAGTCATTAATGCCCATAAAACTCTTTTATGATTTAGAGTAACTTCAGGAACTCAGGCCAGGAGACGCAAGCCTGTGCCCGAGCCTGGCTCTTTTCTGGCAGCCATGCCAAAAACGTCCCCAAAGACTTTCGAATGTCTGGCAGAAAGCAGCGCTTCTCATTAAAGACGTCTTTTCCTCGCAGCGACGTGACGCAAAGCGAGTAACTCTATAGAAACACTTTGTCAGCACTTCAAAGCGCAGGCCGTCGGCACTTCGGGCTAACACTGAACTTTTTTTTATAGCTCATCATTAAAATGTTCAGCTAATACATTTTCTGAAATGCACCGAAGCACACGGATTTAATGCACCGTTCCAGCAGACGGAGAAAGTAGAGCAGAGGCGAAAAAAATCTATTTCTTAACCCATAAGTTTTAATACATTCAATTGATAGAAATTATAGACGGTACCTCAGTCAAACCCTTACTAACCTGTTGAGGGAAATAACAAAGTGTAAGTGTATCTTTTATTTAAAAAATTCACACCGTCTTCACGTGATTTATTTATTTATTTTTCACATGCAGTGTGTTGTTTTTTTTTACATGATTTGTAAAATTTTGGCACAAGTTCTATTCACTTTTACACGATTGATAGAATTTTTTTATTTTCGCTTAAAAGAATTTCATCTGCGATTGGGAAATTTAGATATGCAGTCTTCTACGTGTAGTATATATAAACTTAAATAAATAAATAAATAAAAAATGTATTTTCATATGTAACTTTTTTGTACAATTCCGTTATTTCCACCTGCGATTTGTACGATTGATTTATTTTCATTTTATTTTATTATGTAATTATCCCCCCTCCCCCCTACCTGCATAAATCAGTTATATTGACCTGATTTTTTTCTCCAAGTGACTAATTTTTCCATATGTATTTCTAACTTGATTTATTTATTTTAAACAAAATTTCTATAATTTTCACACTTTTTTTTTTTTAATATATATATTTTCATGTGCAGTTTTTTACGTGTCCACTGTGCAAATGACAAGATAAATAAACAATGAATGAATGTATTCGCTTTTTACACAATTGCTTTTTGTCCACCTGCAATTTTTGCAATTTATTTATTCTCACGTCATTTTTTTAAGTAATTCTCGATTCTCTAACACGGTTTTTACACAGTTTTCATAATTTTTACATGATTTTTACAAAATTCATTTCTTTTCACATGTAACTTTTGCATTTCTTTCATTCATTTCTTATGTAATTTTTACAATTCATTTACTTTCACTCATACTGTATTTTTTTTTTATTTCACATGCATTTTTTTTATATATATTTACATTCATTTTAATTATATAAATTTCATGTTTTTTTATCAAATTAAATTTAAATTAAATATATAGCACATCCACAGAAGGTCGTTTTGCTTTTTTTTTTTTTTTCGCATGGAATTTTTACACAATTAATTAATTGTTTCATATATTGTATCACGCCATTCCAAAAAATATTTTTTGACACAAAATGTAACACTGAAAAAAGTATGCAGCTCGTTTGCAGGCATGTTGTCCAAATTGTAGTTGTTGTCATTTTTTCATTCAGTGCACTAATCTCAAAACTCATGTACATGGAATGTGCTGGCAACCGAATGTGCTTCTCATTGCCAGAGCCGAGACGCTCAAAAGACCATCATGACTAAAATCCAGTTAGGCAGTCACCTGTGTGTCAGATCCATTATTCACAATTTAGAAAAACTTAATGTCCGAATTGAGTGTGATAAGGACTGGATTCACCTCGTCAAGGACTTTTTTCATAATGAAGTGAATCAGGTGTCTTGAGGAGTTTAAGAAGGACCTGAAACTTGAAAAAGGTTTCTGATTGCAGTTCCATGTATCACAAAAAAAAAACTGCTTTGAACTGCTGCTTCATTATGATTAATGGACTCTTTTTCACTTACTAGAGAAAACTGCTCTCCATAGACCATGGGAATGTTGGAAATTTGGCTGCATCTGCTAAGAGCTTACAGCTGGGCTGCAGTTGGCTCTTTCAGCAAAACAGTGATCCAAAATATACATTCAAATCGATTCAATATCCAGCCAAAGCTTTTAAAATCCTGTACACAAAGGTGCCAGTAATTCTGAAGTTGACTGGTCCTAGAGACCTTGCAATTCTGACTCCATTAACATTTAAATACAGTCTGTGAACAAGAGCAGTATTGAGTGCATGCCACATATGCCAGCATCTTATATGCCTATAGACAAAAGGTTGTGACCATATGACCACCTGGCCATACATTAGTATGTGCTTTTTTTGAACAACCCATTCCATATTTAATCTCTATTTGCTGTTGTAATAACTTCCACTCTTTTAGGAAGATGTTTCACTATATTTTGGAGTGGAGATTTGTGTTAATTTAGCCACAACGGTGTTAGTAGTCTGGTATTGGTGTTGAGGGAGGCCTGGTGTGCAGTCAATGTTTCAGTTCATCCCAAAGGTGTTCTATAGAGTTGAGGTCAAAGCTCTATACACAGGCCACTCAAGATTTTTCACTTCAACCTATGTGAGGCATATCTTTGTGGAATCTGGAACCGGTCTGGGATTCCTAGTATGGTTTAAGGGAAGGAATAATGTAATCCACATCCAGAGGCGATTGTGTGCCTTCAATTTTGTGGTAACAATTTGAAGAAGAACCACACATGGCCACATATGAGGTGTCCAAAGCGTCTATATTAAACAAAAATATCTTGTATTTTTATATAATTCATTTATAATTTCTTCCCATTTTCTTGTCTGTCTGTCTGTAGCCATGACTCTTTTCAAAGGTAAAGTACAGGTTAATTTGTTTTCTTTTTGTACTAATCATTGATATTTGTGTCAGATAGATTAGGGACAATAATTGTCCTATTTGAAATAATGTAAAAAATTTGCTTTGCCAATTTTCCCAGTGTAAATATTACTTTAAAACATTTATAAGAATATTTTGTCTTCATGATCTATGTTGAGTTTGGTTTCACTAATAATAAACATGCATTTGCATAAAGCATCAATGTGTCCATTCCCATGTCAAAAAGAGTATTAAAAACTTGAAAAGTATTAATATAAGGCACCTTTAAAACATAAAATTTAATCATGAGTTAACTCATGACAATCATGCGATTAATCGCGATTAAATATTTTAATCGATTGACAGCTCTAATATATATATAATATCTATGTATTACTCTGGTCAGTGGTTAAGATGTTTGACTTTTGGTGGGAAGGCCAAGCTGCCACTGTTGGGCCACTGAAGGCCTGTAACCCTCAGATCCTCAGTTCTGTTTCAGTGTGCTCCACTTATCTCATTGCTTAAAATGACTTGTTTATCGATGTCTGGAGATGGAAGAGAAATCATTAGCAGAATACCAATTAAAATATCTTTTAGCTCTCTTTAGTACAGCTAATAACCCTGTTTCTTTCACAAGTCCATCAATACGAATAACTCTCAGCTTCCTGAATTAATGTTAAAATTGATTTGCCTTCATTTTTCTGCTGATTGCATTCCGATGAAAACTCTTGCCACATGAACACAGCAAACTCACACCAGATTTGATGAATATAATTAAAGAATAATCCACAGCTTGGATCAAAAGCTTTAGTGTCAGACCCTTACAAAATGTGCCCCAGAGGAGTGTGTGAATGAGTAAGAGGCAAACTCGGGCAAATGTTCAAAATATTTTAATAAAATAAAAAAAAATAAAAAACTTCTCAAACAAAAGGGCAAAAAATTTCAAAAGAAATGATTCAAGACAAGGCTAGAGAAACAACCTTGAACATAAAAATAGAACTGGCCATACAGCATTAAAAATCTAGCAAAGAAACAGAGAACATAAATACACACAGGGGAAATAGAATACAGGTGGTGATAATCACCATAAGCGGGCTCAGGGAGACAGGATGGGGGATAAATGGGGCCATCAATTGGACAAACGACAACATAGCTCAGTTGCCCCATAAACCACAGGACCTATAAATCTTGCTAGATGTGCGTTTAGATGATTTCAATGCACAAAGGTGAAGAACCACCTGATGTGAGAACCTAGTAATAATCTAAATCTTGAAATTTTTTAATATCTTAAGGTCCATTGAGATTCACATTTTATTATGCCATTCTCTTGTTTTCTCAGTGTTTCTTAGCCTTTAACTTGTCTTACTATGTGAAGTTCATTTTATTCAGCCTTATCTCTGTGTGCTGTCATATTATTCATTCTTTTTGTACATCACGTTGACAGCCTTTTGTTTGTGGTGTTTTAAATTCTTGATAAATAACATTGACTTCACTTAAAACTTACCATCTTCAGGTTTCCTCTGTATTTTCTCTTTCAAGCGCTTCACTCTTTCAATCAACACATCTCCATGCTGTGCCCGGGCTGAATCAAGTCAACTCACTGAGGAAACTCGTCCGTCTGAATATTTTATACAGCATGAAATCTTTGAAGTCAGCATTAATGTGTTATGTTCGTTCTTTGAGAAACACGCAGCTGAAGTCTGGTAGAAATGCTACATTGTGGATCAATATTACATGTAAGGTATAGTGCAGCGCAACTCGGTGGAGAAGTTTCCTTTAAATCGCATCAGCTTCGATTTCAGGGTGGTTAATTTTGTCACATACATATTGCATACGCTTTTTTGGACATCTAAGCATTCGTATAAACTCCCAGGCAGTTCCACCAGAGGTGTAAAGAGTATCTGAAAATCATGCTTGAGTAAAAGACATACCTTACTGTAAATCTTACTCCATTATAAGTTCAAAGTCACTAATTCCAATATAACTTGAGTACAAGTCTTAAAGTATCGGATTTTACTCATATTGAACGTAGGCTCAAAGATGCTCTAGTCCTCAACATTAAGACTAAGTTAAGTTAAAAGCTTAAGTTAAAAGCCAAAAGCAGTTGATTTGTGAGGTTTTACAGTATTTCCTAAAATACAAATCAAATTATACACCTTATAACTGCCATTAACCAAGATCAACACAACAACCTCTTCAGCATGCGAGAATAAAACAAATATCAAACAAGTCAGTCAAAGAAAAAGTATTAAAGCAATCATTAAAAAATAAAAAATTTTATTAGCAAGATGCTAATTCGCCTTTATGTGGAGTAGCTCCATTTGGCGCAAAAAACACAAATTTTATCTAGTACCCGCAATACCCAATATCACCTCTTCTGCAGAATTAATAAACCATAACAGATGTGCAAAATGTTACTGTCAATGAAAATATATTAGAGTAAAAAGTACAAAATGTTATTGAGTAAAAGTTTCTTATTTGAAAGTCAGTTAAACTAGAAAGTAGCCAAAGATTTACTTACAGTAACAGTAAAGAAGTACATTTACTCAAATACTTTACACCACTGAATTATGCTCAGTTTAATCAATGCTTTACATGAAGGTGCTGCCCTGTAAACAACTGTAAGCATAATAACATACAGTTTATAAAAAATGTACTAATGTAAACTGAGCTAAATGGATGATTGTTTAGTGTCATGTAACTGAAATGGTGAATGTGTAAAGACTATATGGGAAATGGACAAAAATGAGAAGAGAACAGCATAAGGCAGTAACACCAACAGCTACATTATATAGTTATATGTGTCAAAAAGGCATGCAATTCAATGAAAATCAAGTGATAAAATCAATGCATAGACATTCATGCATCAAAATATATGTGATATATTACACACACACACATATATATATATATATATATATATATATATATATATATATATATATATATATATATATATATACACACACACACACACACACACACACACACACAGAGTCATAGTCCCATTTTTCTTGGTTTTGATTTGTACCCTGTGTTCTCAGATCTGCCAACCTTTAGGGAAGTAAGTGCAATACACCCTGCTGTTCTCCATTATTCTTCCATTCTCAAACCTGAGGAAATGTCACCTTGTTCAAAGAAAAGTTCACAATGCCTCATTTGTCAGTGGTCCACCAAACACCACCCTATTGCCTCCTTCTTCAAGAAACTGCCTCCAGCTGTGAGAAAGAAATATTTTCTTTCCAACCAGTAGGTCTTTAGCATCAATCAAAAGCCCTTCCTTAAAAAAGAATGTTTCTATTGTTAATATCCTTAAATCCTGAGATCACTATCGACAGTCTGGCCTGAGGACGAATTATCGATGCACGAAGCTGCGATTGCCGAAAAAGATAATGATCATGCACTTGGTTGAGCTACAGACCTGCCTAGCCTTTTTTGGTTGTGGAGATGATGGGCTCTTCCATTGTTATGACTGTTAGTTCATCTCAGAGTTGTACCAGTTCTTGTTCAGACTTTCGACGCAGTATTCCTTCTGCCCCTGGGTTAGCGTCCTGAGGACAAACTTGGCAGCATCATGGTGCATGTACAAATTACACGTGAAGATTGTCTGGAATGTTCTGTGTGACACACTGAAAACAGCAGCAATGTTGTGAATTGTTCTCCTGCGATCATCATGCACAAGTTGCTGAATGGTTTTGACATTTTTGTGAATTCAGTTCGTTTCAGGTCTTCCTGATCTCTCATCGTCTTCCAGCGATGTTCTTTTGCTCTTGAAGAGTGTGTGACTCTCAAAGTACCCCCAACGACTCGTTGCAGCATTACTATAAACTTGCCAAATCAGGTCGAAGATTTCTGTGGCAGATTTGCTAAGTTTCACACAAAATTTCACATTTGCTCTTTATTCTAACTTGCTGTCCCAGACGTGTTAATGCACGTGGTCAGAATAGCACCAGTTTCACAGCTTCCAATGTACACTGGACGATGTCTTTTGGCACGTTGACTTATGTAGGTTGGTGCCCTCGGTGACTGTGCATACAGCCTTGTGCTGGAATCTGTTGGTGTGTTACAAAACAAGTCCCGGAATTTTTGATAACATCTCGTTTAAGGAACACAGATGAACAAATGTACCTCTAAAACTGTTCACAATGACTGTATTGTATTTTTATGACCGCATGTTGTCAAGTTACTACTTGTTACAAGGTTACTCTTTCCATAATTTCCCATACAGTAATCCCTCGCCACATCGCGGTTCAGCTTTCGTAGTCTCACTCCAGGTTTTTACAAGGAACATATCTAATTTTGTTTCACGGATTTTTCGCTGCATCGCAGGATTTGCGGTGTATATACTGTAGGTACTATTGTTAAGAGTTATTCTTGTGGCAAAAGAAGCATTTTCTAGCCTAAAGAATTAAGCTTTCAGAAGAGCTGTAACCTCTTCTGTATACATATTAGGTTGCGATTTCACGGATTTTGTCTGAAAAGTAACCCCTGCAATAGGCGGTGGATTACTGTATAAGCATGTAAATAAACAGAACAGAACAGCCCCTTGCCTTTATTTTATACTGTGTTGCTATTAATATAATTTAATTTCACCCAAAAATGCACATATTTCTGACTGTGGAACTTCGATCAGCTGTGGGCTCAACCTGAACCACATCGATAGGGTTACACCCCAGTGACCCACTCTTTCTATCCATTCTATTCTGGTTTTCTTTTCTGTCAGGTTGGCCTTGCATTCTCTGACCCCTGTAATTGATAGCTCATTGGTTAAAGCTCTGGATTTTAAATCAGATCAGGCCCTGGTATTGCCAATCTTGAGCAAGGCTCTTAACCCTCTGTGCTTCAGGGGTGCTATATCATGGCTGACCCTGTGCTCTGACCCCAGGTTTCCAGCATTGCTGGTATAAAAAACAATTTCACAGTGATGTAATGTCACATGTGACAAATAAATGCATCTGTTCTTTTCTATAGTGTTCCATGTATTCTATAGAATTACATCTCTGAATAAACTTAGCCATCTGACTCCCATGTCTCTGTGTGTCATTTCGCGACCCTCCACTAATGTATTAAACAGGAAGTACAGTATAGGACAGAGCCTAAGCGCCTCTCCTATTTTTGACATTATATAGAATTAAACAGGAACCAGAAAACGAAATCTAACACCTATCAATACATCAGAGGGGTCAATCGAGGTTTTAAACATGTCAGGACGTAAACAATAGAACAGCAAAGGAAGTAAAAAAGGGGGCAAATCAGTCAAAAAGACAACAAATGTTTAAACTTGGATAATAATTCTTTCTCTAGAGATTCTATATACCTTGTAAAAGTTCTAGATGCTCATGGTTCTGGTGAGTCTCCTCATTCCAGCATTTGGAATAAAAAAAAGTGCACATTTTTCCCCAAGTTCAACAAAGTCTTTAATACGAGTTCCTCAGCTGGCAAATCGATTCATCTGGTGGTGAATTTTCAACTTGCTGGGCTTCCTGAAACGGGAAGTGCACAAGACCGCAATGCCTTGATCCTTCCATATTTCACCCCTTGATCCTGTTTTTAGTCGTGCGATTGAGGCGAGGCCGCTTCTGAGGTGTGAAACAGAACGAGTGGCTTAGAGCCTCTCGCGGAATCGAGCGCTCCTTCAAGCAGCGGCATTGCGAGCGGTGTGAATTTACAGCAATTAAAACGTGTGACAGAGAGCGAGAGAGAGTGGCGAAGAAAAGGGAAACGTGAACTGTGTTATCTGTGAAGGATGGGGAAATGAGATGGGATAAAGGAGAGAGGGGAAGCGATGGAGGAGGAGAGGAGGGATGTGGCTAATTTTAGCATCTGAGAGGCTGAAGTTAGTCTAGCCATGGTCTTTAAAAAAAAAATTAAACTAACAGGATCAACAAATCGCACGTCTGCACTATAACAAGGCCTCTAATGAATGTGGTTGTGTAGGCTAATAGTCAACCAGAGTGTAATTAAAATGGGCCATATGCATGCATTTGCTCATTACATGGGTATCCTGGGGGCATAAAATTTACTTGAAACCTCACCGTCATGTAGGAAAATCGTATTT
Organism: Silurus meridionalis; assembly: GCF_014805685.1. NCBI lineage: Eukaryota > Metazoa > Chordata > Actinopteri > Siluriformes > Siluridae > Silurus > Silurus meridionalis. The sequence goes on along the minus strand of NC_060900.1, from coordinate 3,764,809 downwards.
AAAAGCTTAGCCTCAGGATGTTGTTCATATTAGCCTTTTCACACAAAATGTTACAAACAACAGCCACGAGCAGAAGAACATGCCGTTCTCTTATCTTCTCTCCACTTAATTCACTTCTGTCGCTTGAATATTATAATTATATAAATAATATTTTGGATATTGACATTAGCCCCATCAAGTCTACAGTTTTTTCCTCATAGCGTTTTGACACCTCGAGGTGATATGTTGTTGACACATTTTTTTTTTTTTCCGAACAAGAATTAATGCGGTTGATAAAGGAATTCCGAACAGGAAACGGTATTGCGTAGAGGAAGCTTTATGGATTATGCAGGAGTTTGTGGTGGCCTGGTTTCTGCGGAAGGAGTCAAGCACGGATTTGCCGTCTCCTTTCAAGTAGGTAAGTAACTAATGCGTGCTTGCAAAGTCTCGACACGATGCCAAGGACTAATTTGCTCATTTGCATAGGCTAATTGAATCGTTGTTATCATTTGCATTTCAGAACCTGTTGTTACAGATTAAGGATGACTTTGGGGTAAATTGAATATAACTAGAATATAGCGGTATTTCTTATAGAAATAAGCCGTCTCTGGATGTGACAAGAGAAATAAATGATTTATTTACAGAAATGTACAAAATCTCAGTGGTGGGCCATGTATTTGGTATCTGGGCCTTCGGTGAGGACTTACCAGACTTAATCCACCTCTTAATACCACCACTATCACGTCGCAATTATAGAAACAATCAATATATAAACATATACGATACATATGCAAAATATGTTTACAAAAATGCAATATAACAACACGTGGCATTACAGAGAGAGAGGCATTTCACATATGGAGAATGAATATCATTTTACTAAATCAAGAAACCCAGTTTAGACTCCAAACCTCTACACTACAACCGCGAACTGTGCCACCTACATCATCTGGAGCAGTTCAGAATCAATATTTGTCTCGTAATAAAAATGTTAATAAAATACAACCTACTCACCAGAGATGCAGACTTATAATTTGCACCGCTCCTCAAAAGCTGTAATCCAGTGGTACCGCCCGTATTCACTGGTCTGGAAATGGTGAACAAACCCTTTCCAGGGCTGAGACATGCCCGGGCATGGCCGAATTCCTCACGATGTCTAGCTTTTCTTGAAAATGGATTTTTAAGTATGTCCATAACCAAATCAATTTCTCTTTCTCCGTAGGCATAAAAAAGTCTAACTCAGATGTGTTCATGTGTGCAGCACTATACACGTGTTTCGCCAGTCGAACTTGGCTGTAACAGTTTCCCTCTGACCAACCAATAAGAGGACAGAAAAATGCTGATGCTATTCTGGGCCTGCTAGCTGCCCTGTGAGGTGAATTTGATATCTGATCTATCTATTTCTTAAGGAGATAATAATAAAAAAGCCAGCAGTACTGACTGTGAATGCCCTGGGCAGATTAGATCGACATGGCAGCACATAGAGGCTGAAATCTAACATCCACATACACGTACTGGAAGCAGTGCAGCCAAGAGAAACACTACGACATGAAGAGAATAAACTGTTGGGAATGAATTAATACAATTTCATTGAACAAATATTAGAATTTAGGTTGTAAATGTAGGTCAGTGCTTCTGATAGTGTTTAGGCTAGCAGAGAAGGCTTTGCCCAATAGAAACACAGATACAGACTTGTATAGAGCATTGGCATATTATGGCATCCATTATCCATAGCACAGTTGAGGTTTAAGGGCCTTGCTCAAGGGCCCAGCAGTGACAGCTTGGTAAAGCTGGGATTTAAAATCAGTTTTTTAAATCTGAATTCTAACAAACACACAACCTTCAGCTGACTATGACCTTCAGTATGACCTAATTTTTTATACACACATTCTGTTTTTGCATTTGATCAAATTCCTCCAAATAGTCTTTGCCGTTCTACATGTACGTTGCCTTGGTACAGATAAGAATGAAAGGTGCTTCTTACTTGTACTTTACAGCACAGAAAAATTATTTATTTGTATATCCCAGCAATGTGACCCCTGACTTTCTGATCAGTAACCTATAGCCTTAACCACAGCGCTACCACATGCTAACCGCATGCACTCGATAAAATAAGACTCCAGTAAAAGCCGAAGTGCTCCCTTTAAACTTTCACTTGAGTAAAAGTACAAAAGTATTTGCCTTTAAATGTACTATGATTTATTACGACTATAATGTTACTGTAACCCAGATAAAGTTATGGGTATTTGTTTTAGATTTATGCATTTATGCTAAATAAATTGTTTGAGTTCCATATAAATAGTTTTACAAATGAATGTTGTGAAAATTATAATTCATTGGCCAGCAATGAGGTGATGTAATAAGGTCACGTGACACCTGTCATAAGTTTTCATAAGTGAATGTTACTGGTATTTTTCATTTAAAACCTTTGACCTTGATTTTGAAAGTTATTTACACCTTATTTTATTTGACATCCCATTTTAGTAAACTGTTATTGTTGTTTAAATTGTGTTGTGTCTATATTTACAATATAGGATTGCATTTCATTTTCTTGGTACCGGTTAGTTAATACATTTATTTATAAATAGAACCCATACTCAAAGTAAAGACAAATTGATTAGGTTTAATATTTTCAGATATTTATTAAAAAGAACTCAGGTTAGCCACCCCATTATAGCCAGTAACGCTAGGGGCGCTACATTACTATTATCATTTTTCTCACAAGACTTTTTAATTAATTCACTTAAATTATGTGAAAATACTCTGTTACTCTCAGCACACCGATCTATTAATAGAATGATATTAATGAGTCAAACACTGATTGATATCTACAAATAAGATGGGTGCTGTGGCAAATCCAGTCAGGAGTTTCTTCCATCATTTATTCCTCTCTAAATGTTCTGTTAGAAGTTGAACTGATCTGTATGTTCTTGCTAAGTAGATACCACCTGATAATGGTGGTTCTAGCTTGAATGAAGCCCTGGGTGAACCACGCCATGACCCCATGTCTCCCCCATTGATTAATTTCAGCTTTGAAACTTATTCTTATTCTAGACTTATTCTTAAATTAGAGCAATCCACAAATTTGGGTACATTTCTGCGAGCTCCTTCCCATGTGTGAAAATCACCCTAAATGCATTTATTGCACAATGAAATACACGTCAGTGTGCACGATTGATCAAACTTTTTGAACCAAGAACCAAACAACTCCTTGGCTAATTGTTACCATAAGATACATACAACTTCATTATAATACATGTCTTTTAAACTGCCTTTTAAGGTGCACTGGAGATTGCCCCCTTGCTGAATTACCAAATCAATAAATGCTTATATAACTATAATCCAACTAGACTAGTTTGGCTGTAATTGTTTTGTTGCAAGCCACACACATTATGATAAACCAGGTACTATAATTTATAATGGTTTGCAGCTTTGTTGCTCTATGCATAAAAGCATATAAGTCAACACAACATTACCTAAGTGATATACAGTTATTAGCGTATTTCATTAAATGCATTAGCCTACTCTATCCTCATAATGAGATGCACACCTTTTTTGTTTGCATGTTTCCCCTAATTCTTTCCTTTTTTTTAATCGGGCTCCTGAGGCTTTAGACCTTTTTTTAGTCATTCATTATTTGAATTTAAATTCAGCTCTACTTACTGATGTGACATCACCCAACCTACGCTTCTCCTTTCTGAGTGTATGAGTGAGGGTAGTTCTCTGGGCAGTAAATGCACACTCCGACCAGGTTCTTTGATCGTGACATGATATAATAAATATAATTGAAGCGACTAAGCAAAAAATAGTAATGTATTGATTTTTTCTTTCTTTTTTTTCGTCGCCTATGTCTACATCTGCCACTGCCAAGCGGCAATTAAGTCAAGTTAAAACATAGCGTGTACTCTACCCTGACTGGTGGCTTGCTGCGTGCTTGAACAGTTAAGTTTTTAGCCATTTATAAATACATTTATTTTGCAAAATGTAGTTGAGTAAAAAGTACCGCAATTTCCGGACTATAAGCCGCACCCACTGAATTTTACAAATATTTTTATTTTTTTACATAAATAAGCCCTCACCTGTGTATAAGCCGCAGTGTCTACACTGAAACAGATCAACTTTACACAGGCTTTACCGAAAGAGAGAGAAAGTCTTCCTCCTTCCTTTTACAACTACTGTATTTCTCTCTGGAGTTTATCTTTTGTCATCGTCGTGCGTTTAAAAATCACCCTGGGAAAGTTTTTCTCCCGATGCCGTGCAGCTTCAACACAGGTGAAGTGAGTTTTTTCGTTTCCGTTCGGAAATGTCATTGGTCTAATGTTATGGGGTTCAGTTTTTTGGCTTGATGTTTGTGAAACCGGGAAAAACCCAGGAAAAATCCATAAATTAGCCGCTTCGTTGTTTAAGCCGCGGGGTTCAAAACGTGGGAAAAAAGTCGCGGCTTATAGTCCGGAAAATACGGTAAGATTTTTGAGGATAAAATGTAGTGAAGTTAAAGTAAACGTCTCCCCAAACAGAAATACTTGAGTAAAGTACAGATACATTTAAAAAAATACTTTCGTACAGTAATAAATTTACATTTACTTTGTTACTGTCCACCACTAGTTTCAGGATTAGATACAATTCCCTTTTACTTTGTAAATCTCTATAGATTAAAAGTGCTGACCAAAAAGAGTTCCCTGGAATTACAGATACCAGACAGTGTATAACCGCAATTATGGCGATCTTTATGGTTCTATTACGGCTCCCAGTTTATAACAGTGCTTTAGTCAATTATCTTGGTGATAAATCCTGGTGCTTTGCAGCCACTGAATAAAGAGGAACATTAAAATTGACCTCACTAAAGAAAAAATAAAGAAGAGCCAAAGGTTTATGACTAGGAGATCCAATGATGGTATCATAAAGATGACAAAAAAAAAGCTTTGCATAAAGACCAGGGTTCAAATAAAATGCTTGTACTTATTCCTTTCATTTCTTTTCTGGACATTCGGTGCCACCAGGATAATTATGGGTTCCGTTAAGAGAAGATCTACAGAAGGCTAGAAAATCTACAGAAGATCTACGAGGTGGTATTAAAAACTTTTAGGACTAATGGTAAAATTGGTGTTATTCTGACTACGTGTGTTGTTATTATGTCTGCGGTTTTATCACGGAAAGTTAAAACAAAGCGCGTCAAACTGAGCAAATCTGCCGCAGAGACGTTTGACATGACATCTGTTTGACATATGCTGCAATGAGTTGTTCGAGGTGTATTGATTGACACGCGTGCTTCAAGAGCGGAAGAACATCACTGGAAGGCGACAAGAGATCAGGAAGACCTTCAAAGACCCCTGGAAATGTCCAGCATTCAGTAACTTGTGCATAATGATCGCCAGAGAACACATGAGTACATACAGAGTACATCAGTACTCTGGACTTTACTAACACCCTTGTGGCTGAATGAGCGGAAATCTACAAAATCTAGTGTAACATCTTCCCAGAAGAGTGAAGCTTTCGTTAAATATTCGGTGTGATCCGAATGTTTTTTTTTATAGCTACGGCCAGAGGGAATGCGTAAAATTTAATTAAACTCATGTGAGTAAAGGTGCAAGTATGAAGAAAAATGGAAAAAAAAGAAAAGTTAAGAACCATGCTTACTAATGGAAATTCTGTGATGTAGCTCTTTAAAAGAGGGGGATCTGATTAGCCCCTAAGGACAAACCGGCAGCTTTAGATTGTCCTTTCACATGAACTAGGAGACGCCAGCTCCACGAAGATATAGTTATCGTGGGATGAAGTGGAGGATCTCCTGCTTTAGAGCTCTAAACTCAACCCGATCAAATCCCTTTGAGATAAATTAGAATGCTGACTGCACACCAGGCCTCCTCACCTCACCTTCATCAGAGTTTACTAACACCCCTTTGTGGCTGAATGAGCACAAATCTCCACAACCTATATGAACATCTTGTCAGAAAAGTGGAGGTTATTATAACAGCAAAGGAGGACTAAATATAGAATTGGATTTTCAAACACATATGGAATATTGTAAGACGCACTATACAGTACTTATTTAAGAGAATATGTCTAGCATCTTCACCTGAGAAAGTATCATACATTAGTTTAATGCTAGAATGCACAAATTCTATGCTTCTAAATTAAAGGGGTTAAGTTGCATCCAGGAAATCGTCCATTTTGTTAAACCATTTATTTGGGTTCAACTCATACTGATGCGTTTGCAATAAACGGGGTTTATTTGTGTTTCTATCGCTTTACATGATCTAAATGCTGAGAGATTTAATTATAGATCGGGCTCTTGTTTAGTCGTTTATGAGTACATTAGATTTGCTTGCTTGTACAGAGACAGCCACGAAACAATAATTCCTGCCACCTGAAAGATCTCAGGACAAGAGACGTTTAGCACCAGCTCCGAAATTAATATAATAAATCTACATAATCACCAGCACTTCCTGACCAGATATGGAATATCAGCAGCATATTAATGAGATCAGGCCTGCTGCTGCACCAACACTCACACACATACACACGCACGCACACACACACTCATGCACACACACACACACACACACACACACTCCAGATGAAGGAGTGAACTCAGGACCTGAGAAATGTAAAAGTGACAACTTCGCCTTGGCTCTCTAATGCTGTAAACAAAACCAAAGAGAAGCTGTGATCAAGGAGAAACAGAGCAAGAAAAAGTGAGAGAAAGAGTGAGGGAGATGAAAAAGAAAATTAGACAGACAGACAGCAAGTGGATGGATATAGAAAGAGAGAGACAGAGAAAAAGAGACATACAGTAAGAGCCAAACCTTCAGTGAGACAGAAAGAAACAAACAGAAAGGTAGTGATAGAGCAAGAAACCGAATTAGAAGAGAGAGAGAGAGAGAGAGAGAGGTAGTGATAGATAAATAGAAAGAGACAGAGAGAAAGAGAGAGAGGCCAGTATATGCACATAGAGGAGGGAGGTAGTGATAAATAAATGGGGGGGGGGTGTTACAGAAAGAGACAGACAGTGAGAAAGAGAGAAACAGAGTGATAAATAGAGAGCTACAGACAGAGAGCGATAAACAGACCTAAAGAAAATACATGCACACTGATGTCATACAGCAACAGAGAGGGGGGGGTATTGAAAGACAGACAGACAGACAGACAGACAGACAGACAGACAGGGTATAACCAATTTCCCACTTGTCTCCTTCCATCAGACTGATCACAGATCCACTCAGCAAACCACAGCAATAACGCAACACCACTAATTTAATTTATTTACCCGACACCACTAAATTTTCTTCACTTTATTATACACACATGTCAACCCTTCCACAGTCTCCTGAGCTCCAAACTCTCCTGCTCCTGCTCTCACTCGGCTTAACTGCAAATTTTATTTGCTGCAGTAATTTGATCCACAGATGAAAACTCATACAGCACCTCAGTATTTCATGGTGGGATTTATTTTTTGCTTCCCTAAACAAGACCCACGAAAAGTACTCATCTCTGTTAAACGCTGTAGAAACCAGGCATTGTAGGAAACATTAGCCAGGTCCAAACAACAACAGCTGTATTTGCTTATCTCTCAAATGTGAGCTTTTATGCTTATAAGTCACCGAATGCGAAAAGCTTTATCTCTATTGCTTTATCGCTATCATATCTATACCAAATTTAGAATCTGGTGATAAAAATGTTGGGAAAAAAGCACATTAATTTCCCTTTATTCCTTTTTGGGGGGGGATTGTGTAGAAAAAAGAAAATACATTTGGAAAATAAAAACTTCCTTTTGGCTTTTCCCATTAGGGGTCGCCACAGCGGATCATCCACATGTTTGATTTGGCACATGTTTTTACGCTGGATGCCCTTCCTAACGCAACCCTCCTCATTTATGTGGGTTTGGGACCGGCACTAAGACTGCACAGGCTTGTGCAACCCTAATGGCTGACCAGGGATCAAACCCGGGCCGCAGGGGTGAGAGCGCCGCATCCTAACCACTAGACCACCAGGGAACCCACATGTGGAAAATTAAATGTGTAAAAAAAAAAACAATGTAAATATTTTTTATCATATATTCCGTTCAATCTAATACAAGTTTATTTGTATAGCGCTTTCAACATAAAAACACAAAGTTGTGTAAAAGTGTTTACGTTTGGTGCTTATAAGTTTGTTCATCATTGTAAGTTTTTCCCTTGTGAGCGACCAAGTGGTGAATGTGGCAAAGAACATCTCCTTGAAATGGCATAAGGAAGAAACCTTGAGGAACTAGACTCCAAATGGAAACCCATCATTATTCAGGTGCCTACAGTCAAGCATGGTGGTGGTTGCATCATGGTCTGGGGCTGCATGAGTGCACTGGGGAACTGCGGTTCATTGAGGGAAACATGGATTCCAACATGTTCTGTGACATTCTGAAGCAGAACATGATGCCCTCCCTTTAGAACCTGGGCCGAATGGCAGTTTTTCAACATGATAACAACCCTCAACACACCGCCAATATGACATCTACCTTGCTGAGGAAGCTGAAGGTAAAGGTGATGGAGTGGCCAAGTATGTCTCCAGACCTGAACGCCATTGAGCACCTGTGGGGATCTTCAAGGTGAAAAAGCACCATGTGTCTAACATCCAGCATGAGCATGATGACATTATGGAGAAGTGGAAGAGGATCCCAGCAACCAGCTGTGCAGCTCTGGTGAATTCCATGCCCAGGAGGATTAAAGCAGTGCTGGATGACAGTGGTGCTCACACACAATATTGACACCGAGCAACTACATAAGCGGTATAGACGAGTGACCTCCGACTGAAGAATAGAGATTTTCACTCATAGCTATCTAGAAGGGAGAAGATTTCTGAACATATGCTGTATGTCTACAAGGTAATGTTGCTAAAAGATGACTGTAGTCATAATAAACACATCAATTTAGGGTTCATACCCACAGGAGTTCAGTTTGTGATCGTATAGATTATAAAAAGCTTCCTGTAGTATATTGATACTAAGAAACCTCTTTTCACATTTCAAATAATGGAGTTTTTTCAACATACCTGCAATTGTAACAGAAATTTTAATTGTTTCCACTATGGATCTCAATAGAAAACTTTAGCTGTTGACCAACAAATAGATTGTAAACATCATTAAATCGTTAGCATCAAACAAAAAAAACTGTTGTAGAAACTTGCAGATGCCTAATGATGTCCTAATGATGCCCAGTAGATGGTGTCATGTGGTCTACATGTTGCCAAAGGTGATTACTGGTGTCCACCTTGATATTATCTATTATCTATCAATTAATGTTTCTTTTTGGCATTTGACACACGCCCTTATCCAGAGTGACTTACAATTATCTCAGTCATACAACTGAACAGTTGAGGGTAGCCAAAGTAGCCAAAAAAAAATAATACTCAAATACTTTACCCCTCTGGAGGCAGCATAGTGGTGGTGGGATTTGAACTCACAAACCTTCTGAGCAGAAGTCCAACATCTTAACCATTTCTCCTGAAAATTGATACAGAATCCAGTCTGAATATGGCTTTAGTTGCATTATTGTGAGGAAAATAAAAATCGGAATTACAATACTTTCGTTGGCTTTTGCTGCAGAAATTTGCAAGTTGTCATGAAAAAAGATCACTAACTACTTGGAGGCATGAACTTGCAGCTTAACTGGCTAGTTGCACCTCAAGACAGATGTCAGCTTCCCAGGCTGAAAGCAATCGATATCAGTTTTCATCAATATTCAGTGTCCTTTATGGACTAGAAAGCCATGAGAGTTAGAGAGCCATTGGAGAAAACAGACTTAAAAACATCCAATTGCTTGATAAATGAAAAGGTCACGCATTTATAAAAGCTGTGGTAATTGGGTATTGATTAAAGTCATAGGATTTTTATTGTATAACAGTCATCCAGGGATTCATTAAGAAATTATAAATGGAAACCACTAATCACTTATTCCAAGCACGCTGGATCAAGAAAGTGTAAGAAACCTTTTACCTTCAAACAGACTGGGGAGGAATAAATATAGATAATTTGATCATTTTATATATTTCATATAATGTAGTTTTATCTGGGTTATAGATGCATCAGCAACAGATTGTGAGTAACATCGAGCAAAATTACCCATTGTGTATTGGTTGACAAACTCATTAGAAGCATGGTGGTGGTGTGATTTCAACCTTCTGATCAGAAGTCCAACATTTTAACCACTACCCCTTTTTCTAAAAGGTGGCCCGGCAGTGGAATTTTTTGTGGTGCTTGGATTCTCGTGAGGAAGGCTATAAATATCCTCAAGCATGCACTTCTTAAAAAAAGTTATCTAACCAAACAGCATGTGCTGTTTTTCTCCTTTGTAGGTGAACATCTGGAGGCTGCAGCTCCAGAGATACTTAATCAGATTCCTGGTTTTGACTGACAGAGTGACTTGAGCTGTTATCAAGTGGGCCGGTGTGGCGTGTTTTACTCGGCGGTGATATTTGGTCTCCAGCAGCGTTCATGTTTTTATCCAGACAATAGCGCTACAGTCTTAGGAGCTTTCTGCAAAGTCATTTGCATTCATGACTGACAGGAGGGAGCGGAGCAAAAGAAGATCACACAGATTATGGATTTTGTTACTGCATAATAGTGCTAAAGGTGGGGAGAAAAAAAAAACAACAGCATAAATAATAAATCGGAGACATGCAGTGGGACTTTCTGCATAAACAAGTTTTCATTACGGGAACACGAGGCTCTTTGTGGATGTTCTTTTATCACCATGTGCAACGGAGGCGTGGCTCTGACTTACTGACTCGCATCACACAGCTCCCAGCATGACCTGCTTTCAGGCACAGCAGCAGCAGTGTGTGTGTGTGTGTGTGTGTGTGTGTGTGTGTGTGTGTGTGTGTGGTGAGTATATTCCAGTAACACTTTACTATACAGTTCTCTACTAAGCAATACAGTTGTTTTACAGATAAGTTCAGAACTTTGCATCCCCTCATGAGATTTCCTCTAAAGCAGACAATTCCTTCAGTAATATAGTTACATAATAAAAAATGTGACACAAGTATAATATTCTTTTAACAAATACAGGTAGTCCCAGAGTTACGATTTTTCGGGTTTAGATTTTTCGATCTTACGATGACCATATCAATCTTTGCGTTGCATTTAAATTTTTGGTACGATGCATTGGGACGCTGCCAGGATGTACGCATCTTCTTCCTTGTGAGAACAGAGCTCAGTTGATTTTCATATTTAGTCTGTGTTTTGCTATTGCAAAGCCCAATTTTAACTCTTGTTTTATTTTTTATCTGCTTCGCCGGAAACGGAAACAGAGTGCATCCATCTCCGCCCTCGATTCGCAAACCGGCGCTCGTCCACAAGCCTACACATTTCACATCCTGCTGAAGACCCTGCCCCACTTTCCCACCTCTAACATTAGTTCAAGTTCTTGTCTTCTAATCTCTTATTGCCTTCCACCTGACATGGACAATAAAGAGTTGCAGTCAATTCTAAATGTGTCCCCCAAGTGCCATAAATGTAAATGCTAACACTGAAAAAACTGCCCAATTGAACATTTTACAAATGATAAGTTTTTTTTAAATACTAGAAGATAGAAACCCCTTAAGTACTCACGATACACCACTTTCTCCCTCAGCCGAGTAATTTGTGAAAGGACCGTCTCGCCCACTCTAAGCATCACTGCTCCTCAAGTTTGGCAGTTCTAAATATTCTCTAGTCACTTGTATTCCTATCCATAAGTGTCTCTGATATCTTCTCCAAGAAGCATCTGGAGTCTTTCAGCCATATTATTCCTCCTTCTGCAGCACGCTCGCTTGTGGTTCATGACCAACCAAGCTTACCTTGAAGGAGTCTGTTCACCACTTACCGCTCCGCTCTGAAATCTCTGAGGCCACATGGAGTATGGAGCATCACCGTTCTAAATCTGGAATGACTACTGCAGGATTTGTTTGCTTAATAATTATGTCCAGTCATGCACTCATCTTGCTTAGATAACACCCATGCTGTTGCTTTTCGAGCTTATCCTAGACATGTCTCCTGCTTTTGTGTGCATTCTAATTTTGTAGAAATTGCAGGTCTCCTTTTTTTGACTTGGAAGATTGCATTTCATGGCAGTGTGACAGCCGGAGGTAGGAGGAGGTAACAAGATACAATTACTTCAGCCTGGCTTTTTAAGAATCTGTACTTTCTTTGAGTTTGACTTTCAATGCTACTTTCTTTATTTATCAATGCTAGCTACTGGAAATCACGTAGTTTCTTTCTCATGCGAGTTAATGTTTCAGAGATTAGCGCCAAAACTGCTGATTTTGACTTTTGCTAATCTTTTGTTGCCTTAAATCAGCATTTCAAAAAAAGCATTTGTGCAGGGGCATGGTCATGCTGGAACAGGTTTGGGTCTCCTAGTTCACGTGAAGAAAAAATTTCATGCTACCGCATCTAAAGATATCCTAAACAAATGTGTACCTTCAACTTTGTGGTAAGAGTTTGAGGAAGTTCGGTTCGGAAGCACGCCAATCGGTGGTTTCTTCTCTTTGCCACCAGTGAGGAGGGGGAGGGGATGGATGTCGGCGAACCCTAGGACCTGCACATTGAGGTGTCCAGGTCTTGGGTTAACCCTACTCTGCGTGCCTCCCATTATATTACAATATAGTGAAACCTTGGGACTGAAGAGGCGGTTATGGGACAGTGCCTAGGCTGCAAGAGGCTGGCTATCTCTCACCAGTTGAATACAGTTAACTGCCTGGTTGGAATTCCTTCAAGAACAGTTTACCAAGGGGTTGGCTTCTTACAGCGTGAAGGTTTATGTGTCCGCCATTGCAGTCCACCATAGGTGTGGATAATGAATTCACGTTTTCAAAGTATACAGCGTGTGTCAAGAGAAGCATGTTAAGGGAGTTGCTTGAACACCTAAATAAAACATTAATCCTCCAGCCAAACAAAAGGGGGGGAAATATACTGACCCGCCCACTTCCCCTTGGGAGACAAGGATTCCGAAACAAAATTTTTACACTCCTTCCCAAGGCTGTCCAGTCCATTTTTCACCAAGGACACCTGGGGATAGCCTCCGCTGAAAGCCTGGCCACGCTGGATTACTTAATCCATATTCTCTGACCCATTTTTTAAATAGTGTAACATTGCAAAACGACAATGGCCTTGTTCTTGCCGCAAAACAGCCCTTGTGACATTTCATTAGATCATTTATATACAGTATCTCCACATGCAAACCAAATCTCCAGGGGCAACAAGCAATCCAAGACTAAGTTGAGCTCTTGTATTAAGATGTCCAAAATAGATGTCCATATATGCAATGATGAACTTCTTTCTTTGTCTTCCTTGCTTTATGTGCAGTAGGGATGGTAAGATTCACTGGTAAGATTCACTTAGGCCAAGAGATTGGCACTTGTATCGCGATGCATTGTTTTTAACATAATTGCACATTTTTTAAATTTATATATAATTATTAGTAAATACGCTATACTTTTATACTTTTACCAATAATTTGTGACCGATATTTCATATGTCGATTGATTTCTCCTCGTTAAACTGTTTTTCAAGCGTGTTCTCTCACCACTGCTGCTACATGAATATGACAAATCAAAACACTACAGAGAGTTAATTGTGTCCTGAGAGTCACATAGAATACAGATCAACATGGCAGAGGTAGAGCTGCATCTTCCTGGAGAAAGGAAAAGAATATTTGGTTCCTTAAAAATGTTCATTTTAGTGTTTATTTCCATATATTTCATTTAAAGGAGCAACAAGCAAGATTTGTCACAAGGAGTCAATAGATCAAGAACCTTGGAAGGAGTTTGTATACTCCTTTAACCCTGCCTTTATTTCTACCAATCTTCTCACCAAGCTCTACCAAGCTCCACACCCAAGAACTTAGCTTATAGAGTTCAACTGGAGTTGATCAGAAAAATCCACTTCTACAGGACCCTGAGTTAATGATCTTGAAAGCTTTTTGTAGCTCATATGGCTTTATTGAAGAAACAAGATGTCTGCACACATAACAAGGGAGACAAAAGAATGGAATGTATCATCACCCACATGCACTCTGAGTTGGACATCTTAGGCCAAGAGTTTAATCCAGACTAGGCTTGCTTGTTGCCCCTGGAGAATTAGTTCATATGTTTTTTTTTTTGTTCCACTCACCATCTATTTCTGCTTTCCTGAGGATTCAAAGGCCAGAGGCTGTGCTCCTGCAGTCTGCTGAAAGACGGAATTAACGACTGCATCCTTGTCCCCGAGAGCAAACATTTATGAATTCCCTGCCACTCTCTGGAGACAGTTACGTAATTCAGACCTGGTTTTTTTTTTATAACAGTTGCACTGTACTGTATGTGGAGATAACAGCAGCAACAGCAGGCCAGCAGTGATATAACTGCCTGTTTTCTCAATCATGATGATGGATTCAGAGGATGAACCCCCTTGTTTGCTGCAGGCAACAAGATGCACAGAGGTCAAACTAAAGTAAGGGAGAGTTGGAGAATTGAAAAGCTTCAAGAAAGGCCTGCAGAGAATTGTGCTGGATGGTAGAAAGAATTTACACTCAGTCCTGGCCCAGTGGAGTGGGTTTGGGATGTAGGCTTCCTGATTTTTCTTACAATCTCTGCCTGTATGTTATTCTATAGACAGCTATGAGCCCTTGGATATTAAGCTCTGCTATAATGCCTTCAAAGTAAGGAGCCATTCCCAATGCCCACTACAACAGCCTTGCCATTCGTTTGAAAAGCCAGTGAGGGTCTTGGGATAGACTTAGGATCAATGCAGTTTTTATTTTTATTTTTTATCACTTATTAATGTGGACAAAGAAACAACTCTTGAGAAGTCAGAAATGCAGCCATATGCTTATTTTTTTTATTATTTTGAATTATATGTTGCAGTTCAACAGCGCCGCTAGAGGCTGTAAAAAAAAATAGACAGAGTGTTATAAAAATGGGAGAATCAGGGCTGGGGCTGATTTCTTTTTTGCCCAGAGTGTAAATTCAAGTAGTCTATTGGTGTAGGTAGCAGAGGGGCTGCTGGGATCGAAACCCAGAGTTTGATGGTTTGAAAAAATCCTCTCCTAAATCTAGCCTTCTTTATGTTGCAAACCAAAAAAAAGCTGTTACAATAATAATCAGTTTTAGTGGAGGTGGTAGCTCAGTAGTTTACAAGGTCACAAACACACTAGTTGAAATCTCAGCACTACCAAGCTGCCCCTGCTGGGCCCTTGAATCTTAACTGCTCAGTTGTAAGTCACTCTGGATAAAAATGTCTGCCAATTGTAAATGTAGTGACAGACAGTCGTGTCAGACAATTGACAAACCCCCTATTTGGGCTGATATTGCAACATGTCATCAGTGGAAACTCAGTGGGTGTGATAAATGTAATCAATGGGAATTTTAAACAAAACAAAACTGAGCAAATGAATCTTAAAGTACAACTCACAAAAAAATGACAGAGAGCAGAGCTATAAATGTTCTGTTTTTTTTTAAAGAAAAAAAATCATAAAAATGTAATCTGTTTTAAGTGTGTGCAACAGTAAGCTTCACATCATCCATATTATGCCATCGATATAAAGCTTTGCTCAACTTTAAGACCTCTTTATATTACATTTCAGCCTCCAGTCTAATATCACAACTAGCCATCGTTGTTTGTTTCTCAGGGCAACAAGGACAAAATGATTATCTTGTAGCACCTTTACACTTAAAATTATTTTTATATATACTAAACAAAATTGTCGTAGGATTTTAATGTCAGCCACAGATACACTATGGCTTGTAAGGGCTTCTGTAGCGACGAGAAATCTCACACATGGCTTTCACACACTGAGGCTGCCTATTATAAGAAATGGATTTGGAAGCAGATCTTAATGTCTCATCCTCTGTCAGATTCTACGAACACTGCTGTAATCATTAACGGGAAATTCGATTCGCCTTAAAGAGCTCATCGTGAGCTCAGAGATATTTTCCATTAGTTTCATGCTTATAATAAAGCATTGTCACGGCACAGTCAGATTGCAGATCACTTTATATTAGTTATGTTAGCTAACTCAACCTAGCATTTATATGGTGCTAAGATTGTGATCACTACTTTGTAATCCACACGATGGAACAAAACACTATTATTGCATATTTCTAAACTGAAAGCATTTCCTTTAAACTGAAAAAGATTTTAATGAACCTGTATACGACAATAGTCTAGCTACTTAAAATTCCTGAACATATCTCTGAATGATGACATCTATTTCTTTTTACGATGTAAACTCTAGCCATTAGCTAGTTTTATTATATCTATAAACAAGACAATTCACAGTCATTATGTTGTTATATATTGTGCTGGAACAGTGCTTCATATTATAGATTTTGACTAGTGTCATGCACTAATGATGTCAGAGAACCACCAGCCCCGCCTCCCTCCAAGGCTCACACTCTCACTCAACCTCTCTCTGATCTTATTAGCTACACCTGTTCCCCATTCCGCTTTATAAGGTCCCCATTCCCCCTCACTCACCTTCGGATCTACTAGTTCCTACAGTAGATGATAGACCTTCTACCACTCGTGTTCCTGTACATCCTACCACTCGTGTTCCCCGTACATCCTACCACTCGTGTTCCCCGTACTTCCTACCACTCGTGTACCCCGTACATCCTACCACTCGTGTTCCCCGTACATCCTACCACTCGTGTTCCCCGTACATCCTACCACTCGTACATCCTACCACTCGTGTTCCCCGTACATCCTACCACTCGTGTTCCCTGTACATCCTACCACTAGTGTTCCCTGTACATCCTACCACTCGTGTTCCCCGTACTTTCATGCTCCTGGCTACGTTTTGGATGAAGCACTCATAATAAATCTGTGTTTGCATGTTGAGTATGCTAAGCCTGGTCTACCTGTGACAAATAAAGAGATTTCTGGACAATTAGTGGAGAATAATTGTAAAATCTGCAAGCATTTAGTTCTATTCCAACGAGCTGCCTTTAGCTAAAGCATTTGTGTTACTTGTGATTATATAAACCACAACACTGCAGGCGTCCCTTAGTTTATAATTCATGTTGCTTGCAGCTGTCGCGTTAGCCACTCAGATTGCCATTTGGCCACTCAAAGTCCATCTAGCAGGCATCCGATCACATCAGCATTTTCATGTCCTTGGATTGGATGGTCGAAGAGTGCACTAGTCAGAGCTCGCAAACTGCGTCTGTAGCAAACTGCACAAGCTTAATTATATTCATGTGGATTTAAAAGATGTTTTTTTAAGTCAATATTGATGCTTCTGCTAGAGATGATGTATACAGTGGAAAAAGAAATTGTGTTCATTGGGTTTCTTGCTTTAGTAATGGCATTCCTTCTCACTGCATGAGATTCCTGTCTGTGATGCAGCGCTCTATTATACTGCGTTTCTGTATAATATTGATGGTTTCTATACCTGTGGTGTCATAACAATGGTATTAAGAGGTGGACTGATTCAAAGAGGACACCACTGAAGGCCTAGGTTTGAAATGCATGGCCTGTCACTGATCATAGGCTAATTTCAGGCTAATTTCATTTCCCTAATAATTCTGTTTTGTTCTGTTTGCTAATAATAAAATGGTCTATGAAATAGTTACAGATAGGAAAAGGTACCATGCAGTCACTTATGAAAAACAGCTCACTGAATTCAAGTTTTCCTATTTAGAAGCTTTAAATTATTTCAGTAGAATGCAACAGTAGGATTCTTAAGTCTTAGTGTCTTGGCAGTGAAAAAGTGCTATTGTGAAAATTCTCTCCAATATTCAGTGTTTCACTTTATTTCCTAGAATGAATGACTGATCAAATTTGATCAGAGTTCTGATCACATGATTAATCCTTAAATTGGTTTTGTATATGCAAAAGAACTGAATAAGATACTCATGATAAGATGGTGTTCTTCCATCAGACCAGACATTTTTTTCCTTCACTCTTGTTCCCATTTTTTTGTGCCCTTTTCAATCTTGCTCATGGCCAATTTTCTCCCAGACTCGTTCTTTTACCTTCATATCCCCTTATCTCCTCCCTGCTGTCCTTTTTATGTCTTTGCCCATCTCTTTCTCAGCAAGACGACGAGGTCAGAAGGACGGGTCCCTGCGACGTGTTGCTGAGCACCAAAACCTGTCCGTCTGCACCTCAACCTTTAATGCCTAACAAGGTTTGAGATACTCTTGGTCTACACTTTCATGCACAACTCCTTTCTAAATATTTTAGTTTGCGTGTGCATGTGGGCTGACTCTCCAATTCAGACCATAATAATGGTTTAACTGTCCAGTTTTGGCTCAGTGTATATCCAATGTAGCCTCAAAACCCTTTTCTCGAGCGCGTTCTCTCAGCACCGCTGCTGCTACGTGAATATGAAGTATCACAACACTTTGGAGACCGAGGTGTGTCCTGAGAGTCACATAGAATACAGATTAACATGGCAGAGGTAGAGCTGTAACTTCCTGGAGACACAACAGGAAAAAGAATGTCTACATTTATTTCCTTTTTTTTTTGCACTACATAAGTTAGAAATCAGGAGGCACTTGAGTATAATTTGCTGTCTGTGTAAACCAAAGAAATAAAAGTGAACCATCTGTACCATATTTAATTTTTTTCCCATTGCATTGAATCGCATTGTGTTGAATCAAATCGAAATCGGGTCGCACCGCATCGTCATAAGGGTAAATCGCATCGCATCGCTAGCTGCTTCATATGTATCTTTACTGTATCGTATCATTGGCTATGCATCAAAATTCCAATCGCATCAGTCTCAATTATGGAGATGCACATCCCTACATCCCCAAATTTCTATTATTTTGGTGTATCAACATTCACTCTTATTATTTGTTGTATTTTGTGCTTGTGTGTGTGAGCACGCTTGCCAATAAAAACCCAATCTGAGGCTTTCTGCCCGTTCTTGACATTCTAGGGATGTTTTTTGTGCACTATATGTGTCAAATCTAAACATGTTTTGTAAAAATAAAAGTCCAATTTGCAATTTCTGAAAAGTCACCAACCACCTCACCATGGTTAAAGCCACAGAGATCAAATCTGTCCCCATTATGATTTTTGGTGTGAAAGCTCTTGACTTGTATCTGCATAATGTGGATTGTTCTGCTGCCAGACGATTATGCGAGTAGATATTTGCACAAATTAGCAGGTTGTATATAGTATACACAGAGTGTAAATACAGGATACTGTATTTCAGTGTTACTGCAAGGACTCTACAGCATTTTCAGCCTACTGTATCTACAATAAACTCAAGAAATTCATGCCGTTTCACATTACTTTATTTATTTCTCTAGGTATTCAGCGGCTAATCATCTACACGGCAAAGACACGCCGAGGTGCATTGTCTCTCTCACCTCCTTTTGCTGCGATGTCTGCCTACGCCTCTGACGCCTGCACCCGTGTCCACACACAACAGCACTTTCCCTCTCAGCACCCCGGCTCTTGACGTGCAACACAAACACATACAATTGTATAAAGATCAGCTTTACTATTTAAATGCTAATTTCCGTTTGCCATTATTTTAAAGTCAAGCACTGATTCGGCAGTTTCTTTTTATTCAGTCCTGCTTTTTTTAATATACCACGAACAAGCAAAACATACCGAGCCGACAATATAAAACACTGAAATAAAACTCGGGAGCGGGTACGACAATTTTTTGAAGCGATAAAAAAAAGGCTGCCGGCCTGTAATCGAGCCCGATGTTGACAGATGCTTAGCATCTGAGCATCACAGGACTCCAAAGTTGAGGCGCAAATGATGAAATAAGCTGTAACGGCATTAAAGTGAGGGGACTCTCCCGAAGGCCGGCGGCTCATGTTTATTCAATGTCAACACAACAACGTTGCCGAATAGATAGCAATATGTAAAAGGCTTCAAAACTGAAGCGGAGCTGACCTTTGGGTTAGGGCTAGGGTTGGACACCAGACACTTTCATTCTCTGTATGCATCATTAAATACAAATTGCACTATTTTATTCTGTTCCTGTATTTAACACCTGCTGGAGAATCTGTGCTACTGCGGCCCACGATTAATGCCTATCCAAAAACCAGAAAGTACTTAGAGACACACATGTTAAGTAGTACATGGTGTATTCTGTAATCCACTGTTCTCAACGTTTTATTTATTTATTTATTTTGCCAGAATGACCCAGTTGGATAAGTGTGTAATAAACCTTTTTTCAGTCTCTCTCAGTGCACGATATGGTGACGATGACCTTCACTCAAATTATACAAATTATATATTTTTAACATGCATATGTCATGCATATTCTTATTTTTTTTACATTATGCCCTGAAAATTGACAAAAAAATTACATTTCAACTAGTAATATTTGTCCTAGCTAATATAATGTCTCCATTTGACGTGAGATCGAATGAAATATTTGTGCTCTACAAATAACAATGAATTGAATTGTAAATTGAACTGAACAGAAGCTTGTAAAGATAAATACATCATGTAAAAAATATACGGATCATTTAACCATGAACAAATTATGTAAAAACTAACTGCCTTATTTACACGAGAGTCACAGGACACCACTGGTCCATAGAGGTTTTTTTTGAAAACCTGTACAATCTTTTGCAAAGCAAAGACGTCTCATCTTCCAGGATACACTGGAAGCATTTGTGCTTGAACCCCTTTGAGTTTTTCCTTGATTCCCTCAGGCACGACGCTGCATTGCTATATGAACTGCTGAAGCTGGAGTAAGTACATCGGAGGGGAAAAAAAACGTTACACCCACTCTGCGGTCACTTCACTGACTTCAGTTACACACCAAATTGATTTTGAAATTGCTCAGAAGCATGGCGTCTCTCTGCACTTCGGCACGTCTGACTTTCAACCTGCACTTTTCTATCCATTAGGTGCAGAGTGCTAAGCCAAAACCCAGCCGTGAAAAAACCCCAGACAGGCTGTGTTTAGAGTTCGTTTGAAATTTCTTCCTACATAAAATGTTTTTGTGATTCCTTCCATGAATTATTGGTATTTAACTGGTTCTAGCTGCTCGCCATTGCGATATACAGAATAAACAACAATATTTACATCTAAATGGTATGAATATTCATTACCAGCCAATCTTGTCTATTTCTCAGGCTGGGAATTATACCAAAGAACTATTCATAATGAATCACTCCTGTACCGACAGATCCTCATCTTCCTCTGTATGGATTCTATTGTGTAAGCGCTAGCATTATCAGATCTCTCCTTTTTTCTCCTCTCTTCTCTCTGATAATACTTATTCAAATCGTCGAATCTATTTAGTGCTCTCATTTCCTTGCACATTAAAAAGGCACAAATATGCAAATGCTATGCAATAAAATGCTGTTGGTTTTAACACTCAGATCAGGACCTGAAGAGGTGTGCAGAGAAAAAAAACACACTTGTTTTTGCCTTTAGTAAACCTGATGCAACAGCACTGGTGCGTTCTCCGTTCTGTTTGGTCTAAAGGTGGTGATTCGATTTTTTAAACATGTTTTAATGTTTATTGTTTTATTCTATTGTTTTTTTTAATGTGTACTTGTGTGGTATGAAAACAATTTAAGCTTCCTATGATAAGTCCTTGGTTTGCCATTTAGGGAAGGGGTCTCCATTCTCAGCACTTTGGAAGCTTTTCAGTTTCTCATTAACTTCAATGTCTATCTACACTACAGTATAACGTCAAAAGCTTGTGGACACCTCACCATGAGATTGTTTGTGATTTATGAACAACCCATTCTACGTTTAGACCCCATTTACTGTTATAATAATCTTCACTCTTCTGGGAAGATGTTTCATTAGATTTTTCCTGGGGTGTGGTCAGAGTACCAATTAATCACAAAGGTGTACAATAGGGTTGCTCAAGATCTTCCACTTCAACCCATGTGAAGCATATCTTCTTGAAGTTGGCTTTGTGCTCAGGGGCATTGTAATGCTGGAACAGGTTTTGGGTCTAATAGTCTAAATAAAGGAAAAATGCAATGTTATGTTTGCCTCAAACTTTGTAGTAACAGTTTGGAGAAGAACCACATATGCCTGGAAAAGTCAGGTGTCCTAATACTTTAGTCCTACCTCATCACCACTGCTACTGTATAAGCGTAGTGATAATTATCTTACACACATTTCACAATAGACTGTAGCTATAAATGGATAAACAAAATCCATAATGAAGAATGGTAATAGTTGGACCATCATATTAAGACAAATAAAAACAATTTGGGATGTGAGGTTATAAAAAATCATTAACTTTGAGGTGGTAAGGAGGAATTTGGATTTCCATTGGAGCAGAATGTTGTGAGTTCCGTCATGCTGCATTTGCACGGCCCCTTGAGCAAGGCCCCTACCCTTAATTGCTCAGTTGTGTAAATAATATAACTGTAAATTGCTTTGGATAATGGCATCTGTTGGCAATGTTAATGAGGTTTTATGTCTCTAAAGCAGGTTTCCACATTTTTGCCTGAGGTCCTGCTTTCTGAAGTTCCTATACCACTAAACATTAACACATAGTGTGTAAAATTCAGGTTACAAATCCTTCAAGGGTTATAGATTACCTGAAACTACACACTACATCATGTTATATCACCTGGTTCATCTATGTATTGCATGCAGCAGCTGCGAGATCATTATAACGAATGTGTGAGTCTTTGCTTGTGGCGGTCGATGTCTTGGCCCACTTAATTCCAGCTTGTTGAAACACCTGAAACAGTGACTTAAGCACTTTAACAGGTTTTGAACATTAATACCAGGGGCAGAGATCTTCAGGAGATCTAGATCTAGTGCTGTTCACAAGCTCTCTCCACAAATATTTACTGTTAAATCATGACAAGAGAAATAGATGTAGGGGATATATCACTCAGTTTACTAATTACAAAGTTACAGTCAAATCATTTAGATTTGGATTGGGATTCTAAAAATTCCCAAGCTACAGTTTTGGGTGCAAATCCAAAAACCTTATATTGCTCATGGTGGTTCATTCATAAGTACCTAATATACAGTACAGTATGTGCATTTCTTTAAACAATTTGTACAAACAGCATTACACACACAAAAGCCTGTACTTTCCTCAAAATCCTTAGTTCATCTCTCAAAAGTGGGTATTTGTGTCAATGAACAGCTTATTGCCATCAGAATGACAAATCCTTTTGTCACTGTTCACAAGCAAGATCGTCAAAATGTTTAGTCATTGTGTCAGTATGACGGTGCACAGTTTCAGTGATTCTTGATATAAACTATGGTTTAGGTTACACTTTTGCCTGCCTCTGGATAGTGTTCTCTTCGATTGGAGGCGACTCTATGAAGCTGGGGATGGTTTCTCATCAACGCTCTGGGGATCTATGAAATTACAGAGTAAGAACAGGAGCTTTGAGGATTGGATTCGGACTGTAGTTAATGTCAACAGTCTGTTACACTGACTCAGGACTACAGTTTGCATCTGATCACAATCATTGCACATCTCAACATTGTTTACCTGTAATAAATGGACATTTAGTGCCACCCAGATGAGGATGAGGTTCCCTCTTGAGTCTGGTTCCTCTCAAGGTTTCTTCCTTATGCCAGCTCTGTTTTTTTTTCTTGCCACAGTCGCCACCTGCTCGCTCATCAGGGACAAACTTACACATAAAGAACATCTTATTCATTCTTTCTCACCACATTATCTGCGTAAAGCTGCTTTGAGACAATGTGCATTGTTAAAAGCGCTACACAAATAAAAATGAATAGAAACTAGTATCATATATTTTATCAACACGACATAAACAACTGATAATGTAGGAAATAACTGACAATTGTACACAATTCATTATATAAATGTACAAAGAAAATACGCAATTTGTTCAAAGCAATGAGAAATGTTTTTATGATGTGCACAAGTGTTTACATGATGTGGAGGTTGAATGAGAATCTGAGAAATGCTCCAAAACAACTAAGAAAAACTGAAATAAATGCAGGTCATGTCTATTTTTCAAAGCTACAACTTGTCACGAACTACCTCGAAATACATCTTTTTCAGATGCATGTTTATAATGCTCGTGCTGAACTGGCATCCCATCCAGGTTATGTTCTGGTCTTGCCAAGTGTTCCTAAGATAGACCCCAGAACCACGATCACCCTGATCTAATAGTGATTATTGGATTTGTGTTCAATGAATGAATTAAAAAAATGTAATGGCAGAAACTATGATTCTTATTATTATTATTTTTCTGTTTTCTGTCTCTCCTGGCATGTTGCACTAGTCGGTGCAAACCAGCCCATCATGCTTGTGCAACTTACAGCACCTTCTGTATTTCCACAGCAACCTGAGCGCCCGAGGGCTTTTGCGCTGCACGCACTCAGATTAAAGCCCCAACACGTCAGTCCATTGACATAGCCAAACAAATCTGTCCCATTTCCTTGCATCTTATTCTCATTTCCCCCTGAGAGTTCTGCCAGTTTTCCTTCTCTGTATTCACAGAGCCTCATTAGCTTATCACAGTGGAAGAGCGGTGCGTGTGTGTTTGAACGGATCCTACAGGTAGCCCAGAATAAAAGAGCTCTGAATAATTCATGAGGGCGAGTAAGCCGTCTTTAAACAACGTTAAGAAGCTCAATGGCAGAAGGTGCAGCCTGTTCTGACCTCACCTTGCTCCCGAATTTTTCCCGGATATATGAATAGTCATGATTCGTATTACGTAAAGGCTTTTTGATATTGGAGAGTGTGTGGTCGGATTTATTTTCCTCATGGGTTTTTATGGAGAGATCTTCAAGTCTGAAGATACGTACACTGCAATGAGGCTTACATCAAGGGAGAAAAAATTCAGAAGAGACTCAGAGACAACCGAACGTTAATAACTACACTGACACCCAGACAGTCTGGCTTTCTGATGGACATGTTTTTCCAAAAAGAAACTCTTTTTGAGAAAGTTTAAAGTAATAAACCATGTGCAACGAATATGCCGTTATGAGAAGATGCTGTGGTATGATGAAGTACACTTGATATCGCTCCACTGCATATCCTAAAGTGTTTTGCATTCCCGGATTATACATTTTACAACATTTCAAGATGTACTTTTGATCCATTTAATGTTGCAGAACAATCACAAGACTAGCAAGTTGCTATTAGCACTTAAATCACAGCAGCTACAAACTATAACAGATATATAAGTCCTAAATCTAAGTCATTCTCTGACACTTGTAAAACCTCTTGACACTGAAGACTCTTTCTAAACATGCTAGTTCATACTAGTTATTGTTTAAAAGGACAAATTGTATACATCTGTGATTTGAATTTCTGTTAAAGAACGGACTACATTTTCTATTTAATAATCAGTAGATACCACCAAGCGCCAATCAAAACAAGAGCACGCGTTCGACCCTAATTGGTGTTTGACCAGTTATAGTTTAATCTGCTCAAAAATAAAAAGGAACGACTGATTTAGCAAAATCTAGTTGAGTAAAAAGTAAAATATTTGACTTTGAAATGTAGAGAAATTCAAGTAAAAGCCTCACCGAATGGAAATACTTCAGTAAAGTACAGATACACGAAAAAGCTGCAGTACTTAAGTGCAATAACAAATTACATTTACTTCGTTTTTGGCATCCACTGCTGGATAGTGTCATTGTGTATCGAAAGGAAGGAGAGAATATAGTCCCAAAACTCCTTCCCTCCCTGAAAGCAAGTGCAATTTTGTTTTTCTTGGATTGTGGCATTGTCAAGATTCAAACTCAATTTTTGGACGACATGGTGAATTTTTTTTTTCCACATCCCTCAGGAGCGCTACTGTCATAGAAAATAAATCTCCAGACCAATCGTATTTCAGGTATCATTTCTAGCATTGTGGAATCCAATTTCATTCATTCCCCTTTCTTTTGTTATAAAATACCAAAGACTTTTGTGTGACTTAGGTGTGGGGACTTTAAGCCAAAACTAATAAATGGAGTGATTGCATTTTTTTCCAAAATACAATAAGCAAAGCAATTAAAATTTTCAAAGACGTAATTAGTCATTTATGTAATTGCTTTCTTAGAAACCACGCCGACATAAGCGATATCCACAGAAACAGAAACAGAAAAAAAAGACTTTGTTCACGAGATGCATCTTTTCTATAAACAACATTTTTTAAGATGATAATGAGACAATGACAAAAAACCTCATAAAAAATAATATTATTTTGAGGATTGGAAAATGTGTGTTTTTTTTTTTTACAGTGCAAGGCATCGTTTTAGAGCTTTACAGCAAGCTAGGAAAAAAAGCACCCAGCGCTTTGTTATAAACTTTAATACCCACCATTGTGCAGAAAAAACATCGCTTTCTTCATATCACTTTAGCAGCTTGCAGTCTTGA
Source organism: Silurus meridionalis (assembly GCF_014805685.1). Lineage (NCBI taxonomy): Eukaryota > Metazoa > Chordata > Actinopteri > Siluriformes > Siluridae > Silurus > Silurus meridionalis. The sequence goes on along the minus strand of NC_060900.1, from coordinate 3,738,581 downwards.
TCGAAAAATCATTAAACGGAAAACAATAAGGATGTAATGCGTTCCAGCATTAACAGCACTTTCGCATGCAGTTTTTCTTTCTTTTTTGCTAGAGCTTAATGTCTGTGCTTTGTAATAAAAAAAAAATAGACAAAGCTTACGATTTACATCTGGTTGGAGAAGTAACAACCATTTTTTTTGCCATACAGTATGTGGTGCCTCTCCTAACCATTACCACAAAGTTATAGGCCAACAACTGTAAAGGATGTCTTTGTATCCGATATAATGACATTTTCCCTCCTCTTGAACTAGGAGACCAAAACCTGTTTGAATACAACAATGCCCCATGCAAAAATCCAGCTCCATGAAAATATGCTTTACATTGGTTGGAGTGGAAGATCTCCTGCTATAGAGCTCTGAAACTCAAACCTATTGAACACCATTGGGATGAATTGGAACGCTGACTGCACCCCAGGCCTCCTTACTTCACCTACATCATTACCTGACTTTACTAATACCCTTGTCCAGCACAAATCTCCACAAGAACTTCCCAGAAGAGCAAAGGATATTATAACAGCAAATATGGACTAAATGTGGAACATGATGTTCAGAAAGCACATACTTAATTAAGTGTTCACATATTTTTGTCCAGATATATGTTTTTACTTTCAGCCTTCAAGCTATTTAATGTAGAAAAAAAAGCTCTAGGAACATCAGCAACACATTTATAATGAACACAGACCTCGATGGCTGGTTGGAGTTTAGACTGTCGAGTGTCCGATCTTGGAACACGTGCTTACAGAGAAAACGTAATAAGATATTTGAAGATGTCTTGGCCCTGGTCAGTGTCAGATTCACGCAATAGAACTACATTTCTCTCTCTCTCTCTCTCTCTCTCTCTCTCTCTCTCTCTCTCTCTCTCTCTCTCTCAATCTCTCTCTTTCTTTCTCTCTCAGTCTCTTTATTTCCTCTATTTGTATTTGTATACATAATCTGTGTTAGGAAGGCTTATTTTATATACTTTATATACACTCAAGGATTTCTATAGGTATTTCTCCATACCTGCAGGTAAAGCCGCAGAAACCTCACACACACACACACACACACACACACACACACACACACACACACACAAAGAAAATGCATTTAAATGGACAGCAAGTGTCTCACCTAATGCATTATTCAGCACTGGAGACCATCGTATCTTATCAGCATAAATCCAATGCACATAACAGCCGAGACTGACAGAAAGCATCAAGAATGTTGCCATTTCTTCACCACCGAGCCGACTGGACAAGTAGGTCTGTTGTTAGACCTGTTTTTCTATAAACTATGCTGAAAAAAAAACAACCCCACACACACAGCCACAATATTGAACATTGTGGGAAAATATTTGCATGCAGAGCTAACGGACCAATTATCTGTTTTCTACCCAAACTTAATGCTGAACTCTGACAAACTTTAAAAGAAATCCAGAAAAATAAGAAAAATGATTACTTTGGAGAGTAGCATGAAATAATATTCACAGACTTGCGATCCGCTCTGAGTGGAGTGTTCGGCTTTAAAATCTTTCACAAATAACAAAGCATTGATTACTTCCACGCCTTCCTTTGTCAGAACTTTAGACGTTAACTACAAATGTCATTCTCAGGACACAGGTCCTTCGATTTCATTCCAGTCATATCACATTGAGTAAAAACGTAATTTAGGTAGATCTCAACTAACCTTGAAGCCGTCCTTGACATACAGACAGAAGAAAAAGGAAAGAGAAATCATTACAGGGTGATGGTAAGATACCTGCAAAACATACTTTATTACAAGTACAAAGTCACCAATTCCAATAGGACTTGAAAAAAGTATCTAATTTGAGCAGTACTTGAGTATTTGACCCGTATTGAACGTAGGCTCAAAGATGCACTAGTCCTCAATACCAAGACACATGTTAGCGAAAAGACGAAAAAACATTGGATTTTGGAAGATTGATTTTATAAATACAAATCAAATTTTACTCCTCAACACTGCATGAACCAAGATCAACACAACATGCCAGAATAAAACAGATCAGTCAAAAAAAGATAAAGTAGTAAAGCAATCTTTCAAAAAGGGATCTTCACTTAACAAATAAAATGATAGTATCCTCTCACAAAATAGAAGAATCTTTTGTATTCAATGGACAAGTACAATTAAAGGAAATATTGCCAATTCGGCAGAATAAATAAGCCACAGCAGATAAAGCTGCCATGCAGAATGTAACTGGTTGTGGTCATTGTCAATAAAAATATAGTGCATCAAAAAGTACAAATACTGAATCATAAATTGAATTGAGTAAAAAGTCAAATTTGCTTATATCTCTTTGATACTCAGTAAAACTAGAAAATTAACAAAGTACATTACTCAAATAATTTACTTCACTGTCTAAGGGAGACTCCACTTGTCCTCTTTAGGAATCAGTGCCACCAAAAATCAGAAATTCTACCTGGTTGATCTGTACAATAAATCTCCTGAAGGAAGTGGTCTCTTCCAGGCTGACTCTGCCCCACCCCCTTATGATATCTTGATATACTCCTCTGGCAAAATCATTTTGAAAGACAGTCTTAACATTTCTGTAACTTAAAGATGAACTTGTGGAATGGAAGCTAAATATACACTGTTTGGACAAAAGATTTGGTACACGTCATTTTCCAGCTTGTTACCACAAAGATCCTGGTTTCAGTGCTGTCCTATATACATATTTATGCGAACAACAGTATTGGGGAAACCTGACAGCCATATGTGGTTCTTTCCCAAACTGTTAGCACAAAGTTGAAGGCAAAGTTGTATAGGATTTCTTTGGATGCCCTTGCATTTGATTTTCCCTTCACTAGAACTAGAAAACCCAAACCTGTTACTTCATGACAGTTGAATTAATAAAATAAATGCATTTTAAATAACTCATACCTGATTAAAGAAAATAACGCATATTAGGTACAACTACCTATGTAAAATGTATAAGCTCCGCCCATATCTGATCTGAAATGTTGACCAGGCATGGCTGTCCTGATACTGGTTTGACGTATTACCATCAAGCATTTTTTCTGTTTTACAGTAGTTTCCCTTTGATTTTCTTTTCTATCTGGAGTATTTAGAAGAAAATACAAATAACGACCATTGTTCATTTTTCAAATAGTCTTTCTACAATGAAATTCGAACGAGCAGAAGGTACATCGATCATATTTGGTATTTTGAGATTTTGATTACTGCATTTTGTGCTATTAAATGAAAAATGATACATAAGCCATTTTCACTTTTCTATGTGTGTAAATGAAGGCATCATAACACATTTTGTTTTAAACTGATTACATAGAAAGAAAGAAATTGAAGATAGAAAAAAATGAACATCGAAAGAAAGAAAGCAAAAAGATAGATTATGTTTATATATTTTAATCTATTTTTATGTTTGCTTGGAATAAAGTATTATTTTTTCCCCATTGTAGTAACTAATAAGAAAAAAGATGATATATTCTTTGTGTGGTCAGAGCTGTAAACCTTGAACTAGTCAGGAAGGCTTAAGAATCGCTCTGTACTTTTCCATTCACGTGAAAATTAATGGAAAGATTTCAAGGCCGTCGGACCTACATGCTCTTCCTGACTACAGTTAAAAGTGAATACAGCTCTGAATACTCTTTTGTGATTGACACACGAACATTTCAGGTTTCATTCCTTTCATTGGCAGAGAGTCGTGGTGAAGAATTGAGCAGAATAAATCAGTGCTGCAGGGGGTTTGCTTCAAATTGAATTTCATTTATTGTATTATTATTTTTTTCTTTATAAAAGGTCAACGCGATCTACACTTCTGACTTTGATCTTCTCAATGAAATTGATTTGGCCCGACGCTACAAAGCCATCTGTACCAACACTTAGGTTTTCGAGTCTGCTGAAGTGCAGTGCTTGCATTTAGGTGAAAAAAAAAGTCTGGGGGGAAAAACAACACTTCACATATTGTCACTATACAGTATGAAACCCTTCAGATTGTGCTTCACTTTATGAAGTTTGGAAAAGCTCTAGCGCAGACTTTTCCTGAACTGAAATAAGTCGATCTTTTTCTCCCCCAAGTAAAGCAAAAATCTAATTTGAGTTGGATTTCATTCTTACAGTGGTGTGGAGCATCATGGGTATAATTGTTTTTTTTACAAATTGTGTGGATCAAACGTTTTTGCTGAGCATTAGCTGTGTGAGGAAATCCTATTTAACAATTAAAAGTAAATTAAGTAAACATTTAGAAGCAGACTGACTGTTTGAATTGCTTTTTCAACATCCCATTCCACATTTAGTCCTAATTTGCTGTTGTAATAGCCACTCTTTAGGGAAGATGTTTCACAAGAGTTTGGAGTGTGATGTGGAGATTTGTGCTAGACAAGGGTTTTAGTAAAGTAAGGTACTGATGTAGGTGAGGTGAGGAGGCCTGGGGTGCAGTCAGCTTTGTAAGTCTACAATAGGGTTGTGGCCACTCAATATCTTATAATCCAACCCATGCACACCATATCCTCATGGAGCTGACTTGTTCACTTTGTGTCATGCTGGAACAGGTTTGGGTCTCCTAGTTCAAGTGAAAAGGAAAATTGAATTCTACTGCATATACATTCTTATACAATTGTGTGCCTTTACACAACACAGTTTAAAGAAGATCTGTATTAGCACTTAGCATCTTTCTCACTATCCTAGTTCAAAATTAATTTCTTTGATGTCATGAGGCAACTTCAGGTTACTTACCATTTGTATTATGTGAGCAACCTCATAAGAAGCAACATTTCCACCGTTCATATTCATCACATGTGGAAATCATTGGATCATATTCAAATTCTGTTTACTGTACCATCACTTTCCTGTCTCATTGCTTCTTCGAGTTTCATTTAAGAATTTCCTTAGTGTACATGTGGAGCACGCTCTTTACAGTCTACTCCGGTCCTTGACCATCTGTTGTGTTTTACCATGTGTCCTCTTCTGTTGTGTCCCATCCGGATTAGCATTCTGTTTAAAAGACTTCCATTTGCTTCCCTTACACTTGCTTGCTAAGGAAAGAATCTCTCTCTCTCTCTCTCTCTCTCTCTCTCTCTCTCTCTCTCTATATATATATATATATATATATATATATATATATATATATATATGTCTTACAGTTTTTCTCAGTTGCTTTGGAGCATTTATTGAATCATCCTTAATATGTGAAAACTGTAAAAAGTGCATTTTTCAAAACAATGTGCACAATACATTGGATTTCTTGCAAAAGCCTGTATCTCATTCCCATCAGAATGACACGTCTTTTTGTCATTGTTCACAAACAAGAACGTCAAAATGTTTAATCATGTTGTCAGTATGACGCTTCACAGTTTTACTATTTACTGATATAAACTACAGTTTTGATTACAATGATTGAAAATGCACAAGGCTGAATTTCTCCTGTACGGCATCTATGAATATCAGCAGCACAAATGGATTTAGTCGATTGCATATTTGATTTTTATTGATTGGAAGAGACAGGACAGAATTCACACTTTTACTGTACTGTATTACTGTCGTTCATTTCTTGGTTGTTCATCCATTTTTAGAAATTGTAATTCAGTGTTTTGCTCATTCGCCAATTGAAGGTTTAACAGATTTGCATTTGACAGATTTGACAAATGTAATTCTCAAAACTACTTGTTCAACCTCCACATCATTTAGTCACTTGTGCACATAATAAGAACATTTCTTGTTGCTTTGATCAAATTGCGAATGCTTTTGTACATTAATTTAATCGATTGTATGCAATTTGCTTCTGTTTCCTACATTATGAGTTGTTTATGTCGTGTTCATCTAAATATATTGTACTGGTTTCACCTGAATAGTCTCAACCCCTAAAACATCTTAGCATCAGTTCACTGTATAAGTCATGGAATGCAAAATGGTTAAACCAGTTGCAACCAGTTAACAGATCAAATATCCACATACGTTTCCCTGTGATCTCCCAGAGGAAGGTCAGTTTTAAAGTAGCCAACAGTTTAATGTTGAACAGTTTCTGAAAGACTCATAATTTTATCCTAATTTAGTTACTTGGTGTTTGGTAACGAAGGGCTTCTTCACATCAGCAACACCGACTCAATGACAAACAAGTCATTCATAAGAAGACGACTGATTCACATTTCTTTCCTTTACCACCTTCTTCCATATGGATCAATTTTCTCTTCTGATCTCAAGTCTGGGTGAACTACTGATTAGGCACCAATCAGAGGCCGCATTTGTATGATGTCATTATGTAGATTTCTTACAAAGTGTTTTACAGAATTTTTTAACTAAAAAAATTCAAAACATTAAAGTATTTTGATACAAAATATGAAGTAATTTTCATCAATCATCAAACATTTTATATTTAAAATACATATTTAAAATACATGTATCATAAACACTGCCCATCCCTGTGCACTACATGATGTGGAGGCTGAACGAGCAGTTTTGAGAATTTCATTTCTGATCTGAGAAACGTTTCGAAGCAACTGAGAAAAACTGCAAACACGTTCTTCTAGAAACCGTAAAACGGTTATTTGTTGGAAATGCAACAGAAAGCATATTATAGGTCAGATTAATAATTAACCGGCTGCATGTTTTCTTTAGAAAACATTACCGTAAAGGGAAGAACCAAGGCAAAATACGTTCTCCCAGACCTCTCAACTCCAGATCCCACTATACAGCACAGCTTACAAACATGGCTGCCATAGACTACAACACCAAAGACTTACACATGCTCCCACACTCTGTCACTAAGCATCTAATTGAGACACTTGTTTCTATTCACACACACACACACACACACACACACACACACACACACACATTTATATCTGTTTGAGCAATCTTTCCATGACATTGGGTAGACACATTTATGAATCGCAATTTCTTCTCTGCTGCTTGTTTTCTAAAAAAGAAATGTAATCGTGTCTTAAGAGGTGTTTGTGTGTGTGTGTGTGTGTGTGTGTGTGTGTGTGTTCAAGTTTGAATTCGAGTTCAAGTTTATTACTATATAGTGTTTCACAATAGACTTTGTCTTAAAGCAGCTTTACAGATTGTAAGAATTATAGAACAAAAATAAATAAATATAAGAGGATTATGTGTATTTATCCATGATGAGCGAGCCTGGGGCAAATGTGGCACGGAAAAACTGCCCTAGTTGGTATGAAGAAGAAACCTTGAGAGCAATCAGATTCAAAGGGGAACCTATCGTCATTCGGGTGATTACATAAAAACAATACAAAACACCAGAGAGTGAGAAATACTATGAGCATGAGTGTGTGATTATGAGTCATGTCCTGTTTATCCTTAATGGCCAATGTCCATACTCTACATGAACGGAGATCCAAATAGCGCTGCTACATCTCTAAATGGTTTGTGTGTATGAGCAGTATGCTGATCTTTCATTGCGCTCAATTTGCCAGTGTACACCAGCATGTTGGTCATTTGGTTGGATGTAAGCCATTTTGTTTTTCATTCATTTGACCTTTACAGGGTCAGAAATGAAAGTGGCTGCCTCGATGTGGGTGGAGTGGCACAACAGGCGGCATGACAAGGCAAATCTGCTAGTGCGGTGATATTTTCCAGCCTTGTCCTTGACCTTTTGGGGTTTTTTTGTTTATGCCTTTGGATCACTCGAACAGTCTGTTCTCTGGTTTCTGTTCATGAGCTGTTAAATTTTAATTTTCACCTCTACTCTCTTTTAGATTTGAATGTTTTTTTGCAGAACAAATCAGGTTTTTTTTAATTGCCTGACATATGCTTTTGTTAGCACATTTAAAGAAGTGTTTAAATGCAAAATGACTCATTCAGAAGTACACAGAATCCAAGCCCACACTTATTTTACACGGGGACATAAATTTAATTACAACAAATCATCTACTAAAGAATGTCTGAGACTTAACAATCTCTTTAGGCTACTCAAGAAGGACCATCTACATTAATCTTTAGGGCATCCATGCAGGACCAACCATACAATCTCATGGCTCATGCATCTTTAGGTTATTCTGAACATTACTTGGAAGTCTATTCCGTTGCTGGAGTGCTTTTTAGGTAAAGCCTCAGTTCTCTTTTGCAATCTGATTTATTTATAGGTACTAACAAAGAGCCTGCACCTTTGCTCAAGGATCATATTTAATTATAATGACATTAATCTCTCTCTGAATATACAGCAGGCATGGGTATGGCTGATATCTATTTTAAATCAATATGTTCAATATTATTAGGTTTTTTTAATGTTTTTAATAGATATTCTTCCGTACAGAATATTTTCATCCCATTTTGGAGCTCCCAAGATGACTATATTGATAGTCGAATGCATTTGTGCTTGGAATCCTTGTCTATTTCTAGCACATTTATATTTTATGATTTGCCTAACCAAATAGTGATAGAAAATGTAATCATAATTTTGCTTATAAAAATTAACGGATTCTTACATTATTCATTAGAAAGAAAATGCATCAACCACATATACTAGTCACAAGCCATAAAGGATTTTATTAAATTTTATGTTATTTAATACTTGTTAAATTACATCGTTGTTTAATTCTTTCATTTCGAGTTGCTAGAAAGTGATCCCGCTGCAATAGCTGCTACATAATTACACTCATTTGCTGTAGTCAGAACTTACCGAGTGGTGTAAGTCACTTTCCCCCCTTTTCTATAAGTGGATTATTTTTTTTACTTTAACAGCACACCCCAAAGTGTTTCATTTTTTGGATGCTGGATTGAAAAAACAGGGTCTGAATTCAATGTTATATTATTTTTCACCCCTTCAGGTGGGAGAAGTTGCCAGAGATCTCATCTCTTCCTCTTTCTGTTTTCATCTTACTGCCAGATTTGTTGTATCTCTTGTTCCCCCATTTATTTATTTTTGTAAATGTACAACTTGAAATAGAAGCAACCTGTATAAAAAAACATACTTTCTATAGTGCACAGCCAAGTAAAAAAGTTTGACTGTGTCATTCACGTCAGGCGAGATCCCGCAAAATCAACAGATCAGAGTGCAATAAAAGTCCACTGAATCATCAAGCAGCATTACCATTAAAGGCTTTTCCCCCCCAAGGCCTCATTAACCACAGTTCCTTAAAGCACCCAAGGGGATATGACGTGCAAAGGGAGGTTTGAGAAAAGTAAAAATAAGCTTGTTAGAGCTGTAAAATGTTTCCAAGCAGTTTTTGAAGTTCATAATGTCCTAAAGTCTAGCAGCTATTGGAAGAAGAAAAAAAAACAAAAAGACAAACAATAATTGTATTCTTGCCAAACGTTTTTCCACCCTTCTAATTTCCAACCTGCTTGTGTTTGCAATTAATTTGTTACAGGAAAAGAAAAATCCTCTCCATCAGGTCCTGTCCTTAAAAAACATATAAACAGGTTCATTAAACTTTCACCATAAAAAAAGGTCCTATGTTTTATTAATAGCCACAAAACGAGGCGTTTATTCAATACGATGATTTTAAAAAAGTAGAAGCTTATACTGCAGAAGCTTAGGGTCAGCATGCAGAAAGCCTCTTTTTTTCTCAGAGAGAGAGAGATGAGATCACAGAGCATGGTTTTTTTCTCACTTTTTAAAATCCATATTTATTAAATGGCTTCATGACTCAATACTTGCATGCGAAACTTGCCAAAAACATCATTAAAGGCATCAAAGGACAGCTGAGAACGAACATGGTATAAAAAATAAGAAACTTTGAATAAATCTTGAATAAATAAACATTAACTAATATATATAATTGTAAGAAATTTTGGTATGTAGTTATATCACTGAGATGAGAGAAATGATATTTAGTATAACTGTTACACAATATATGCAATTTATAATATATATTTTGTATTTAATTACAAACATGGACCAGGTTGTATTTATATTCAATCTATATAAACAAAAGTCGGTAAAAACCTGACCATAATATGTGATTTCTGAACATCCCATTCCATATTTACTCCCCATTTGCTGCTATAATAATCTCCACTCTTCTGGGAAGATGTTACACTACTTGTACTTGTGGATATTTGAAAGTTGTGTATCAATGTATTGTGAGGAGTCCTGGGGTTCAGTCAGCATTTCAAATCATCCCTAAGGTTTTCAATAGGGCTGAAATCAGAGCTCTATAGCAGTTGATCTTCCACTCCAACTCATGTAAAGCATATCTTCATGGAGCTGGCTTTGTCCACAGGGGTATTGTCATGCTGGAACTGGTTTGGGTTTCCTTGTTCGAATAAAGAAAAAAAATGTAATGCTCCACATTTAGAAGATCCTATACAATTGTGTGCTTTCAACTTTGTGATAACAGTTTGGGAAAGAACCACAAATGGCTGTCGTGTCCCAATACTTTGTCCAAATAAATTTTGTACTGTATATGACAGCACTGAAACAATGAACTGTTGATCCTTATTTCCTTCTTTACAACCCATATTAATAAGGATGTATTTAACTAATTACTCGTACAAAATTTTCTGCAATCTCTTTAGAAGAAATTGTAGTCCCAGGAGGAATTTATGTCATGTTACATAAATTCCATATTTTTTACTCCATATGTTGAGGGGGTTGCAGTGCCTGGTTGAAACTGTGTTTGTTTACTGATTGCTGCATGCAGTCCTGAAATACAGCAATCCGAAAAGTCATTTGAGAATCCAATCTCAGGTTAAGGTCAGGTTCAAGTTCTGGCTTGAGTTTGGAGCTTGTTTTGTATCATTTTGCGACATAAAATCGAACAAATAAACGCATATAAAATGATGCCAGATTTGCAGATAAATATGCCAGAACTAGAGCAAAATTGGCCTTGAGCTTTGTGTGGCATGGATAGTAAATCCTCTCTACTTTGTCAATCACATGAACACTATCTAATCATTGGTGCCTGTGAGCTCATGTATGTCGAAGAGGGCAGATTGCAGGAGCTTTCTTTGGAGTGTGTTACACTGCGATATGACGCAGTATGAGAAGCAGTTATAATAATGCTATTGTCTTCCTTTGAATGTCTTAGAGGATGCACATGCTAGCCTTTACCCTGCCTGGATGCTAGCTGATGTATGATAGGATCATTTTGAGGATCATTACCAGAAGATACTTGGGTGTAAGGGTACAACCCTGAGATGAAGCAGCAGTCTTAACAGAGCCTTAAGGTGAGGTAGGTCCACAGCTTGACCAAGTGCATGCTTATAGTTTTTTTCGACATTCGCAGCATTATGCGAAGAGAATTTGTCTCCAGAGGCCAGACCGTCAATAGCGAGTTCTACCACCAGGTTTTAAGGTGTATGAGGGAGAACATTTGGTGAAAGCAACCGAATCCGTATCACGCTAGTCTCGAAACTTTTTGATACCACCTCATATACACATGAATGGCAAAACCTAGAAATGGTGGAAAATGAGAGTTAACAAGCAGGTGAGGCAGGAAAGTAAGAGTGTTCTAATGTCTGGATTTAGGACACTGGTTTCTGGATTCATGGAATCGGATGTTCTTCTAGACTCAAGGAACAGGATATTTAGGATAAACTGAGGGTTCTTAGGACATTTAGGATTCTTCATCTGAGCAGAGAGTCTGTCTGAGGAGAAATCAGTCAAAATATCTGAGAATATTTTCAAATATTAATTTCAACATTCATTCCTTGGGGTTCCAAAATTCCCAGCGTATAAACGGTGTCCATTTATTTATACATTCTTTACTTCACTGCTCCCATAACAACTACCAAGGCAAACTGTGATGCCATTAACATTACATCCATAGCTGTTGAAGTATCTCATCACAAAAAGCCGAAATCCATATACATGCCTAGGCATGTAATGTATTATGAGTTTTTTGTATTAATCTTTAAAGGAAATGTTGAAGTGAGCTAAAGCATTTTATCCACCTCAAAGAACTCCTTAAGCTCACAGACACCCCCCTTTATCCTTTCTTTTCTTCCTAGCCTTTTATCCCTTTCTTGCCCAAGAGACAGCATGACCTGAACAAAGAAGAGCACCACAGCCCCACACTGGGACAAGCAGGCCTTCTTGCGATGCCTCAATCGATTTGCGGAGGATTTTTTATTCTTTTTAAATGAATTTGTGAATTGATGGTTATGTAAGTCACTCGATTACTCATGCCTGTACTTTCGGCTTGGTGTGAGCCCCCCTGATGCCCATCAACTCAGCTAATCTCAGCTCAGCTCCTCCTCTGGATTCACTGTGGTCATCTGAAAGTGTGTGGGCATGTGGGTTTAAAGTGTGCAGCATAAAAAAGAAGGAAAAGTAGTCCTGTTACTATTTTTTTTTTTTACAAAAATTTTTGCTTTTCATTAGATTAAAAAGTGAACGGATTTTGCCAATTTGCCAATATTGCATCAATAAGATATGTAAATATGCACTATAATCCTGATAAATACTTAATTCTGATTGGTTAGAATAAGTTTGTGGATTTTATTATTATTATAAAAAAATTTTTTGCAAATAGGGACCTGTCTGATAATTGTGCATAATTAAATACACAATCTAATGCTAACAATAAATTATTTAAAGAAATGTGAAATTTTCAAAAGAAAACATGCAGTACATAGTCAAAGGTTTGCAGACACCCGATCATAAGTATAGAATGTGCTTTTTAATCATTGCATTCCACATTTAGTCCCAATTTGCTCTTATAATTCCCTTCACTCTCCTGGGAATATGTTCCACTAGATTTCGGAGTGTGCTTGTGGAGATTTGTGTTCATCGCATTATTGTTGTCTTTGCAATGCTGGAACAGGTTTGGGTTTCCAAAGTTCAACGCAATATTACTTTATATCGCATCCAAAGATGTCTTATACAATTGTGTGCCTCCAGCTTTGTGATAATTTGGAGAAGAACCACATATGGTGGGAAAGGTCAGGTGTCCCAATACTATTGTCAATATAGTGTATAATCATTGATATAGTGAAGTTTTCTGTATAGGGTCCCTGGTGGTCTAGTGGTTAGGATGCAGCGCTCTCACCTGGGTACAATTCCCAGTCAGGGAACCAACCCCAGCCATTAGGGTTGCACAAGCCAGTGCACTCTTAGTGCCCGGATAAATGGGGAGGGTTGCGTTAGGAAGGGCATCCAGCGTAAAAACATATGCCAAATCAAACATGCGGATGATCCACTGTGGCAACCCCTAATGGGAGAAGCCGAAAGAAAATTATAGTGAAGTTTTCTTTATGGAGTTTGTTGCAGTTGTAGTTTTTTTCTTATACATGAAAGCCTTTAAGCATTTGCGCTTCATTGTTTCTCTCTCACATGACAAGCCATGTTTGTTTGATTAACTTTGAAAAAAAGAGAGAAACCAAGACTGATGATCCATTTTCTATACTGCTAGATATCCCAAAATTTAGGGCACAAGGAAAGGTACAATCTTGACAGGGTACCAACTCATTACAGGGCACAATCACACTCATATTTACACACGGACAATTTTGAAATCAACCTACAGTGCAGTCTTCAAACTGAAGCACAGGGAGAACATATAAAGTCCATGCCCCCATAAGAGATAAATGGGATTTGAAACCCATTCAGTGTCTCAACGAATGTCCTGTATTTAACACATACGTTTTTCACACCTCTCATACTGAACTTCCATAAGACACAAGTGAGAGACAAGCTGCCTGGAGGTCAGCGTTAGATGCTGATCTGATTGAATGAAATAAGAATAAAACTTCATTTCTGATAAAGCTGAAGAGATAGAAATGCCCCTGTCACTATGTGTGAACTGTATTTACTGTGTCGTATTTATTATAGATTTCTACTTCAGACATTCCTTTAGCCTGAAAGTCATGCTGAGCAAACCGGGAGAGTGTGTGCACTCTTCGATTGAGTTTTTACTGCAATTTTTTTTTCTTTTTTGTGAACTTTGGCGGATAAGTCTCTGCATTTGAACCATGCACAGAGTGTTGAGAGACCTGAGCGACTTTCGGTGCTCGAGTGTAATGGATGGGGAAGCGGCATCGAGCCGGTGAATTTTAATCACCTCTGCTGCAACCTCAGCAGTAATGAGATGGTGCATAACTGTCACTTTTTTGCGTCGCTCCTGCAGAATGATGGCGGCTTCGAAACTCCCTCACAGCCGCTGTTTCTGCCGTCTTGGTGCCAAAAAAAACAAAAACAAGAAGAAATATCTCAATATCTTTGCGCTCAGATTGCACGAAAGCTTAACGAGAAAGAAAAACGTCTATTTTAGCAACAGAAAGGAACAGGGCTAGTTTCATCCACATGCTGTAGCGTGATGAAATGAATCTGCATGTATAATATATGTTCTATTCTCACTATTATAACGCATAATGTCATTTTATTTCTGGAGTTTGTGAGAAAGTGCCATTAAAAGGCAACACACGCCTCCTGTCTCCTCTCACATATGACAGCTGAGGAACAAATCATTCATATTTGTTAGCTATATGGGGTGGCATTAAAGGCAACTGCCTGTTTTTTTTTTTCCTTTGCTTTAGCTGTTCTGGGGATAAAAAAAGCAAGCTGTGTTAGACAGGAGAGAAACACTAAGCATAGCATTGTGCTTGCTTTTTGTTTCATACTGTATTTCAGCACCTACAGGCAATGAATGAAATAGAAGTGAGACAGATGGTTAAGATATCTGTGTTTTTATACGATAGTTGAGATAACTGTGTTTTTTATACGAAGGTTGAGATAACTGTGTTTTTATGAGATAACTGTGTTTTTTATACGATAGTTGAGATAACTGTGTTTTTATGAGATAACTGTGTTTTAATGAGATAACTGTGTTTTTTATACGATAGTTGAGATAACTGTGTTTTTATACGATGGTTAAGATAACTGTGTTTCTATATGATGGTTGAGATAACTGTGTTTTTATACAATGGTTGAGATAACTGTGTTTTTATACCATGGTTGAGATAACTGTGTTTTTATGAGATAACTGTTTTTATACCATGGTTGAGATAACTGTGTTTTTATACAATGGTTGAGATAACTGTGTTTTTACGATGGTTGAGATAACTGTGTTTTTATACGATGGTTGAGATAACTGTGTTTTTATACCATGGTTGAGATAACTGCGTTTTATACGATGGTTGAGATAACTGTGTTTTTATACGATGGTTGAGATAACTGTGTTTTTATCGATGGTTGAGATAACTGTGTTTTTATACGATGGTTGAGATAACTGTGTTTTTATACGATGGTTGAGATAACTGTGTTTTTATACGATGGTTGAGATAACTGTGTTTTTATACGATGGTTGAGATAACTGTGTTTTTATACCATGGTTGAGATAACTGTGTTTTTACGATGGTTGAGATAACTGTGTTTTTATGAGATAACTGTGTTTTTATACAATGGTTGAGGAAACTGTGTTTTTATACCCTAGTTGAGATAACTGTGTTTTTATACGATGGTTAAGATAACTGTGTTTTTATACGATAGTTAAGATAACTGTGTTTCTATATGATGGTTGAGATAACTGTGTTTTTATACCATGGTTGAGATAACTGTGTTTTTATGAGATAACTGTTTTTATACAATGGTTGAGATAACTGTGTTTTTATACGATGGTTGAGATAACTGTGTTTTTATACGATGGTTGAGATAACTGTGTTTTTATACGATGGTTGAGATAACTGTGTTTTTATACCATGGTTGAGATAACTGTGTTTTTATACGATGGTTGAGATAACTGTGTTTTATACCATGGTTGAGATAACTGTGTTTTATACGATGGTTGAGATAACTGTGTTTTTATACCATGGTTGAGATAACTGTGTTTTTATACGATGGTTGAGATAACTGTGTTTTTATACGATGGTTGAGATAACTGTGTTTTTATACCATGGTTGAGATAACTGCGTTTTTATACGATGGTTGAGATAACTGTGTT
Organism: Silurus meridionalis; assembly: GCF_014805685.1. NCBI lineage: Eukaryota > Metazoa > Chordata > Actinopteri > Siluriformes > Siluridae > Silurus > Silurus meridionalis. The sequence continues at coordinate 3,722,748 of NC_060900.1, read as the reverse complement.
TTTATGAGATAACTGTGTTTTTATACAATGGTTGAGGAAACTGTGTTTTTATACCCTAGTTGAGATAACTGTGTTTTTATGAGATAACTATGTTTTTATACGATGGTTGAGATAACTGTTTTTATACCATGGTTGAGATAACTGTGTTTTTATACGATAGTTAAGACAACTGTGTTTTTATACGATGGTTGAGATAACTGTGTATAAATGATTGAGTCTGGTTCCTGTTAAGATTTCTTCCTTATGCCATTTCCTTGAGTTTTTCCTTCACTATCTCATGTAAAGCAGATAGTTTCTCTGCTTTACACTGAAGTACATCAAAACTTCCACACAGCCATTTACTGTACTTCACCATTGAGAGTTGTCTTTGGAGCAAATTTTACTCTGAACCTTTATCAAAATGGCAGCTTTACTGTAATTCAAATGGCTTTCCACATTTTCTACTGATAAAAGCCATGGGTGATGATCTTTCAGCCAATATAATGAACAACCTACACTGCCCTGATTTCCAGCCATACAATGAAATGTAATATATAATTTCTATTTGATATACAAACTGAATCAATAACACAAATTTCTGTCCAATATCTTTTCTCTCTTTTTTTTTCCCTGACACAGAAACACCTGGCAAGACGCTGATGATTTATCACTTTCGAATTACACTCTATCAGCTACTGCAGGCACCCGCCATCGAAAAGTAATTACTCCTCACATAACAAATATATGGCTGTCACTAAAAGTGAGCCTTCAGGAATTACGATAAGGGACCCAGTGCTGGTTCTTACACTGCAAAGATTATTGCGTGATTTTTCTCCAAAAGTCAGTACTGTACCTGGCAGCCAATGCATACTAGATACTCTACTTAGAGTACACATTTTGGCTTGAAGCCTGCAAAACTTTTAGCTCAGAATGTACTGCCATGCTTCTTAATAAAGAACGCTTTAAATATAGCATTTGACAATTTAATTCGGGTTGCACAGTCTTTCAATTATGTTTGTGTTACATTTGATAATGCCTCATCGCCACACATGGTTGAGCACAGAAGACTTTTTAGTACTTTAGGTACTTTCAAAGCTCTTGATACTCAATTTTGTTAAATTCAATTCACTCCCTTGTCCGTTCAGTTGGATTTTAACAGTGCCACAATGGAGCTTTACTGATTTCCAGAGGTAGCTTTCGATCCCTCTTGAACAAGTCTAAGGAAGTTACAAGATCTAACTGTGGAAGACATCATGAGGAATAAACCTTTGAGAGCATCCACTGAGAGGCTAAATAGTCTCTGTGAAAAGAATGAAGATTTAAGTGTTATACAGTGTTTATAGGTCAGGAGAATGCTGCATTAAGAGCCTCCACATTGACCACCTGCATAGAACTAAAATACAGGTAAAGGTCACAAGCTTCTTGCAATGGGTTGCTGGACTTCATCCAAAGTGATATACTGATTATCTGGTTGAGGAGCTTGACCAGTCCAAGAAAACCTTAGAGTACAGACCCTAGAGAAGCAAGAAATGAGTAGGTGGTTTGGGCAGCTTAGTCGGATTTCCTCTGATCAGCTGGGACATTGAGCTGGGACATTCTACTGGACACAGCGCTCTAAACCTGGGCTGAAGCCAGAACTTGCAAAAGTGATTATGTATAATAACAGATGGCTTGGAAAGCTTTGGTGATCCACCATGTGAAAGATGTCATGAGAAAGAAATCTTTGAGAAGATCCAGACATGAAAAGGGTAAATGACCTGGTTGTGGACAGGTGTCTTTTATACTGATAACGAGTTCAAACAGGTGCCATTAATCCAGGTAACTGGTAAGTGGAGGACAGAGGAGCCTCTTAAAGAAGAATTTACAGGTCTGTGAGAGCCAGAAATCTTGCTTTTTTTTTGTAGGTGACCAAATACTTATTTTCAACCATAATTTGCAAATAAATTCTTTAAAAATCAGACAATGTGATTTTCTGGGTATTTTTTGTTTTCTCATTTTGTCTCTCATAGTTGTATTGTACCTATAATGAAAATTACAGGCCTCTCGCATCTTTTTAAGTGGGAGAATTTGCACAATTGGTGGCTGACTAAATACTTTTTTGCTTCACTGTGTGTATACAATGTACAACTATATGCAACTATATACTCTACTTAGAGTGTATATTTGGCTTAAGCCTGGAAAACATTTGGCTTGGTGTGTACATTGCAAAGAAATGAAATAATTCATCTTAGCATTTAATTTTACTGGCATGATTCTTAATAAAGGAATGATTAAAATATAGCTTTGAGAACTTATTTCCAGTTGCACAATTTCCCATCATCCAATTTCGACTTGCTATATGTTTTAGCTGTAGCAGATTTGATATTGTTTTAAGTGGAAATCAAATTAGCATCTTACACCTGATGAGACTCAGGATCGTGTTTTGGTATTTAATGAGACAGGCTTAATGAAAATGAATATCCTCCATAGAACCGTGTATCGCTGCGGCATGACTGTAAACAAGACGATCGCTGGAGGAAGCTGATTCAGAAATGATCCACAGCCACGCAGTGGGTTTCTTATTCCTCTAATTAGACACAAACACAAATCGGGATTTATTTGTTTATTCTGCTCTTATAGATACATTTATCCAAAAGAAACCAAATGATACGAATGATGACTCTCTAGTATGATTTATTTATTTTCCTGTCAATTTATTTGCTTATTTTTTACAAGATGCCCCCTGCAAATTATTCATTTAATTTTTTTTTTCATGTGATTTTATACTTGGTTCATTTCTCATTGATTCTTTCTCACAAAAATATTTTTAAAGATATTTTCATGAGCGTCATATTTCCAGATGAGATTTTTTAAAAGATGTTTTTAAATGGTTCATTTATGTTCACAGTTGTTCCTATTTTTTTTTCCAATAATTATTTCTTTGTAAATACCATTTATTTGCAAAAGATATTTTCACAGTGTCTATTTATTTTCAAAATTCTTTTATTTATTTTCTGAGATTGTGTTTATAAAGAAGGCAGATTCATTCATGTCCACGTTTGATTTTTACAAGTGATTCTTTCGATTGGTTCTTTTTTTTTTCTTTTTTTTTTTCACGTGATTCTTTCAATCGGTCCATTTGCTTTCACAGGATTTCTTTCGCAATTAATTTTTCACATCATTCAAATGATCGTATTTTATTTTTTTAGGCTATGTTTGTTCACCATTCGTTTAGCGATTCATCGTATCTATTTAGCAGATTTATTTCCCATGTGTTGAGTTCACATGTCCAATTTCGGAGCAAAATTTATTGGAATGCACTTTAAAATGTTTTTCCAAATGAAATGACAGTTTAATCACATGATCATGCAATGAACTTCCAATTCTGGGTTAACAAGCTCGACTGTCTAAAAGAGGTGACGCTGCTGATGAAACCTGCTGGTATTCAATGGCTGATTTTCGTCTCTATATGTCAAGCCCTACTACACGGATTACTTCAGGACTTTTAGCAGCACTCAGGCCGGCAATCCTAATCTGTACGAAGCTTGGCTTGTCTGGCAGAGAGCTGCAGAATGATTGACGTGATAAAAACCTTGCCAAGAGCTTTGAATCTTTGGCAGAGAGGAGCTCTCGTCAAGACGTCTTTCTCGCAAGGACACGGCACAGAGCTGGGTAACGCTGTAGAAACACTTTGTCAGCACTTCAAAACACAAGCCTTTGGCACCAATGCATAAAAAATATGTAAGTAGAAGTAGCTCCTGAGACGGTAAGTAGTTAAATGTTAAAAGACTAAGTAGTCATGTTTTTCTTTCCTACATCATCATGCTGCCTTAAAGTTTGAACATGTTAGAACATTTACAGTTATACTAAGATTCAGCTATATGGTGGTTAATACGTATATAGAACTAAAATACTTGTAGACAAATACAGGAAACAAGATTCCTTCAAAGGGTTGTTGGGTTTAATATAACTAATGATCTGGTTGAGGAGCTTGACAGACCAGGGAATCCTCAGAGTACAAACTTGTGGGAAATGAGGAGGGGGTTTTGGCAGCTCAGTCTGCTACTCTCTGATCATCTTATGACACAGGGACATTCTACTTGACATAGAGCTTTAAACCTGCGATAAACTTGTAAAAGCGATTATATACAGTATTACAGATGGCTTGAAAAGCTTTGGAGATCCACCAAAGGCGCTGGAACTTTTGGAGATCCTCCCTCAGGAGCTGGAACCTTTGGAGGGCCGCCAGCACAAGCTGGAACCTTACCTTTGAAGATTCACCAGGAAGAGCTGGGACATTTTGGGATCCACAGTAATGAACTGGAACCTTTAGGGATCCAACAGGAGGAGCTGGAAACTTTGGAGATCAATCAGGAAGAGCTGGAACTTTAAAAAAACAACCAGGACTAGCTGAAACATTTGGAGATCTACCAGAAGGAGCTGCAACCTTTGACTATCTAGGAGAAACCGGAACATTCAGAGATACAACTCAAGGAGATAGAATCTCTTCTGAGGATGATGCCATGCTAAACAATCTATAGGAAAATAAATGAATATATGTATCTTCATAGCCAGTTCTGTACAAATGCTTCAAAAAGATTTGATTGACTTTGACTTTCGTGAATAATTGGGATAAATATTTGTTCCCTGTCAGGAACGCGAGCTGCGTAAACAACGCGTTCACACACTCTAAATCATGTGTGTAATCTGTCCAACAGAAAGACACAACGTCACCGGTGGGGTGACATCACAACCAGAAAGCTATAAAAGCACATGATGTGAAGAGGGGCGCTAGCTTTTGTTTATTCAGGAATAATGTGTATGTCTGTGTTGGCGAGAAAGCCAAGGTGGGTATTGGTAAGCTGTAAAATAAAAAGCGAGGTGAGGTGGCACCTGTGGTCATGGGGGATGCAATTGGATCTGGCTGAGGGTTTGAGGATGGGCATGTCCCTCTTTTCCTTTTCTCTCTCTCTTTCTCCGAGGAGGGGAAGGGGATGGACGCTAGTGATCCTATGGATCCAGTTCAATTCGAGGATCTGCTGGAGATAGGGACTCATGCTGTTAAGAAGCTGGATATAACTTAGCCAGGTCAAGCCACCAGCTGCCTGCACACCATGGCCGTGTTGTAGGCTTATCGGGCTGACCTGCTGCGAGAGCTGGATGAGGGAGTGCTTACAAGCAGTGACAGGATAAAAGTGTAAAAGTGTACTTTCTCCAGTATAGAGAACTACCTATCTTGGCGTAGTATGGGATTCGCCGTTATGTGGGTGCAGCTGTCTCCTGCACGAGTCGAGTCTATCCTCATAGCCGTCAAGAGCATGAGAGAAGGCCAGTTACTCACCGTATGGAGAACACTAGGGGGAGTCTGCGCTCTCACCTCCTTTACAGGCTGGCACGACAGATCCTCCTTTGGGCCCAAGGGTAGCTGCTCTCACTGAGAGCACTATACATCCCAGGGCAGTTGAATTTAGTAGCATACGCTCTTTCAAGGCAAGGTCTGAGGCCCGAGGAATGGAGGCTCCACCCGGAAGTGGTGGAGCAAAAATGGGTATGATTTTACAGAGCACAAGTGGACCTGTTTGCAACTAAAGAGACGTCGCACTGTCCCCTCTGGTTCTCTGCTACTTACCCATTATATACTGTATGTATAATGCATCGTAATACAAATGGCAAGTTATATGTGATGCACACTTTTGTAAATCGATGCATCACATTAACAAGTTAATTTTATGCCGATACACCTAAGCTACCATAGACCATCCCTACCATAAACAAAGGGTGTTTTCTTTGACATATCCTACCCAATTATATAGAGATAACCTGCACAAATTATAATAATAATAATAATAATAATAATAATAATAATATTATTATTATTATTATTATTATTAATGTGCTTTTATGAGCTGGTTTCTATGTGATGAAAAATGTGCCACTAACGGCTCCTAGTGCAATTACATTCGCCTCAATCATGTTTTATCAGTATGTCTCAAGATATGTTATCTCTCTACTGATAAACCGCTCTTGGGATGTGCTGAGATAAAACAAAAAACATCAGAGTACGTGATTTGCCAGAGTACACTGGCAAATGAACGAGGTTGTTCCTGCTAGTGCACAGACACCTCAGAGACCCTCCTGACGAAATCAAATTAAAGCGTCTCCTGCATGTCATTATTCATAATTTGGGGGGTCAGGCTTTTGCACAACTTAATGTTCCTTTCCCTCCTCTTTTCCTTGATGAGGGACTGCATTCACCTCATCAAGGACTTGAACCCAAATTGCTGATGAACTCAATGAAGTGTACATGGGCATACAGGGAAGACTTAAATATGCAGTATGTGTAGCAGAAGTCTGCTTCTTCTTTATCAGTTCAGCTTTTAATTATTGACCCAACACTAACTCTAGCATGCCACACTCCTGGCTGCTCCAACAGTAAACAACATCTTGTTTATTGATATCAGTAGCTGGATGAAAATCATTAGTGAAATATCAATTAAATTTCGATATTAGCTCCCTTTAGTGTGACTAATATCCGTATTTCTGGCCCTCTCAACTCTCTCAATTTTTTTTTTTTTACAGATCAGTCAATAAGAATAGCTCTCGGCTTCCTGGATTAACATTGATTGGCACCATTTCTTCCATATTTATTAGGCGAGTTCTCTAACGGCCATCGCCTCAACACGAGCAAACTCACATCTCCATGGATAAAACAAAATTTTAAGAATATATCAGTTTTAGAAAGAATCCCAGGTTGGAATCATACATTGATTATGAGGTATAAAATATTTGACTTGGCTTCTGCAAACATGACCACACTACCTTCGTTGGATATCTTTCCATTCTTTTTTTTTTTAATTATACAGCGTGCCAACAGTACATCCCAGCTGACTCGAGTAGAGCTCACTAACTGATCTTCTTGCTCGTTAAAACTTATTTAGCTAAATATTTCATACATGCTGAAACTCTTGGGTTATTTGCTCGGTTAGAAAAGGGAGCCACAGTAAGTTAATGTTTGTGTCTTGAACCGAATATATAAGAGAGTCTTGTAAGGAGAAAAGAAAAATGCAAAAAACTTTTTATTTATGCTGGGCTTAAATAAAGCCTTCATCAGTGTGTGAGCAGAGTCAGTGGTGAATAAGTAAAACTTATCGAAGAACAATTCAGCAACATAAACTACAGTTAAATAAATAAATAAAACCAAACCAACAACTATGACAATAAAAAGAGCTGCCTGCAAGAAAAAGACAGAGAAATCACTTTCTCAATTAAAAGCTGGATATTGACTAGACTTCAATTCAAAAATCCAAATATGTTTTTTATTTTAATATCACCACCTCTAAAACAAGCTTGCCATGTGCTCTATTCCAACTATTGTATGTTCAGTGGGTTTTTGCTTTCATAATTTGCTTCCGTATAAAGCAGTGCTACAGGATATTAGACATCAGTCCTAATACACCTTTTTTACTCTGCCACTCTGGCTTTTTATTTTTCATTAAATCTTTATCTATAAGCAATTTTTCCTCGTGCCTAGGAACACCAAACATACATCCTGCTACCTTACAGGTTTACTCCATAACCTTATTACGATGAGCAAGTCAGGTTTTCAGAATGCCCAAGATAACCAAGAACCAGAACAATATATAGGGTGACCTGAACCCAAAGAGCCAGACTTGTCTGTCCCATGGCTTTTAAAAGATGGGTAGTGTAAAGTAATGGCAAATCCAGGCAAACCCTGACACCAGTAGCCAGTTAGATCTATGCCATAACCTGAACACCAGGAACCGGGATGATCTACAGTATACTAAAGTTTTACACAATAGCCCCATACCAGAAGTCAGACAGGTTTAAACCATGACCATAACACTGTGAGCAAGAACAGTCTACCAATGACCCAAAGACTGGTCTGTTACTATGGCCCTAAAACCTAGAGTAAGTCAAGGCTACATCATGCCCCAAACACTAGGAGACATTCAGCTTCTCCTGGCTGGTTATACAATACCCAGAAGTGCAAGGACAAACTACCCAATGACCTGAGCATAAAGAGCCATGTACAGATCTGAACCATAGCTGGAAACCATTGGTCAGAACAGATCACACCATAGACAGTCGGTTATACACAATAGCTGAAAGACCAGGAACTAGTTAGGCCTACAAAATGATCCAAACTCATCAGGTCTACAACATGGGCCAAAATTATCAGGTCTACACCATTACCCAAACTAATCAGGTCTACACCATGATACAAACTCATCAGGTCTACACCATGGCCCAAACTCAACAGGTCTACAGCCATTAGCCAAAATCAGCATATCTACACCATGACCCAAAGTAATCAGGTCTACACCATGAATCAAACTCATCAGGTCCACACATTTACCCAAACAAATCAGGTCTACACCCATGATCCAAACTCACCAGGTCTACAACATGATCTTACTTTATTAGGTCTACACCATTACCCAAAATCATTAGGTCTACACTATGACCCAAACTATTCAGGTCTACACCATGACCCAAACTCATCAGGTCTACACCATGATCCAAACTTATTAGGTCTACACCCATTACCCAAACTCAATACCCATTACCCAAACTTATCAGGTCTCTACACATGACCCAACCTCTTCAGGTGTATTCCATGAGACAAACTAATCAGATCTTCTCATCATGACCCAAACACCAGGAGTCATCATGATATTTACACACAACTCATAGATTTGAAATGCATTAGCTAAGACTTTTATTTTTGTATTTATACCCGCACGAGTTCCTCAGAACTAGATGTCTACATGTTCCCAGTTATTTTGATTTTGAAAGGCACACTATATGCAGTACCCATGTCCTTTATCAGGAATGATTAAATAATTACAGTACTCTACACACTGTATAACAGTTCTTCAAAGTCATGTGTGACTCAATTGGCTCCTTCAGCCTGGCAATTATAACTAAGTGAATGCAATCCAAGCACATACTCAAAAACATGTAGAGTTTTGCTCACAAACCCAAGACTCTCTGGAAGCCCTGAGAACACAGCTCTGGCCAATATCACAGAGACCTCATCATGAGGATTAGTTATAGTAAATAGTACAAAGATACACTACATAGACAAATGTTTGTAGACACCTGACCATAAGATTTGTGCATGCGTTTTGAACATCCTGTTCCACATTTAGTAACCATGTGCTATTATAATAATCTTCTGCGGAGATGTTCCACTAACTTTTGGAGTGTACTTGTGCTCATTCAGCAACAAGGGTGATAGTAAATTCAGGTACTGATGTAGGTGAGGTGATTTTTTCTGGGGCGCTGTCAGCGTTCCAATTCATCCCGAAGGTTTTCAGTAGGCTTCAATGAGATCTTCCACTCCAACCCATGTAAATCTTCAAGAAGCTGGTTTTGTTTGCTTTGTCTCATGCTGGAACAGGTTTGGTCTCCTAGTTCAAGTGAAGAGAAAATCTCATGCATCCAAACGCATCCTATACAATTGTGTGTCTCCAAGTTTGTGGTAACAGTTTGAGAAAGAACCACATACAGCTGGAAAAGTGAGGTGTTGCAATACTTTTGCACATGGTATCATAGCAGTTAAGTGCCTGAAACTTAAATAACCTTAACTTTAATAGTAACTAATATTAAAGTAGCACAAAAGTCAAATAACTTTGTGCAATGGATTGAAAGCTATATACTGATGATATAATCACGCACAGGGGCACTTATATTCAGACCTCTAGCTTTAACCAAAGGAACCCAATCATTCATTTAATGATGCCAAGGTTAAATGTAAGTAGTGACGCTATTAGAGGGGTTTAAGTCTATTGGGGACTTGGTGTGTTACGGTCTTAGACTGTTCATGGGAGCAAAAGTGTGTGTGTGTGTGTGTGTGTGTGTGTGTGTGTGTGTGTGTGTGTGTGTGTGTGTGTGTGTGCGTGTGTGTGTGTGTGCCCAACAGCCTCTGCAGTCTTCCTCTTGTACATAATGTCAGTCTGTTTAATTGAAAAAGCCAACAGGGATCTAAATGTCATCCTTATCCGAGAGACTGCTATTTAGCATCATGATGGATTTGGTGTGTGTGTGTGTGTGTGTGTGTGTGTGTGTGTGTGTGTGTGTATGTGTGTGTGTGTGTGTGTGTGTGTGTGTGTGTGTGTGTGTGTGTGTGTGTGTGTGGGTGGTGGTAGTAACAGGGTGATGGTTATTGTGTGTGTGTGTGTGTGTGTGTGTGTGTGTGTGTGTGTGTGTGCGTGTGTGTGTGTGTGTGAGAGAGATTACCACATCCTAATTTTGTATCAATGTTGCATAATCTAATTGTAATTTCTTTTGCAGGAGCAGAATCCTGTTTTTTTACACTACACTTCGAATCGCCATGTGCCAACAATTTTGTTATTAAGATTAACAAGTCTCATTATTTTTTTTCTACATCCAGTCAGACTATTCCAGTTCAGCTATCACCAACCCCCCCCCTTATCTCTCTCTCTCTCTCTCTCTCTCTCTCTCTCTCTCTCTCTCTCTCTCTCTCGCTCTCGATCTCGACTAAACCATCGTTTTATATAAAAGAGGGGGACCGACCATATCCAGTTGCAAACGTATAAGAGTAGATACAATTTTTTAACCGAATGCTAATGAAATATAGAAGCTTCAGCTTGTTTCCAGAGGTTTGCAACCTCAATAAACAGATTCATCCATCTCTCGTGTATGGAATGTGTGTTTGTGGTTCCTTTCTCCTCCTGTCAGATGGAGAGCATCTAGATGCCTGGATGGGAGCTTGAACAAGCCAGTGAGAGACAGAAAGAGGAACTTAGAGAGAGAGAGAGAGAGAGAGAGAGAGAGAGAGAGAGAGAGAAGACAGCATACACATATACACTGAGAGAGCGAGAGAGAGAGAGAGAGAGAGAGAGAGAGAGAGAGAGGGATTCAGGAGCACATTCTTACACACCACAAAGCAGTCGCTTGGACGACTGAGGACGGAACGAAGACTGGAATCGCAAGAGGAAAAGAAAAGCAAAGAAGATCGAGTGGAAAAAAAGATCATGCAGGTTTTGGGTTTGAAAAAGTACAAAATTTAGAAAGGAAACATATAAAGATTGTGTGTTTTTTTTTTACTTTAACCTGCATGAAAAGTGAAGATTAAGAAAAAATACTTTTTTCTTTCAAAATAAGATCTTTAGGAAAATTATTCCAACAACTCGTCTAGCAGGTAAGAGTGTCCTGTCCATCCACTGCGTATTCGGGTCGTCTTTCAAAACTTTGGATCCTGGATGCATATTTTGACAGAAAGCTATGATGAAAGAGATGAGTTCAGAGAACAGCTGTTTTGATTGGAGGATAGAGAGAGTAAAAAAAAGAAGAAGAAGAAAAATAATAATTCACACCCACGTGTGAGGGTATCAGTAAGATTATTTCAGATCAGACTACATTACAAGAAAGATAGAGGAGATGGAAGAAAGAAAGAAACTGGTCTTAGACTGGTCTTAGACTGGTCTAAGAAACTGGTTTTAGACAATATGCCTGATCCACAGGTATTCCCAGAAATACTGTCATACATCTGGTTTCAGAATACTCTGGAGATCCTGAGTAAGTCCGGCAGATTGTTTCACCATCTCCAGTTTTAGATTTAGTACCACCACCAGGTACAGTTCTCAGACTGTGGTGATCATGATGGAAATTAGGCTTCATGAAGGTAGCTGAAGTGCTTTGGGTTACTTAATTTGCAAGTATAAAGAAGTTCATGAACGCAGGAGAGGCAGATAAAGAGAGGGGCGTAACATCCAGAGACTCGAGGCTTTCTGCATTATCGACTGGCACACGGTTGCCGTGAAGGAAAGATAGAATGGCTCTAAAGGGTCTGAGTAGATAATTGGGCCAAAGAAGACCCTAGAAAGAACCTAGAAATGTAAAATTGGTTGAATCAAATGCTCTATAAATAACCTACATGCCTTATGTGATCATTTTTTCCTGATATATTTGATTCATGAATGTGAACATATATGAAAATGTTTTGTATGCTTCAAAAAGGCAAGTAAACGAAATAAAACATATGTGACAAGGCATGAAAACAAAATAGGTGTAAAAAATACTATGAGTTTGTTTTTTTTGTTTTTTTTCAAGTAAATCTTATGAAAAATCAATTGCCAAAAACAGGTGAAAATAAACAAATCAGGTCACGACATGTCATGAAAAGTAGGAATATGTGTGAAAATATCGAAATCATGTCAAAACAAACGAATTGTGTGTAAAAAACAATCATTTGAAAATGAACGATGAGAGAAAATTAAACCAGGAGAGGAAAAAAAAATGTGTATCGTGAAGTGTAAAAGGGTCACAAACAATCCAACATTTCTACTGATCCCCAGTGCTGTAGTTTAATAGTGGACAATGAGTTGTGTTGCATATTCTGACAGATTTAGCCTGATTTGACTTTGTGCAGACAAAATCAATGTGATGTGGTCGGGAAAGTCAAACCAGCCATCGATTAGTGCTGGTTGACTGTGATGGAGTGGTGATAATGAGGACTGTTCTCACACAATATGGTGTCCTGTGAGAAAAGGTGGGGGCCATACACTGATCCAATATGGAGAACAAAGTAAGAACGGGGGATTCACTTCATTTTCTTGGACAGCACATAATATAAGATGATAAGAGAGAGGACGAAAAAGTGACTTGACATAGGCAGCACAGTAAAAGACTGGTGGACCTACTGATTTAGATTGACCAGCACACTTTTCTAGGGGTCCATGCACTTACCATCACTGGACCAATCACTATTTTGACTTGGGACAGCACATTTTTCCAGTGGTTCAAACACTGCTTGAATTGAACTGTGCAGTGTGCCAGGGGACCAAGGACAGTAAGTAAGGGCCAATGATCTGATTTGGACAGCACAACAAGTGAGGAGACAAAACACTGAATTGTACTGGACAGTATGAGAGGGCAACCACGCATCTTGGACTGCATAGAGTACATCTACGCTAATCCGGATACATTAAAAACGGCGTCTGAAAAAAACGCTTCCCGTTCACACTATCGCTTTTTTTTACTGAAAACAATTACGCCTCTGTACTGCACAAGAGCAAAATGTACGACGTTTTAACCCGTGTCATTTCTGCCTGGCGTTTATTACTTTCCGGCTCTTTGAAACATAGCAGTATTGACTAAAAATGCTATTTTTTTTGTCGAAAGCCTACGTTTTTGTTAGCTGTTTGAAAACAAGTATCCAAAGTGGGTACATTTGAAAACGGCGTTTTTCAAGTTGCAGTATTGCCTGTGAAAACGGCTCTCCGACTTGGACAGCACTCTGCAAATGTTTTAGCATTTAAGAATTCACAAAAACTAAAAGTACTTTTTCACACTTTCCAAAATTGCGTTGGAAAAAAAAAAAGCTAAACATGTGGGATGCTGCAGAAGAGATCGTTTGCTTTAGCTGTTGTCGGGATGAAAGGAAAACAGAATGAAGATGAAAAGAAACCAGATTTGTGCTCATCTAATAACTCGCAATCTGTTCATACTAAAAATCCTTTTAATTCATTTAGCACTGTTTGTCTTTACAGCGTTCCACCTGTGCACTGTAATAAAATATGATTCCTCTATCATCTAGAATGTGGGTTCCTCTATGTCATGTTGTCTCATGGAGGTTTTCCTAGCCACTTGTTTATTGCTTATTATGTAAATATACATCAAGATGGATTTTTTCTGTAAAGCTGTTTTGTTGCAAGTGCGGTACACATGATGCTGAACAGTAGCTGAATCAGTAGGGCTTTTTTGACTCGTTTGCTCTCAACATCTCTGATATTGACCCTTAGACATCATAATAAAGACTGGGCAAGACAAGCTGCTTTTGTTTTTTTTTACCTTTGGGAAAGAGAAATAGAAAGGCTGGTTAGAGTCTGAATGAATGATTACACCTGCTGATAACAAGAACTAACTCGTTTTGCAGCCATTAAAATTATATGGAACTAGAAGTGGATAAGAAGTATGATGTAATGCTTTAATTTCATTGCTGGAAACTAATCAAGCTTGGAGTGGTAATTATTTTCCCTTGTCAATTCATTGATGCCTTCGTTATTATTCTAATACAGTAGAAATTAGAAAAAAAAAAAGAAAAATTGCTTCTATGAGCAAATGAGTCTTAAGTGTTTTAGTATTGGGTTTTCACATGAAATTGAGCTAATCAGACATTTCCCGTTAGAGATCCCAGCCACATCCATGAGTGATTACCATTATGTTTTACTGCTTTCAGATATATTGCCATAAGTTCATGGACCATCACAGCCATATAGTATGTGGTTCTTCGTCAAAGTCTTACCTCAAACCTGGAAATGCACAATTGTATAGAATGTGTTTTTGTATCTTGTAGCTTTTCCATCATGGAACTTAAAGGACAAACCCTGTTCCAATGCAAAAAGACAAGAACTTAAATGTCTTGCACAATGCCCTTACCTCAACCACACCGAACACCTTTGGGAGGAGCTGGAACACAGACTGGTCCCCAGACTAAAATCTAACTAATGCTCTCGTCACAAATCCCCACAGCCATGTTCCAAATTCTGGTGGACAGCCATCCCAGATGAATGTAGACACATGAAACATCAAACTGGGGACTACCACACTCTCCCAGAACACATTAAATGCCCATGGTTTTGAGTGGATACATATGGGTATTAAGCTCAGGTGTCCACATAAAAAATCTTTGCTTGAAAATGCTATGAAAAAATAACATCTAATATGATTTTTTATAAAAAGTGATTAGTGCAATGCCAAATAAAAAGGTTTCTTTTGGGTTTATCAATATTTAGTGCCATGTTTTGATAAATATGTGCTAAAAAACGAGAGAGAATTATGCAAAATAAAACCGATGTCCTTCAAACATTTCAAACATCTTCAACATACATCTATTTACCAGTCCACACATTCCAGGGCTTTGAAGGTGGAGATACGTCTTACAAATTTCTTAATTGCTTCTGCTCCAATTGAAATATAATGGATTGACAGATCTGAGTCATTCGATGTGATTGGCTGCAAGGCCTCCACTGAAGGGACAATAATTGCAGCTCAGAAAGATTAGAGCACAATGAATTTACACCAAATTGAATTCCAAGTGAGTGAAGAGGGCAAAAACAAGGAGGACATGATCCATATTAGCTGTGAAGGATGGATAAAAGAAGGTGGAGGGGAGGGGGTTAAAGAGAGGGGAAGGGGGTGAAGGAGAGAGAGAGAGAGACAGAGGAAAAGAGGAGAGCAGGGATTTACCTATTTTTAGAATTCGTCTGATGGGAAGGCTCTGGTGCCTCCATGGTGCTGCACTGATATGCAATATGTTGCACATGGTTTCACACTCCTTTCTTTTAATAAGGTTGTCTGAAATTAGGGTGGTGTTTCAAGAAATATATTGAAGTTTAACAGCAAGGAACGCTGGAAAAAAAAGGTGTTCACCTGCATATTAGCCAGCTATCTGCTACTCGTTTGTGTAATGGGATCGTTATGTGTTTCAAGAAAATGTATCAGTGGCTAAATGAGCCATCTGTTGCTTCACGTTCTAAAGAACAGCAAGTTTACCATCAGCTCATTGTTATAAATATACAAAGGAAGAAACTTATTTCCCTCCAGTGCTTTTAGAGCTGTGTGTGTGTGTGTGTGTGTGTGTGTGTGTGTGTGTGTGTGTGTGTGTGTGTGTGTGTGTGTGTGTGTGGTATTTGTGTGTAAGAGTAAATTGAAAAGAAAATACGTGGGTCATTAAGCAGTAACACGTAGAATTAAATACACCTGGATATAAACTATACATTAATTAGTTATTATGGAAGGAATAAGATTCAAGTTATTATAACCATTACCAAGCTGATTATTTTCCAATAATGCCATCTAAAAACAAAAAAAATGATGCCTAACAACAAACTAATTACTAATTGTTTTTTTTATTTTTTTTGTATTGACGAATGGTAGATATTTCACTTTATTTTATTGTATTTTGTAAAACGTGTGTAACGGGCTACTTGCACACATAACACAACCAGATAAAGACTAAAGCACCAAATTGAATTTGAAAGCAGACATCATCCGTGTTTATCGTATATCTGCAAAGCTCCTTTTTTTTTGGAAGCTGGAGAAAGGTGTCAGAGTGTACACTTCGTCATGCATAAACAAATATGGAAATAAGAAAAGAACTGTTAACAGAAATGAACACCCAAGCTAGTAACAATCCACTCTCAGTGTGTAAAGCTGGAGCAGGAGCTAACTTGTGTCATGTATATTACAGTCAACATAACTACAAAATCATTTAGCACGTTCTGTTATGAAGCTGCTGTGATATACCTCAAGATGAACAAAATACCATTCTGTGGCAAGATGTTGACAATGGCCGACTAATGAACAAAAAATGTTTTGCCATGTAATTGCCAAGTAAATAAACAGTAAAATACTATTGCAAGGGTTGCCAGGGGTTTATTGGTAATGTACTCATAATGTAGTCAACTTTATAGCATGTTACAGTAATAAAACCATGCACTGAATTACAGTAATTTTCTTAATTTAACAGTGTAGGTTCCCTGGTGGTCTAGTGGTTAGGATGCGACGCTCTCACCGCTGCGGCCTGGGTTCGATCCCAGGTTAGGGAACCAACCCCAGCCATTAGGGTTGCACAAGCCTTAGTGCCGGTCCCAAGCCCGGATGAATGGGGAGGGTTGCGTTAGGAAGGGCATCCAGCGTAAAAACGTGCCAAATCAAACATGGGAGAAGACGAAAGAAAGTTTTCTTAATTAAACAGTGTAGCCTAATGGCAGCAGGGTTGCCCAGACATTACGTTTCTACAGTTCCTTACTCCTAATCGCTATACAATATGCACATATTGAATGAATTCTAGCATTTCAATCTTAGGAATTCATTATATAACCAACAACATTTCTATAGCTTTGTAGAAATGCGCTGCAATTTGGTGAGCTACAAAAAAAATAATTCCACCAGTGCAATCTGTACCTTGTGTATATTATGGGTGGATTTCTACTCGACAAACATATAATATTAGCTGGTCGAAACACTTAAAGATGTTCCAGTTATTTTAATTCATAAAGGATTTCCTGATATATTCCCTTACGGTGTTATAAAAGTCTGAGCTACTTTAAAGGCAACAAGGTTTTTAATTAATGCGTTCTTGTGCAGGCTAATAGTCACACACACACTAATTAAAAAAGGCCCAGCGCAAGTATTTGTTCATTAAGTTGATTTCCTCCTGTACACCTCAAACTTGTGTCGATAATTAGCATAAAAAGCTTTAGCTTCCGGATATTGTTCATGTTGGCCCGGTGAGACACAATTGCAAGAACAGCCAAGAACAAGACCATGCCATTCTCCTGTTTCCCCTAGACTGCTTTGCCTGAAATTGCTTTCGTCTATAAATTCATTTCTGCTGAATATTGACAATTTGGCCCCTGCGGCTGCTGTTTCTTCATAACACTTTGTTGTGCTTGATAGAAAGTGGGCAAAGAAACAACAAGCCTCAAGCTTTTCATGATAATAATGGCTGTTTTTTTATTATATCTCAAATGGCAAAGAGAGCTTTTTCTGTTGAAAGTTACTAAACGTTGCTTTTCTAAATGGTGTTACAAATCTGTTGCTTTATAGAAGCAGAAAAGAACAAGAACATGAATTGCCTCTCAGAAGCATAGTTAGGACAAGATATTTTCAAGATTTTGAATATGTTGAAGAAGCATGGGACAACCTTCTCAGTTTTTCCCTATGAGACCAGGACTGTGGATTATTACTATTCAAGCACTTTGATGTTTGTGTCTGACTATGGACCAATCAAACACAGTTAAAACACAGTTCTATAGTTTTTCTATATTTTTCACCTTTCTTTTACATTACACTCTTTTAGTGATCTGTCATGCCAGAAAATTGGGGTCCAAATTTCTGAGGGTAACCGCCCCTAGCCCCTGGGGTTGCACAATCCAACGCACTTTCAGTCCCAACCCAAAATTAGGAGAAGGGTTGAGCCAGGAACGGCACATGGCACAAAAATTCAGTTGTTTAAAAAATCAATAGTGATGATCCATTGTGGCAAACCCCTGATAGAAAGCAACTAAAAACATTATCATAATATAATCAGTTTGTTTTTTTAATTTACTTTAAATTTTTATTTTAAGAATTACTGCTAATATTAAATATATTTTATTTCTTGTTTTTCTGTTGTTTTTAAGACCATTTTTTAAATTTTGTTTTTCCTTGTTGAGCTGTAGCATGAACGTGTTATGTAGGTTACAATTTAATAGTATAATAAATACCAATAATATTTACTATTGCTATTTCTATTAATACTACTACTACTACTACTACTACTAATAATAATAATAATAATAATAATAATAATAATAATAATAATAACAATAATTACATTTCTGGGGGAAAGTTGTGGCAACCGCTGATGGAAAGCAGGTAAAAAAAAAAAAAGATAATCATAATATAATCAATTTGCATTTATTTATTCATTTTTTAACTTTGTAATTTTTGTTTTAAGGGTCACTGCTATTATTAAATATTTTTTATTTCCTGTATTTCTGTTGATTTTAAGACCATTGTTTTGTTTTTCTTTATTGAGCTGTAGCATGAACGTGTTATGTAAGTTACAATGTGATGGTATAATAAATACTAATAATATTTACTATTGTTATTTCTATTACTATTACTACTACTACTACTACTACTACTACTAATAATAATAATAATAATAATAATAATAATAATAACAATATTTACATTTTTGGGGGGAAGTTGTGGCAACCGCTGATGGAAAGCAGCTAAAAAAAAAAGCTCATCATAATATAATCAATTTGCATTTATTTATTTATTTTTAAATAAAAAAATATTAAATATTTTTATTTCCTGTATTTCTGTTGTTTTTAAGACCCTTGTTTTTTTTGTTTTTTTTTGTAGCATCAATGTGTTATGTAAGTTACAATGTAATGGTATAATTAACACTAATAATATTTACTATTGCTATTACTATTACTACTACTACTTCTAATAATAGTAATAATAATTACATTTTTTGGGGGGTAAGCACCCAGACTCATTTCACAGACATGCTATTGGCTCGCCAATCCATTGCCAAACCATTGGCAAATGTAGCCTCTCTAGACAGAGGTGGAATTAATGAATTATTAATAATTATTATTAATATTAATAATAAGAAAAGGTAAAAAAAAATAAAATAAAAGTAGAATAACAATAGAGTGCACAGTGTTTGGCCCCACTCAATAGCCGCATGATCAGTCCAACAGAAAGGTATCAAATTCCACACATTGCTCCAAGGTCCCCTTTGCAGACAGCAGATTTATTTTTCTTGTGGGGAAAAAAAAACAGCTCCCAGATTTATAGATGTTTTATTTCCTTCTCCTTTTTTCCCCCTTCAACAATAGAATTGGGTTGCACTGCCTCTCTGCAATGAAATCTATCATGTTTATAGGGGTTTTTTTTAACAGTAAAAATAAATGGCTCTGTCTGTAGCATGACTGACAGGAGAGACGTAAACACAAGCATTTTTCACCCTCATGTGTACAAAACCTTCGCTTTGATCACGCGGTTATTATGTCTCATCACGTGAGCTCTTTGTGTTACCCGAAAGAGTGAGGATTAGTGCTTTTTTTAACTGAGGAGGAAAAACAATATCATTTATAATCATTTTTCAAGTTCAAGTCTTCATTTATTAATTACTAAAATGACTTTATAATGACTTGATATTAGTTTTGTTCTTAGAGTAAAAACACGCAGCTGATACAAAACTGCAAGTCAAATGAATAATTTGATTGTGAAAGATAAAGTGTATGCATGGATTCATAATGAATGCACTCCGGCACTTAATGTAGCATCGAATAGGCAAATAAATTTGAGTAAGTAAGGTGAAAAAAAAAAAAAAATGTATCTGAATTTTTATATTATGAACGCTCTGTAAATGTAAATGGCTCCTTTGGATCATCATGGGTATAAAATAATTTGTATAATTTATTATATTTATAATGTGTACAGCAGCATAATAATTTACGGAATAATCCGGCATCCCTACATTAGCTTTTTAAACTACTGTATAACTAACTTTTATGGCATTTCAGCAGACGCCCTTATCCAGAGTGACACTATATAATTATCTCTTGTATATAACTGACCAGGTAATGGTTGATGCTTAGTGGTGCAGGAATTTCTACTTCAACCTCAAGTCCAGCATCTTCACCATCTAACTTCACTATAAATCACTTAGAATTTTTTAGTAAAAGAAAAAACATCCACCCTATTATAAGTCTTAGATGATGGTCCTATTCAGACATTGCTTTAGGGGGAATCGCTAGAGGGTTGAATGGAATGACTGTGGCATCATTCATTGTGGAAAGATTTAAAAGAAGGTACAGAGGGCCACCAGAAATGTGCTCAGAAAAATGATGGTGGATTGGTGGATCATTTCGTATCTTCATGTTATTGGTAATCCGTGTCTGCATTTACGGCAATTGGAAGGAGCCCTTATCCAGAGCAATTTAAGAATTCAATTGCTTTGCGTATTAAAGATATTTTTGACCTGTTTTTCAAGCACCTGGCAACACAATATCACAGACCAGATGGTAAAAATTCTAAGATAAAGGATCATTCGCAATGATGTTACCGTTACTCAACACTCTTTCTTTATATAGTATACTCTATATGCTTTGCAACTTAATGCTTACATGCTATTGTTAACACGATCTCCAGTGACCCCAGTGAAGCATTTCCATACCAACAAACCAAACAAAATGTCATAATGCTTTCGATAAAAGCCCTGTAAAACATCAACAACATTCTGCTATGGACATTAAAAGAAAGTAAGGACATTAAAAGAAAGTAAAGGAAAGTAAACCAGATGTTCCCTCTACCCCTTTCCTTGAGCTCTATCTGGTAATTGCAGGTTGGTAGGTGTGTGATTGTTCTGGGAGGTTGAATCCCAGGTAGCCATGTTAAGGAGCTGTAATGGCTGCTGGAATCTGAAGTCCTATGGAACTGAAATGGACACTAGTCACCAGCTAACTCTCTTCCATCACATGACAGGAACTAATCAAGGAATGGAGCAAATTTATGTGCTTCGTTTAAGACATGTAACTCTGAAAACTGCCTGTTTTTCAAAATGCGTCTCACTGCTAGGCTTTGTATGTTTTACATGTCGCACATTAAATACATTTATCTGCGCTCAAATCCTTCTCCGCTCATACCACGTAACAGCCATACTTCATTTTTAACAGATTTAGTGTAGACCATGTACTGTACTGAATTTGTATACAGCAGTACATCAGATGCACATTCCTACATTAAGGGACTTTTTCAAAGTCTGTCCCTAACAGAACGATGAAGTGAAAGCATTGAGGTTTTGGGGGGAAAAAAGCAGAACATTTCTACAAGCAACAAAAGATGAACCACATGAATGGATGTTTGGCCATGAAAGGCAGGCAGTGATTTTTTTTTTTTTTTTTTTTTTTTTACATTTGGATTATAACAAAGCTCACAACTAAGAAACACTTTTATTTTAAGCATTTAAGAAAAAAAACTGTAAATAAATGTGTTGTCTGTTATAATTCTTAATCAAAAACATTATGAAAAATAGGTGACAATTTTATTCGCATTTCTTACAGCACAAGTTTGAACAAAGGAAGAAATAGTCTTAATTATTAATTACAAAATAATGGTTGTGCATTGATATATAGTTTTATAAAATCAAAGTAGGGGAAAAACTATCTATGACCTATGTAGAAACATCTCAAAATCTCATGTGATTTATTTCTTTTTTTCAGAATGATAAATAATTGTTTCTTGTTCATTTTTTATGTTTTTTTTTTTGCATAGTGAATAAATGTCTGGTTTCAGGGAACATCACATAATGGAATTTCTAATGAAAAGTTAAATGTAAAAAAACATTTTTTTATAAAAATACTATATATGAACCATGTGCAAATAATTCAAAAATGCCTTTTTTAAACATAAGATATTTTAACATAAGATTTTAACACATTATTTTTATGTGTTTTTGAACATCTCATTTCACATTTAATCCCCATTTGTTATTAAAAACCTTTACTCTTCTGGAAAGATGTTCCACCAGATGTGCTTGTGGAGATTTGTGCTCATTCAGCCATACGGGTGTTAGCAAAGTCAAGTACTGATGTACTGTAGGGGGCCTGGGCCTGGGCTGCAGTCAGTATTTTAATTCATCCCAGAGAAGTTTAATAGGGTTGAGGTCAGAGCTCTATAGCAGGTCACCCAAGATCTTCCACTGCAACCCATGTAAACCATATCTTCATAGAGCTGGCTTTGTGCACAGGGACATTGTCATGCATGACCAGGTTTGAGTCTCCTGGTTTAAATTAAGGGGAAAGTTTATGCTACCACATCAAAAGACATCCGATACTATTGTGTGCCTTCAAATTTGTGTGATCAATTTGGGGAAGAACTACATATAGCTGAAAAATTCATGTTCCACTACTTTTGTCCATTTTGTAGTATAGTTGTGTATATATATATATATATATATATATATATATATATATATATATATATATATATATATATATATATAACCTATACGGGTTCCATTTTTTAAGTTAAAAGGTTCCAGAACTATCATATCATATCCGGATACTGATTTTTATATATAATCTCAATAACTCTTCTTTAGCTAAATGATCATTGAGATTATGTTTGTCTTTCTCAGTCCCTAGAGAGGTGAAGAGCTGTAGTTGAAATGTGATGGAACAGAACATGCTGGAATGCCTTATTCCTTATTTTTTGACACATAGCCATGCGTTACTCACATAAATCACATAAAATGAATCTTCCTTGTCATTATTATGCACCTGACCCCGCCTCAATCTGTACCATCTTTCTCCACGATGTTCTCACCTGTCAATCACACACACATATCCAGTCCCTTGTCACTCTGGTGACACGCGGAGAGAGTGTGTTGCTCCTGGCTGGGCCAAATAGAATGCTACGGGAGACTAAATCTCACCAGCGAGCAGAACAAAACACGCCATCACGCCTGATAACAGCTCAGACCCCCGCTGTCAGTCAAAGCCCAAAATCTTCTGAAATATCTCCGGCACAGCGGTGTAGTGTTTATATAGATAGCTCACATAGCATGGTTCCTTTTCAGGATTGTGCTCGTCGGATGATCGAGGCGCAGTAAATCAGACCAGAGCCATTACTCGCATCCTTTCCCCCTGGGGGAAAATGTTCATAATTACAGTATATTTATAAGTGTATGTCAAAAGTCCATGTTTCAGAGAATGGAACAGATTTGAAGTCCCTTGATGTAAATTTCCTCAATTGTACGCCTCTTCGGATTTCGAAACGTGTCGCAATTCGTAAACTTGACAGCCATTGAACGTAAAGTTGATTAGAAATTCGTTGCTTGTCACGATGAGGGATTAACGGATACTCTCGACTTCGTCGCTCAATTCAATCTAATTGCAAATTGATATTAATGCCTTTGAAAATATCTTTGTTTCTATAGTAACGGCTAATTCGCAGGGACTTGCTTTTCAAACGCTCTACATGAACTAGGCCTAATTGTGGATTTTAATTTTATTTTATTTTTTTAACTATGATGAATTAGACTTTCTGTAAGTAAATCTTAATAGATCATTTATAAAAGAAAAGAAATAGACGGACATCTTTAGAGAAAAGGAGGAGGACAAGCTACACTTTAACAAGCTAGGTAAGCTAGGTAATTTAACAGTATGAAGATTTTAATTCTTTAATTTTTATTTATTTTTTATTTCCCTTAGCATGTATAAAAGTTTTGGACACTCCGGACAGTTCGTTTCTCCAAACATTCAACTGAAATACTTTACCTCTTGTAAAACTTACCAAAGTGTTCTTCGCTATGATATTTTTTAGACTGGACCTTGCGATCCAGTTCATCCCAGAGCAATTCCATAGGATTTAGCAGTGACTGGGCATTTTGTTTGGACATACACTTCAACTCATTGTCCGGTTGTATGGTGAAATTGGCTCTAATTAGCCGCAGTCCAAAAAACTCCTAATGCGTGCTCTTACTGGAAAATCATCCATTATAATCATGTATTGATTTTGCTATAACCGTAAGCCTCCATGTGTTTTGTATCAAACTTAATAAAGAGCTGACTAGGTCAATTGTAAATCTGCAAAATATAACTAAATAAATGAAATAATCAAAATGACAAAAACCTTCAAGCTTCTAAAGTCGCTCTTCAACCTTGAGCAGAGCTCGATAAATATTGCATTGTAGCTCCATCCTCACACCAAGAACTTCTTTAGACTGCTTTGTGGATCAAAACCTTTTATCTACAGTATGACTCTCTGGAAGGAGAAGCAAAACAAAAAAAAGGGGCATTGTTTTCAACCAGGACAACCCCAAACTTTTTTCAATTGAATCATGTGACCTTGAGAATAGAGAACAATAAATCATTAGCTGTGACTTGACACCTGGCTGTAAATAGTAATAAGGTTTTTTTTGTGTATTGCTTTTAAAAACAGACATTGTCACAAAGCAGCTTTACAGAAATCTGGATGTTTTTATAGCAATAGTTTTTATAGATATATAGAAATATGTTCTTAGACATATATCTTGTGTTCTTAAGAAAATTTTGTATTTGAATTTTTGTTTTCAATTTGTATGTACACTTTCGTATATATTATCAATTTATTAATCACCTCTACTCTTCTGGGAAGAGTTCTCTCGAGATTTTCGATTGTGATTATTGAGAATGTGCTCATTCAGACACAAGGGTGTTAGTAGTCAGGTATTGCTGTAGGTGAGGCGAGGAGGCCTAGGATGCTGTCAGCGTTCACATTCATCCCAAAGGTGTTGAATAAGGTCGAGGTCAGAGCGCTATAGAATGTAAAACACCAATGTGTTTTCCACAGGTGTCCCAATACTTTGATCTATAAAAGTAACCATAGGAACTATTGTTTTTCTTTCCTTCTTTCTTTTTTTTTTCCTTTTGCTATTCTTCTTTCTCCTGCTATCATGCTCTTTCTCCTCGATCTTTCCTCACTTTACTTTGTGACTCGTTCTTTAATTTTGTTTTTGCCTGCAGTGCAAACAGGTAAAACCGAGCCAAAAGCTGGCACTTTCTTTTTTCCTCAAATCCGAATTCAATCTGGAGCCATCTGGAGCCTGCACTCGTTTCATGCGCTGGGGCCAGTAGTGGAGGTGGAACAGCGGGTAAAATATCATTAACATGCTGATTATATTGTAGATCTGGCTAAGAATCACTGCAGTTGTGTTCATTCATTAGATTGATTTCAGACATGGCAGTAGTGGAATTGATTGATGGTGCTCTTATATTCATTCATTCATTCATTCATTTGGTTGTGAGGTTTGGTGACTGGTTCTGTGACGTCTTGATTTAAACCAGTACGTTTTAACCCAACAGTTCAGATCAGGCACATATAAACATTTATAGAATAATAACATATAATAATACAGTAATGCTTTATATAGAAGCAGGAACGCAGCATTATCTAGCAATAATAATAGGACCACTGTATAATAATTATCGTGATTATATATATATATATATATATATATATATATAGTGTATCTTCAGTGATTAATAAAAAAAACACCACTTACAATCTCACAGCAAGGTGGGTGAATGACAACACATTCTTCAGTTTCTTTAGAGTCTCTTCTTTCTTTCTTTTAACTGCATGCAGTTGTGATTGTCTGTCTATCTCTGCAGCATCCTGTGCTGTAAAGAATTTATCCTTTTCACTAGCGAAATGCTCAACCAGATGTTAAACTGTGAGTCCACGTTGCAGACAGATGCTGCGTTGCACAGCCCGAGGTGTTTATAGACAAACAAATGCCTTTTTAAGAGCACATACTCCTTTAAGCTGATTGGTGACGGTGCGTTGCCTCGGATTCAGCGCAGCCTTTTAGTCATTTCTGGATGCATGAATGGATTCATACTGCTGAAATAGCTGGTGGAAATGTTGGAGGCTCTATATAGTAAGTGTTTTTTTTTTATTTTTTTTACTTCAAATCACGGACAAGTACATTATGTACATATATGCGTATGTGACAGTTTATTCTATAGTAATTAAAATATTATACTTTTATTAGAAATTATATAGTATTTTTCTAATAGACATAACGAAATGTATCAGTATTTTGGAAGTCCCAGCTCATTATTTGACTTTTTTGGGAGGCACATTCATGTTCCCTATTGTTCATATGCAGCAAACTAGGCAACTTAATTTTATAAAGATTTTCTTTGACCAAAAATATGTAAATGTACAGATGTTACACTTTATTTTCAATGAAAAATAGCATGAATAACAGCTTTACACACTCTTGCCATCTGGACAGTTTGTTTCTAACTGAAATACTTTGCCATTCCTTTGGTCAAACTTGCCGAAGGTGTTTCCTTGCTTGGAGAGTTCTTTCTGACCTTGCAATCCAGTTCATTCTAAAGCAGTTCAATAGGATTTTGGTGCAGTGACTGGGCAGGCCATTTCATGATAGATAACAGTTTGCTCTCTGAATAACATTTACAGAGCTTGGATGTACAGTTAAGCTCATTGACTTGTTGTTAAGTTGGTTCCAATGAACCACAGTCCAATTGGAATTGCCTGGCCTTAAAATATGAAAATCTATTGATGTATGTTCAGTTTACCTTTGAGTATTTAACCTAAATGTACATAATGTGTTAGCATGTTCTCCAAATATAAACAGAAACTTGAAATTGGAACGTGGCATCCCGTGACATGTATTTTATCCAAAACCTTATGTCATCACCAAAGGTGACAGTTGATGATTAAATGATTAAAACACATTTTATGCCTTTGTGCCTTTAGCATGGATAGTTGTTAATTACATCTGTAAAACACTCATCTCTGCAAGCTTAAATACCCAGTAGACACCCAGGTGATACTGTTGCTTTAAAAATGCTGTGCAAAACGATCCCACTTTTAAAAGATACAAGCACTGCAATTGTGAAATCGCTCACCTACAGACACTGTTATCTTCACAAGCACTTCACAGAGCTTAACACACTACCATTAGTTATTTCATTACTAATTTAACATTAAGTGACCGACAGTGGTCGGCAAAGCAGGAGGTAAATGATTACCCTAAAATAGCCTGGTCTCAGACTACAACAAGATTCCCGGAAGGTATAAAGTCAATTGTGAATCAGGCTTCACAATCAGTGTAATAGTATCCGAGCTGTCAAAATGGAAAGAGAACATGTGACAGCAGCATCGTAAAACTCAAGGTGCCTCTAACTGTATTGAATATTTGAGCAAGAGCGAACAATGTTGAGACTCAAAAACAGCAGTGTTTAATTATTCACAACCATCCGTATAGCTCATGATAACTCCTATCTGCCTTTCCTTCTTTCTGTCTTTCCTTCTTTCTTTTTTATTTTTCACTACTTTATTTGCGAATCAAGTCTGCAGATGTGTACAGATATACTCACTGTGAACTCTTATCACCGAATATGTCAGGGTGACTGATGAACGTTTCCAAAGAGGTTTGCTAATGTACACTTATCGCTGGCATGTCGAGCGGTTTATACCGATATGTTGAAAGATTGCTTCGAGTGCGTTCCAGGACTCTGATATTTGTCCCGGAATGCTTATTAGTGTCTCAGCGGCCCACTAGCATGCCAGGGGAGATTCTTTAACACCTAAATCAAGCATCGATCCTCCACCCGAACCAGACGAAGGGGTGCAAAATACTGACTCTCTGCAGGAAAGAGATACAGGGATTAAGATACAAGGCTTTCTATACACGGCTGCCTCCCCTGAGCATAGCCCGACAATTTTTCATTGCGCACACATGGGAATACCCGCCACTGAAAGCGAATGTCTGAATGGCCTTGGATTCCTTAACCCTTTTAATCTGACCCAATTTCAATTTTGTGGAGCAATCCGAAAAAACATCCTTGTTTCCCCACAATGCATTTGGGTGTTTTATGTACTTGGTTTTAATATTGAAATTACAAAATTTTATAAATATTAAAATATCTACTTTATAATATCATAAGTCTATCCGACAACAGTCAGACATTATCTCCTGAGACCTCAGCAGAGGTGTAAAGAGTACCTAAAAAAAATTATTATTGATTAAAAGTATAGATTCCTTAGTGCAAAACTTTCTCCATTACAATATGACATGAGTAAAAGTTTTAAAGTATCTAATTTGAACAACACTTAGTAGTAGCATTAGTAAAGCAATTTTCAAAAAGGATCTTCAATTAACTAATTAAATTACAGTAGTTTCTGCTTCATATTTGCACATTTTTTCTTTGCTGCTGTACATGGACGTTACCCCATTGTTAGACGAATAAAGGTTTATCTTATCTTTAAAAATAAATAAATAAACATATATATTGAACAATAAATGTAGTTAAGTAGAGAGTCAAAGTTGCTTATATTTTTGATGCTCAATTGAAAGTAGCCAAAAAAATGACTAAAGTACAGTAACGAAGAACATTTACTCAAATACTTAACATCACTGCACATCAGATCCTATGAAACAAGCTGTATAATTGTCAGGGATCCACCAGCCACACCTTCACAGAACCCACCTATCACTCCAAGCAGCTCTCCTACATACTAATCATCTACACCTGGAGCTCATCAGCCTCCAGGCTATATAACCTCCGTTCGCCACCAAGCACATTGTCTGTTCTACAGTTTAGGCTGACGAACACTGCTGGATTACCAAAGCTACCTACACTACGTGTAGCAGCTTGGTTTCATAGTTACAGGACTCTGTTTAGCTGGTGTCTGCTCCTTGACTTTACCAGGACTTACTATACCTGGACCTATACTCTGGTTTGCGTTTTCTGCTTCTGCTTTCTAATTCATTAAACATAATTTACCGCG
Organism: Silurus meridionalis; assembly: GCF_014805685.1. NCBI lineage: Eukaryota > Metazoa > Chordata > Actinopteri > Siluriformes > Siluridae > Silurus > Silurus meridionalis. Next base: position 3,693,921 of record NC_060900.1, on the reverse strand, counting down.
CTTCAGTTTCCAGCACGTTCTTCTGTCTGACAATAATATAAGCTGCTTAAATACGCATTATTTATTAAATGCGTATTCAAAAAGCCATTCTGTTGATTATTTTTTATCCCTTTTTCATTTGTACATTTTCACTGAGCAGGAATGTAACTGCACAATTCTGACATTTTTCATGGCAAGCAAAAAGTTTCAGGTAGTTTCAGCTTAATAATAACAATTGAGCGCTGTTCAAGCTTTGTGCCCTTGCAGATAAATACATACCAGCCATCTTTTGATGGCATGAATCTTTCACAGCCAGCATTTTTTCAAGCCCTTATCCTTTCACTCTTGATATGACAGAGCGGCTACGAGGAACAGAAATTTATCTTCACAGATACACATGTGCTCAGTGTTTGGCATCCTAAGCCAAACGATGAACTCAGCCTGCGCTTTCGTGTTGCCCCTGGAGACCTGGTTTTCACACATTTTCTCACACTCTTCTCATTTTTCTATTTCCTCAGGATTCAAAGGCTAGAGGCAGTGCTCCAGCAGTCTAGTGAAAGACGGAATTAACGAGCGTGTCCTTGTCCTCAAGAGCAACCATTTACGAATCACCTGGCCCTCTCTGGAGACTGCTGCGTAATTCATACCTGTTTTATTGCCGTTTTACTGTATGTGGAGATAACAGACGAGTACACCAGGCCAGCATTGAAATAACTGCCTGTTTGTCTATATAATATCATGGATTCAGATGATGAACCCTTGTTGCTCCAGGCTATGTGGGACTTTAGTGAGTATGAGGAACAAAATGATGAAGAAGAGAAAGAAGCTTGTGATGAAGGGGTTGAAGTTATCAGGCGAGAGCCAGTCTGTAGAGGATTGTGGTGGGGGGTGGGGTGGATTTACACTCGACCCTGGGCCAGCGGAGTGGTTCTTTTTGTAGGCTTTCTGCTTCCTTTAACTCTTTCTGCTTACATGTTTGTTTACTGTGAGCCACTGGACATTGATCTCTCCTACAGTGCCTTTGAAGTCAGGAGCCATTCATCTGCAGAACGCTTCGATGCACTCACTGTTGCACTGAAAAGCCAGTTAGGGTCTTGGGATCGACACCGACGTGATGCAGAAGGGTTTGATTTTGATTCAAATGCCCTTAGGGATTTCCTCTTGCTGAAATTAAACAGACAAACAAAACAGGCAGAAGTGGCCAATCAGACACAACTATCCGAGGTTTTTAGAGGTAGAAAGGGTACATTTGAAGCAGCACAAAAGCCAGATGACAAAATTAACACGACAACTGTGCAAATGTTGAGAACCAAAATGTTAAATGGTGAGAAACAAGATGAAAAAAGCTCGACACTTGTCCGAAAGCCAAGGTTCACAGGTTACTCCTACCTTCAAACACAGGCTCTCTGGAGGATAGAGCTTGTGTTTGTGGCTCAAGGTGACCAGGACAATAACATCTTCACGGCGGAGCGTCTTCACACCATCCACAAAGTGGAACGACTTCTCATGCAACATCCACAATTCCAGCAATTTTGCTGGAAGCCTCTAGAAGTGTTGAGGGACATTCCTCTGGGGCCTTCGTACTGCTCACCCCCCAGCTCTCTCCTTTCCTACCTTTTCCCCAGTGAGCGAGGAGGAAAGATCTACTTTGATGGCATGGGCTCAGACCTGGCAGATATACAAGGTGAGTCAAACTTTGCTGACTTTTATTGGTTACCATCATTATTTTGTATTGAATATTCTATAAAAAACAATCTATACTCCTTGTTGCTTTGTTTTTGCTCATATAACAAAGCCCAACACTGTTAAACTTTATATTGAAATCATAACACTACTGCTGTTAAGCTAAATCTTGAAAATTGAAATCCTCTTTGTTGATCCAGGTGCTTTGAGTCTGGCAATCACCCACCCCCAGTTTTATTGGTATGTGGATGAGACACTCACTCCAGACAGCCTTCAGTCCTCCCTCCTCCGCAGCGAAATCCATTTCGGAGCACCACTGCCATCCTTCTACTCTCTACAGGATCGGCCCCTGGAGCAGAGACAAAGATTCAGGGATTTTGTGGTCCAGTATGCTGGTATTCTGGCTCAGCAGTCCACCAGGTTTGATACAGATTCAACCAGATAGATTTAACTAATTGTGGTAGGAAAAAGTCTAAAAGACTGCTCCTGGGATCTCCAGGTATGGGTTTAGATCAATAAATGATTAAGCATGCCACTTGGTGTATTTAGTTTACTTACATCCAATCAGTTGTCCCAAATAAGTAAAAGTATTCTAGGATTTCACTTTTTTTGGTTACAGAACATAAAATTTCAAAAGTTAAAAAGACTCTTGATCAATTCAAAGCTTCTCCAACAAACTGTGAGAACCAGTTTCCAATATTTCCAGAACACTGAGAATCCTTGTTATTACTAGTCCTACATGCAACTTAACCCTGAGGTTAACAAGAATGCCTTTTTGACAGGTTTTTGAAACAAAGGCCTTGACTTTCACATTATTTTCTTTATAACCAAGTAATTTTGAATAAATCACCCTATAGATAATAAAATTATATAATTGCCTCAATAAAAATAATTATCCCTTTAAGATTGGATAATAAAGAGCCAAGATGTAATTAAGATAATCTGTATTACATCCCTGAGAACAGTCATATCAGAAGATGCTATTTGTAGTATTCTGAATAATGTAAGAGTTGCCCACATCGCTAACTGGAATTCAAAGCTTCAAGTCTATATGTACCTAACTGAAGTTTGTGGCACCTTTCACATCCTGTGTCATTTTCCCTTTAATGAATCCCATGTACTTTTTTCTTCAGTCCAGTCCCCTTCGGTGAATCCTGTGTCCTTTCCCTGTTACTGAATCCTGTGTCCATTCCCCTTTCAGTAAATTCCATGTCCTTTGCCCTTTCAGTCAACACTGTATACTTTCCCTTTAGCGAGTTGAGTGACCGTTCCCCTTTAGTAAATAAGCAGTAATAGCCTTAATAAAACTATAAGGCTGTTTTTTTTCAGACTTTTCACACTTGAAAGTCTGCATCTTAGTCTTATTTTGTAAATCTTGGATCCTTTCTTGTTCAGTGAAACTTGTGTCCTTAGCCCCTTCCGTAAATCTGATGTCCTTTCCCCTTCAGTGAATCCCGTGTCCTTTCCACTTCAGTGAATCCTATGTCCTTTCCCCTTCAGTGAATCCCGTGTCCTTTCCCCTTTAGTGAATCCCGTGTCCTTTCCCCTTTAGTGAATCCTGTGTCCTCTTCCTTCAGTGATTGCGGTCCTCTCCCCTTCAGTGAATCCCGTTTCCGTTCTCCTTCAGTGAATCCCGTGTCCTTTCCCCTTCAGTGAATCCCGTGTCCTTTTCCCTTCAGTGAATCCCGTGTTCTTTCCCCTTCAGTGATTAGGGTCCTTACCCCTTTAATGAATCCCATGTCCTTTCCCCTTCAGTGATTGGGGTCCTTTCCCCTTTCAGTGAATCCCGTGTTCTTTCCCCTTCAGTGATTAGGGTCCTTACCCCTTTAATCAATCCCATGTCCTTTCCCCTTCAGTGATTTCCATGTCCTTTCCCCTTCAGTGATTGGGGTCCTTTCCCCTATAGTGAATCCTATGTCCTTTCCCCTTCAGTGATTGGGGTCCTTTCCCCTTTAGTGAATCACATGTACTTTCCCCTTCAGTGATTAGAGTCCTTTCTCCTTCAGTGAATCCTGTTTCCGTTCTCCTTCAGTGAATCCCGTGTCCTTTCCCCTTCAGTGAATCCTGTTTCCGTTCTCCTTCAGTGAATCCCGTGTCCTTTCCCCTTCAGTGAATCCCGTGTCCTTTTCCCTTCAGTGAATCCCGTGTTCTTTCCCCTTCAGTGATTAGGGTCCTTACCCCTTTAATGAATCCCATGTCCTTTCCCCTTTAGTGATTCCCATGTCCTTTCCCCTTCAGTGATTGGGGTCCTTTCCCCTATAGTGAATCCTATGTCCTTTCCCCTTCAGTGATTGGGGTCCTTTCCCCTTTAGTGAATCACATGTACTTTCCCCTTCAGTGATTAGAGTCCTTTCTCCTTCAGTGAATCCCTTGTCTTTTCTCCTTTAGTGAATCCTGTATACTTTCCCTGTTACTGAATCCTGTGTACTTTCCCCTGCAGGAAATTCAGTAAATATCTTTTGCATTTTTAATCTATCTTGTGTCCTTCCCCCTTCAATTAATCCAGTGGCATTTTCCTGTCAGTGAATATAGTGACTGTTTCCCCCACAGTGAATCCTATGTCCTTTCGTTGTCAGTAAATCGCATATATTTTCCTCTTCAGTGAATTGTCTTTTCTGACAAGTGGAAAGTACAAAAGCAGAAAAACATACATTTTAGGCAGCCTCCAATTCACCATAGAATGAGGTCAAAAACCCTTATTTTCTAAGACTAAAGTCTTAGGTATAATGTATTTGCATATGTGGAGCAAATCATTTTCCTAGTTTAATTGCTCTATTCTTTTGTCTTTGCCATTTTTACTGCAGTTCTTTCCACTACACTCTTCATCCCCATTTCAGCAAGCCAAAGGTGCTATAATAGGGGTTCCAAACAATTATTCCTTGAATTAGGCCTAGTATATGCAGTGATCTAATAATATAATTTCAGACTGCCCATGCTGGGTAATCTTTTTTTTTGTCCATGCTAATATCTCTTCCATCTTTTTTTTGTGCCTTAAATCTTGTTCATGGTCAATTTGCTCTTTCTCTTACCCATATATCTCCACCCTGCTGTTCTTTTGTGTCTCTCCATCTCTTTCACAGCAAGGTGAAGGTACTTTATGGGGGTACCGAGCTTTTTGATGATGAGGTCAGAAGGACATTCCACAGCGACATGTTGCTGGCTTTATTCAGTGGTGCCTGTATAGCAGTGCTGGTCTATATCCTGACTTCTTTCTCATGTAAGGTTTGCACACAATATTTTTTCCATTTGATTAAATCGGTTGTGAGTGGGTAAGATTACTTATGAAATCGTTTCTTTCAGCAGCAGACACTATATAATAAATAGCATTTTACTATATTTAGTATATTTTACTCTGTTTAGGTTGAAGACTTTAATTTCTAGCATAACCTCAACCTCAGCCTATGAGTCTTTCATTGTGAGCTTGGGGAAATAGCGCAAGATTGTTACTAGCATATCCTCAAAAGCTCTTCTAACACAATCAATGAGAATATAAACCTTTGGAAAGCCTATTAAACAATACCAAGACCATATTACAAGTAAAAATGATCAGTCTGTTATGGCGCAGCAGCATTACTTTCTTTCCTGGCTTCCTTTCACCTACATTTTGTTCATTAAACTGAACCTCTTTTACTCTTTTCTTTTTTCTGTGTAGTGTTTCTGACATTTTTTGGCTTGGCTAGTATTGGCCTGAGCTGCTTGGTGGCTCTGTTCCTCTATCATGTCATGTTCAGGGTGAAGTACTTGGGCATTCTTAACGGTGTGGCAGCCTTCATAATTATCGGCATTGGTAAGTGTTTACAGATGAGTTTTTCCAAATTGCAAGGGTATTTCCGCATTTTCTTTTCTTAAAGACTGTAGGTGAGATGGATCCAAGTGCGGGTAAGCGTTTTATTCATGGACCAGGCATACAAATCTGAAACATGAATTAGAATCAGAAACAATACACAGGCAGAGGTAAGGCAATCAGCAAACGGCAAAGAAAAAAAACACAAAATATGGGACAGAGCAGGATGAGAAAACAAAAGCACGAGACCAAACAAAAGACAATCTAAGCAAATCAAGGGTAAACTGTAAACATGTGCCAGTAATAGAAACACATGATGGAGACAACCACAGACAAAACATAGGTGGAGACCAGACATAAAAAGAAAACAAAATACACATGGAAAGGTAAACAAATCGAGACAATACGAAAGTGAGCACTGTAACGCTGCTGGCTGTTATGCTTGCTGAGCCTGAGGAGCCTGCTGTTTAAAGTACAATCAACTCTAATGTTGAAAATCCAATAGCGAATGAAAAGAAATACAAAAGGAATGCTGGTTTAAGCCAAATCAAAAAATCATTTTTTTTTACTGCTGAACTATGAAGTTCCAATAGTGTTGTTTTTTTATCAAGCTGTATTTAAAACAGGTCTTTACGCGGAATAATGGAAGGCTTTTAATATTAAATAGAAAATATTCAGGTGTAATGATGCCACCGTTTTGTTTAAATATAAAAGTTATTGGAACCATAACAGAAAACAAATTGACAAGTCATGAGCCTTTACTGTATCGGATAGCTAAAAACACTGGAGACTGTAAATGAGCCACATGCTTCCAGACGTTTAGCATCGCAAAAGATTTAAACAGAAAGGGTTTAAATAAGCTGTAATAGCAATACTAAAAATATAAGGCGGTTTTTTTTTCCAGAATTTCCAAACTTGAATGTCATCAACTCATCAAGCTTTTTTTTGTAAATCGTGTATCCTTTCTTGTTTACTGAAAGTCCTTTAACCCTTCATAGAATCATATGTCCTTCCCCTTTAGTCAATTCCATGTCCTTTCCCATTCAGTGATTTCAGTGTTCTTTCACCCTTCAGTGTCTCCCTTTAGTAAATCCAGTGGCCAATCCCCTGTAGGGTCCTTTCACCTTCAGTTAACTGGTGTCCATTTTCCTTCAGGGAATTCCCTGTTCTTTCCCCTTTTTTTAGTGTATCCCATATCCTTTTCCCTGCAGTGAATACTGTGTCCTTTCCCTTTCGGTGAATCCCATATTATTTCTCCTTTAGTGAATCCTGTGTCCTTTCCCCTTCAGTGAATTGGGGTCCTTTCTCCTTTAGTACTGTAAATCCAGTATTCAGGGTTTAGTAAATCATTCTGTGAATGCAAAGTCCTTCTTCCTTAAAGTGAATGCAATGTCCTTTACCCTTCAAAAGTTTTCATTTGACTATTGACTATTAATGTATTTTTTGCCGGTTTCATTGCATCTTAAATGTTGTAACTATATTCAACAAATGCTCCCAAATTCCACCCATTTAAAGTCAACTGATGTTTATAACTCTATATAAACACAGTCACTTCACCATGGATTTAAAAAATTCTAGTTTTGAATAATATAAAGTTGGTGCTGTAGGTCATCTTTTAACTGAAATATTGCCCAACAACATTCTCCTAAATTGATTCCATAAAACTGAAATACTATCTACAGTACATCTCTTATAAAGTCTGTCCTCCACTATTACATTGTCAGTATTCAGCCAACCGTATTCAACACATGATCATCACAAAATAAGAGCGACTGCTGCAATCAAATTCTTTAACGGCTCAGCACAAGGCGAAGAGTTTCCAATTTCGAAAGCACTGTAGCTTGGGGAAATTCCCAAATCGCAGAGTTTTCTATTGACATGAAGCCTTTATTAGAGGAAAAAAGCTCTATAAGGCACAGAAAGCCTTCTTTTGAATGGCTGTAGAACTCTTGTGCTTCTTAAGCCTATTTCATTCAAATAAAATCCTCTCAATCCTTTTTCCTTTTCTCATTTTTTCCTAGGGGTGGATGATGTGTTTGTGTTTATCAGTACATTCAGGCAGGCAGCTCATGTCGCAGGAGCTGAGCAGCGTATGATCCATACGGTAAAGACGGCAAGCCGAGCCACCTTCCTCACCTCCTTCACCACAGCAGCCGCCTATGCAGCCAACGCCTTCTCTCAGGTACTGATACAACAGCTTGAACCAATATCAGCTGCGCCACTGACCATTGATCATTTCCATTTATGGTTGGCCCAGGTTACTGTATTAATTGAATCAATTTATGTTCATCCAAACATTTTTTTACTTTGGTTTTATACATTTAAACAGAAACAATGGTCTTAACATTCCTCAACAATAGCTGTGGCCCAGTGGCGTACAAAATGGGGAGGTGGAAAAAGAAATAAAGACAATTTTTAATAAATATGTTGCGCTTTGTGTCTTTTGCCTAACATCAAAGACACTCGATGTGTAGGAATCGATTGCTTAAAAGGACTTGGATAAAAGCCTGCTGTCTGAATACAAATAACTACCACTTTGAAAATCCAATAAAGAATTATACAAAAATACAAAATGATTGCTTTTGATTTGAAAATATATATCTATTTATTATTTAAGTATAAAGAAAAATTCTGATGTCTCAAAACATTCTTAACATCAAATACTTTGGATTTTTTTCTTAATTAAGCAATAAAATGGGCCATGACGCCACAGTGTTAAAAGTCTCCTGGACCATAGTAGAAAAGACAACGAGAAGTCTCGATAATTGACTGTATAGAATAGATAAATACTCCAGGTAATGCAAATGGGACACACTTTTGAATCTCAGAAGATTGAGAGTAATTAAATAAGCTGTAATAACACCGCAATGAGACATTAATAAAATGATCAGGTGTTTTTTTTTGTTTGTTTGTTTTTTAGACTTTCCAACCTTTAGCTCATGTTTATTCAGTACATGAAAATGAAAATAGTGGGAATTATAAAACATGACAAGAAAGACACAAAAGAAGTTGCATAATTTGAAGTATATTTGACACTCAGCAGCTTGGCTCCTCTTTATACATTATGTATGCAGATACCAGCGGTGCATGACTTTAGTCTGTTCATGTCTCTCATCGTGAGTTGCTGCTGGCTCTGGGTGTCCATTCTAATGCCTGCTGCTCTCTGCATTTGGAATCGGTGCACCCCTGCCCACTCTAACGCCTGTCCAAAATGGTAACGTACTCACAAATGTTTTTCTGATGCTAATAATGTTAAGTAATGTGTGTTTATCATTTGCCTTTATCTAATATAAGTAAGACAATATTCTACTTTCACATACTTCTATATTATTGTTATTTTTATTACTACAGGTGGAGTACACTAAATACACTCTCAGGCAATCTCAGCCCTCTTTCAGATGAGGATGATGATGTGGCTCTTTTGACCGTAGAGACAGATCCAGGTGTGTTTCATCAGTTATGGTTGATTAAATTAGAAAAATCTGAATCTTCTATATGAAATATATGAATTGGTTGGTTTATCAGTTTAAGGGGTGTCACCCTTTCAGCATGCAAGATGTCTGAGGAGACCTGCTGTGAATATGGTTTTAGCAACTGGATATAACATCATGCCAGAGTTTAAACGGATTATCTGTTCCTGTGCGCGTCGACGAAACAGGCCACTTGTATTTTGACTTCGATTTAATTGAAAGCTGCGTTATGTAAAGAGGGACGCTAAAGCAGCTCTATAATCAGTTCTTTAATCATTTTGCGTTTTGTGGAGAGGTCACGCAATAGAGAGATTTTCACGTGATACGATTTCGGAGTTTAGAATTCACCAAATATGAACTTTGGAACGCAGTGAAAATGCGAAACGTCTCCAGAATTTGCCTACGTATAAATGGAAGTTAAAGGTATGAAAATTGGAGCATGAACGCCCCCTTTAAAAGTCCATGCATATTCAGATTCCCTTGTCCTTGTCCTTGTCCTTGCCCTTGCCTTGTGACCATATTCACTGATCAGGCATAACTTTATGGCCACCTGCTTATTATTGTGTTAGCCCTCGTTTGCTGCCAAGACATTTCTGACTTGTTGAGCATTAACAGCATTAATTTCATCAGCAACTTGGTGAGCCATCAATGAGCCATCTTAGCCACCTATGACCCTGTCACCGGTTCACCACTGTTCCTTCCTTGGACCACTTTTGATAGATACAGACTGCAGACTGGGGAACCCCACAAGAGCTGCGGTTTTTGGGATGCTCTGACTCAGTCATCTAGCCATCACAATTTGTCAAACTCACTCAAATCCTTATGCTCGCCCCTTTTTCCTGCTTCTAAAACATCAACTTTGAGAACAGAATGTTTAATAAAGAGATGATCAATGATATTCACTTCACCAGTCATAATGTTATGCCTGGTCGGTGTATACTAAGCTTAAATCATGTAGTATTGTGTAGTATCAGTTGTTGGTATAACTCATTGTAAATAAGTTAAGTATCGCATGTACACCTCCTTTTGCAATCGCCAGCCATTCATCCCTACTCAGCACTTATCAGTGCTTTTTTGATTTCAAACAAATCAATGATGGCACTCAATTCCCAGAATCTTATATCTCAACAGAAGTGATGAATGAGTTATAACACACACACACACACACACACACACACACACACACACACACACACACACACACATTAGTATGTCTGGCTGAATGAAAATCTCTTTTCACCTGTATGGCAGATGACACATGGTGATGTCAGGGAGGGTCACGTCAGCCCCATTCCCCTCGTCATTAATATCTCCTCTTAGTTCAGTAGGTTGCTCTCTAAAAAGCTATGACTGCTCTGATGGAAAGCTTAGTACAGTATAATACCTCGTTCCTCTCTGTCAGCAGACATTTTGCTTTTATTCAACTGATAAGGTTCCAGACAGACAGAACGATTGGTACATCCTGGATGTCTATAAAGTGAGTAATGGCATAGTGTGGCTTCGATCTGATAATGAGAAACAAGCCACAGATTTGCTCAAAATATACAAATGATAAACAAATTTACACTACATGGAGAAAAACCTTTGGGACACCTGACTTTTCCATCCATATGTGGGTCAACCCCAAACTGTTACCACAAAGTTAGAGGCTGTAGGATGTAGTAGCATGAAATTTTTTCCTTTACCTGAAATAGGGGAACGAAACCTGTTCTAGCATGACAATGCCCCATTGCACAGAGCCAGATCCATGAAGATATGCTTTACATGGATCAGAGTGAAAGATTTCCGGCTATAAAGCACTGACCTCAACCCTATTGAATACCTTTGGGATGATTTGGAACACTGACTGCACCCCAGGCCTCCTCACCTCACATACATCAGTACCAGACTAAATCTCCACAAACATCCTCCAAAATCTAGTTGAACATCTTCCCAGAAAAGTGGAGGTTATTATAACAGCAAATTGAGACTAAATGTGGAATAGGATGTTTACAAAGCAAATCTCATGGTCCATATAATGTATGTATGAGATTTTATTCCACTGAAGAGTTTGAAAGGTACAAATCAGAATGTCAAAAAAGGTCAAATCGAAACCATGAATGATTTCAAAACACACCTATGCAGAAAGTACTAGTGTTCAGACCACAGTGAGTCATGAATAAAATACCCAGTCGTCTAGCCATCACAATTTGGCTCTTGTCAAACTCAAATCATTACGCTTGCCCATTTTTCCTGCTTGTTACACATTAACTTTGAAGGCAAAGTGTTTGCTGCTTAATACTGTATATCCCACCCACTATCAGGTGCCATGATGAAGAAATCATTATTATACTAATTATTTACATAATGTGTCATACTAATTACTTACTGATTATAATGAGAAGGAAACTAACAACGCTTGTTTTTTAAAAAACGTGTTAAAAACAGGTCCCCTGCTAGATATTTATCATTTGAATTCAATAGAAATTTAAAAAACATAATAATAATAATAAGCGGATCCTAAATCCTTTTTAAAAGGATTTAAGCTAATACTATGTAAGCTGGCAGTAATAGGGAAAACTGAAAAGGCTTGATGTCCTGACAAGTATAAATATTCTTTTCGAGCATCAGTATGAAATGTCTAAAAAGTGTTCCACTGCTGTAATTCTCACTGGGTATTGAACTGCTTCTCTTTTTTAAATCAGTGCAGAAAATATGTTCGGTCACGCCAATATAACAAAACTGAATTAAAAAATATAACCCTCATTTTAAAACAAGTGAATTTTGTTTCCATGTCGTGCATTCGCAGCTGAAACATGACAATTATGACGGTTCACTGTGACGGTAACCTGCCTGTCAATCTGCCCCAGATCTCCAGGAATCCGAGTTTGATGCGGATCTGCTGCCTCTCCCAGATGCATCTGCAGAAGGGAACATCGGGTTGGTGAGTGCCAAGCTCCAGAGCGCACTGCGATCCTGGGTGGCTGAGCCCGCGGTGAAGAGACGCAAGGCAATTATAGGTGAGACTGAAATCCTGAAAAAAAAAAAAACACTGAAAAAAAAAGATTTTAAATGGCTATTAATATTTCGGATGGAGGGAAAATACAAAGCTGTAAAACAAGTAGCTGACTGAAGGTTTTGATAGATTTTTACAACCAAATAAAATTGTAGCTACATATTACATATATATGTATTTTATACATATTTCTGATGCTATTTTTTAAGCATTATTGTATATATAGTCCCCCCCCCCCAAGCATGTTTTATAATTAGCCTTAATATTTACTTTTATTTATTGACATTTACAATCCTGCCATAAAACTGAGCACCTGAGGGAAAGGGTTGTTGCTCAGGGGGCCAGCACCGGCATCTTGGTGGTGCTGGGATTTGAACTCAGAACCTTCCGATCCGTACATATTTTGCCATCATGCTTATATAGTAAGATAACAACTATGTTAATAGTTAATATTAAAACATTAAATATTATGTTATGTATAATGTTATGTTAATATTCACTTATTAAATAATATATATTGGATAGCTAAAATATATGATATTTATTTATATTTTAAATATTGTTTACATATTTATTTGTATATATTTTTACATAATTAGTTGTATATATTTAAGTTTATATATATATATATATATATATATATATATATATATATATATATATATATATAATGGAAAAACTTTCCTGCAGTTACACAAGATTTCAGTGTAATGATACATTTATAAAACTCGCCCTTACCAGAAAGTTTTAGTAGCGGTGTACCAGTAACACTGGTGTTTTCCGTTTTCTCTTTCTCAGCTCTATACATTGTGGTCCTGCTTGCTTCAGCATGTTGCTGTAGCCTCCTCAAACCGGCCAGTCATGCACCTGCCCTCTTCCACCACAACACCAACTTACAGCAACTGCTGGATCTCCGTAGCAACCTGAGCGCCCAGGGGATAGCCTGTCACATGTGTTCGGGTGAGAAGCGACTACACTGCTACACATCTCATTTCCTTCCTATCTCCTTCACGTTACCTCAGAGGAGCTCTCGCATTCTTTCATAACGATGCTCAGGAACCTAAAGACAGAATAAATCAGTAATGAATAATTCAGAGGGGCTAGAAACTTGCTCAATGCTGATACGTAACTGACTTTGACACCACTTTGCCCCAGAATTCGAGGCTTTTGTTACTTTTATTTCTGCTGTGCTGCATTATGGATGGCGCTTAAATGGTTTCACTTTGTGTCCCGTAGGAGTGTTTATGGAAACACCTCACAGCTTGCACAGCAGTGTTCACGCCATGAGCTCCACATCAAGGAAAAACCCCCCGTCAAGCCGAGCAGAAGGGAGTCCGAGACAGCAAAATATCATTAACGGCACACGCAGTACAACAGGTCTAATTTATACTGCACAGTTAGAATTACATTGTAAACACCTGTTTATAGCTTGAAAATACGATACCAATGTACATTACATTGCCAAAAATATGTGGACAGTCGACCATCACGCTAACGCATTTCCAGTATTTGGCAGATGTCCTTATACAAAGCAAGATTTATCCCATTCATACAACTGTTTTTAACAGTTTCAGGGTTAAGGGCCTTGTTTAGGGGCCCAGGAGTGGCAGCTTGGTTTGGTTGGGATTTGAACCCGTGACTTTTATATCCAAAGCCCAGTGCCTTAACCATTTAGCTACCACCTCCCCACTAGAGTTTGGTGTGTCCTTGGTGAGATTTATGCTCATTTACATTTGCAGGATTTGGCACACACCTTTATCCAGAGCTACTTACAATTATTTCATTTTTATAAATGAGCAGTTGAGGGTTAAGGGCCTTGCTCAAGGGCCCAGCAATGGCAACTAAGTGTTGGTGGGATTGGAACTCATAACCTTCTGAGCAGATCGCCGCCCCAGTAGCCTCCACCTCCCCACCCCATTTTCCTTCCCTGAAATGTTGCCACAAAGTTGGAGGTGCAGAATTTCTCCTCACTAGACTAAAAAATTCCAGCATGGCAGTGCCCTTGTTCAAGAAACAAGCTCCATGAAAACATAGTTTGCCATGGTTGGAGTGGGCGATTTTTTTGATAAAAGCCCTGACCTCAACCACACTGAACACCATAGGCATAAACTGCACCTCACACCTCCTCACTCAACATAACATCAGTGCCTGATCTTACTAATGCTCCTGTGGCTGAACAAACACAAATCTTTACAGCCATGTTTGGGAATGTTTTCCCAGAAAAAATCAAGGTTGTTATAAATGTAAATGGTCCTCGGTCTAAAAAAGGATATTCAAAAAGCCAGAAATAGTCAGGTGTCCACAAACGTTTGACAATATAATGTATGTTTAGAATGTCATGTGCAATTTCACAGCAAAGAAGTGTAATTAGTGACACCCACATGCCTCTATAAAAGGTAAAGTTCATAAAACCGCAAATGACAAAATGGCAATTAATTGGCACTGTTGCCATTAAATTAAATTAAAAGTCTAGACTTATTTAATGCTTTCTTTAAAAATATATATATATAATACCACATTTGTGAACAATGTACAAATAAATACATTCATATCTAGTTAAAGTAGTTAAAAAATAATAATAATAAAATAAATCAGGGTCTGTATGTAAATAAGGTCTAGCATTTGGAATATCAGTGAAGTTCATCATATTAAGGCTCAGCAGGTGGTTGTGTCCATAAATTAAAAGCTTAATTTATCTTCCCTACAGATGGCCTACTGACGGTTTTTGTGTCTAAGCTGGAGGTAGATGCACCTGTTACCCTCTACCGCTACTCTCTAAGTGCCAGCATGCCTGCTCCCTGGAGAGCACTGAGCCCCAGGCATGGAGACGTGCCATCATTTCAGGTCCACACACACACACACACACACACTCAAGCCTAGGCATGTCTCACTGGTTAATGCATATCAGGCACACCAAGGGATCCTCAAACCTTTTGTAGGCCGGGAATAAATTCCACTGACGCACACAGTACCAACTTTTTGCTTCAAATATTTAAAACTTTGCAGTATGTCATGCAAAATGTCAGTTTTATTAAAACCATGGAGCTTCCGATTCCTGAATATTCAACCTTATTTTTTGTAGTTAAACCTACTGTGTGTTATTAAAGTGACCAGCTGAACAGACTAATATCTAAAAAAAATAAATAAATAGGAATCCCCAGGGCCAGTTGTAATTAGATGGTCGTTTGTGGTCATGAAATATTGGCTCAGAATGATGCAGTTGCAGCTTTTAATGGAGAGAAGGAAGAGGAAATCCATAATGTTTAATCAAAAGCAGTAGCAAAACGGATCAAAACCCAAAATATCAAACACGAAAATAACAAGGATTCTAAATGAATCTTAGGCTTTTTAATTGAGTGGTGTGTGTGTGTGTGTGTGTGTGTGTGTGTGTGTGTGTGTGTGTGTGTGTGTGTATATATATATATATATATATATATATATATATATATATATATATATATATATATATATATATATACACACACACTGACCAGGCATACCTTTATAGCTACTGATCAGGCATAACATTATGACCTCCTGCCTAATATTGTGTTCAACCCTTTTTGCTGCCAAAACAGTTGCAATCCATCGAGCATGAACAGCATTAACTTCTTTAGCAATTTGAGCTACAGGAGCTCATCTGTTGGATCGGACCACATGGACCAGCCTTCGCTCCCCACATGCATCAATGAGCCTATGCCCCTGTTGCCGGTTCACCACTATTCCTTCCTTGGAGCACTTTTGCTAGATTCAGACCAACTATTGCTCTATAAGAGCATAGATACACAGCGCATTCGGATAAACAGTGCAGTATAAAGTGTGAGTTATGAACTATGGCACAGCTTTAAGATGTTCTGACAGAAGTTAGTGCAAAGTGATGGAACATATTATAAAATGCATGAGCATCGTATAATCTTTCCAGTCAAATCGTCCCGGTCTTTAAAAGAGGTTAATGTCTGCATTGCTTTATGAAAATCCATAAACTTCATTGCTTATGCCTGGCTGGAGAAACTGTACGTGATTTCACTTAAGCACTTGTTTTGTAAACTGTCAATCTCTGTCGGAAAAAAAAATCGATAATAGCTCGTAAACACCAGTTCATAAATGCGCCGGCTTATGATGGTTTTATTATTATTGCAACAGGCTTATAACAGTCACCATGGCAACTTTAGCGCACGGCTTACAGTGTGCGTGTCGCATGCCTACCATCCTCGGCCACGGTGGATGTTGACCTTGGGGTCATGCGACCCTCGCCATGGCTGGAGGTCAAACTTCAGCTTCTTTGTGGCGCCTAGCGAGCAGAAGAACAGCAGGTAAGCAGAATTGTTTTTTATACGTTTTTCTCATGTTGAAGTCTTTGGTTTAGCAAAAAAAAAAAAAGGTTTGTTCAAGTCAGATGGTGAAAGACACTGCAGCACATAATGTAATAATTGAGTACTATAAATGGCCAACAAAATGGATATACTGTAAGAAGTGATTAAAGTGCAGTTTTTCAATGAGAGAATGTTAATTCCTTGAACTTACAATTAAGTGATAAATGATGTGTTTAATGCAAGAATCTGCCAAAAAGTAATGCACTTTAGACACTAGAAACTGGAGAAACACTTGTCTGGGTCAAGAGTGTGGAGTCAATCCAAATTATTCCAAACATAAAGATAATAAACCACTGGATTCATGCTTCTTTAGACTTTCCAGAGGCCAACATAATAGAAGGGGTTAGTTTGCACCAGAGATGGGAAGTAACAAAGTACAAATTCTTCGTTACTGCACTTACAGATTTTTTCTGGTATCGGTACTTTACTTCACTATTTACATTTTACTTTCACTCATTAAATCTTTACACAAATATCTGTTCTTTTAACTGCACACAATTAACCCTCTGAGGTCGACAAACACGCCAGTGCATTTTGTAGCATTTTTTTCCTCATAACGCTGAAACGAACTTAAATTTATCTGACTTTTTGGATCCTACAGATAAGAGCAATACATAATTCTATAAAGGGTTTACTTTTATTTGTATACACATAATAACAAAACGCTGTGCTTTTGTAAAATAAAGAAAACAGACAGGGGGCGCTCTCTGCCATCTCTGCCATCGCTCCTCAAAGGCACATAAATAAAACAACCTGAATCTAAGTGAATACTTGCCTCACAGACATAGTAAATATAGAAATAGAAAGCTTAAGATGCCTACATGTAAATAAACAAAAATGAAACAATAGAATACAAATATTCTCTGATTATGTAATCCTTATGATAGAAAAGGGTACGGTTTCTCCGGTATTACCTCATTAACCGTCCGTGTGGAAACATAGCAAAGGTCCTTTTTAAGGTCCACCATAATTACTTTAAAACATTTACAAGAATATTTTGTCTTCATGCTCTGTGTTGAGTCTGGTTTCACTAATAATAAACATACATACATAAAGAATCAATATTTGTCCATGTGCATGTCGATTAAAGTATTTAAAAGTATTGAAAAGTATAAATTTAAGGTACATTTAGAACAGATAAAAATGTGCTTAATCGTGAGGTAACTAATGACAATCATGCGATTAATGTGAATTAAATATTTTAATCGATTGACAGCCCTGATATTAATATGATGTGAGGTCCATTTACCAGCGTGACACTAAAACCGTTAGTAGTAAAGGCTACTTTTTACATGTCAGAGTCCAAACATCGTTACTTTACCGTTAATAAAAAAGTGTATTCAGTACTTTAACTTTTACCAGAGTCTTTTAAAACATGAGTATCTGTACTTCTTTCTAAGTGAAGGATGTGTGTACTTTTGCCACTTTTGGTTTGCACAATTCTTTAGCAGGTCCTGAGCATCCTTTTTGCCCTGACGGAAAGTTTGATGTCAGCCTGCATCACTGCTTTTCTTGACACAGAAAGGCCTGGTGTCACATGACATGGAAGCTCCTCCAAGTGTGTTGGCACTGTTAAACAAATTACCGGGGCTAATGAAATATTCACTTGTAATTAGTGTAATTAAAAGAAATTTGGACGCTGAGCAATTAAGTGATACAGACGGTAACTGTGGCTGATCTGTGTAAATTGGCAGCATTATTTAACCCAGTGGATGAGACAATTCCAAGTGAGTGGGTAGGTGAGGGGGTAGGTGAGGTTGTGGGTGAGGTTGTGGAAGGGCGTTTCCTAGGTTTTATATATGTTTAAGTGAGGTTTAAGGGTCAGGGTTCAGTAATAGTGTATTTAAATGTAAAGTTCTACATCTAGTACCTAATCATGAGTCTTGAACAAACCTTTGCCAAGAAGCTTCTGACTGGACAGTGAGGTGGTTGCAAAGGCAACCTACTTGGGTCTTTGACTAAGAAAAGGGGTAATATAGTGAGCCATACCTGAGATTGGATTTCACTTATGGACCTGCGCCACAATTGTCAAGGATAGGACAATAGTATTAAGTTTATTATTCAGCTCTGGAGGCTGGATATTTTTGGAGAATAAAGATCTAGTTTTGCATTCTTGGATGGAATGATGTAGAACAGGGTCACGTTGAATGTGTTAAAGGACACAAAGGAATTATGGTGAATTACATGGACAGTACAGTACATAATTTATGTATGCATAATCTAGGTTTGTATGGATAATAATATGGGTCATATACATATGAAATCTGCTCTTAACCCATTGAGGAGTAGATTGATGGAAAGGGCTAGGTAAAAGATGATGAGAAAAAGGTATACGTACGACTTTTATTATTTGCAGATCACTGAGATAGCACTGTTTAATCAACTTCTACAGCGAAAATGTCAGCAACTAGGATCAGAGCAGAAATAAAATGGCATTTGAGCTCTATTCCTGTTCTGCCTCAGGGATCCAGGTAACCCACATATGGGATTTGTTGGGCAGGGCTGTGAGAGGTACTTCTGGGGTAGTGAATTTATGGATGAAGTGATTTAAGCATTCAGCATGTCAGTGGATTTTAACAAACCGGGTTGTTGTTTAATTCAAATGGCATAACCATGAATTTATGGGTAATCAAGGTGTTGGATTGGGTGCAAGATGTATACCACCATAGATGAAGTCTCTGGAATTGAAAGGATGAACCATTCTTAGGGCGACAATCATCAGAAAGCCTATCAGTGGAATCCTATAATGAATGATCTCTTTAATATTTTCCTTCAGGTTCGCATAAATTACCATGCAAATGGAGCAGTCAAGGAGTACACTTTAGGATATTTTCTTAATGATAACCATTGAAGCAGGTGTTCAGATCATTTAAAGTGACGTAATCAGTACTGCAGCTCCTTGTTCAAGGAAAGGTTTATAGCTTACTCAAGGAAATATTAAAATACTAAGATAAGGAAATGGCAAAGAAATCTTCAATATATACAAAAATGCAATGCATATTCAGTGACCATGGGTCTGTGGGAAAGGGCTCTTTATTAGGGGGCTGAATATTGAGGCCCCTGTTATCTTATGAATGGTGTTTGCCAAGGTTAGATTCAGATCCAGAATCTGGTAAGTTACTATTAACATTCCAGATCATTATTTATACTTCTGGAGAATTGGCATGCATGGCTTAGGTTATGGCCATGGATCAGGAAGGGAAGTAGAATCAAAAGTTGTAGGAAAGATTTCGCTACCATTATTGATGGCTAGTGAAATTTTACAGAAAGATTCGACAGCTCTGGAAACTTAATAGAGTTTTTAATTAACCACAGTAAGGTCACAGGTGAAAGCAATTAATCTTGATTAGGAAACATCTTCCTCTTGTGGCCAACAGAGGAACTGGGAACTGGTCAGATTGAATACTGTCTCAGGTGCATATTACACAAAGCCTTTGTTGTTGTTTACAATCTGAATGTTCCATACAATTTGTTATGAACTGTATATAACTGTGTGCTTTCCCCATTTCAGGAAGTTGTACTTTGCCCAGAATGCCCTAAGCCCATACCCTAGTCGTGTGTGTGATGGACCCCCAGGGTGTATGGTCAGTTCTGGGCATGACGGACCCACTCAGGGCAGTTTCTACACCCCTGTGCCTGCAGGTAGAACGTTTTCTCAAACAGATATAAACTCATTTCAAACATCTCTACTATTGAATTTTGTTGGGTTCAAAAACAGGAGGGAGGACACTTGAATTTGTTCATGCATTGGATATTCAAATTCACTTCAAATTAGACTATTTAATATAGTGCTAGACCTAAACATCTATCATACCTTTTCTCTTAATTTCCTAGACATCTTTCCATTAGCAAATCTAACCTAAAAATGTATACAGCACAGCAGCTTTCCAAATCTTCAAGTAAAGTCCTCCATCCTAACATATACATGACATATACAGGTTACATATATCTCAAAGTTGAAAGGTTCCAGAACTATCACGTAATATCCGGATGCTGGTTTGTATATATAATCTCAATAACTCTTCTTTAGCTAAATGATCATTGAGATTATGTTCGTCTTTCTCAGTCCCTAGAGAGGTGAAGAGTTCAAAGACGTCTGGATTTAACCCGTGTAGTGGAGGTGGATGTGGAAAGCCAGCAGTCCGCCCCCTGGTGGACACCGGAGCCATGGTGTTTGTTGTATTTGGGATACTCGGGGTCAATCGCACTCAGCATTCAGACAACCATGTTATTGGAGACCTGGTGAGCGCACACATGCATTCCTTGCTTATACCTATACCACCTTCTAGACCTGGATTGTGTTTGACAGAACTAAGTGGTAGTCACAGTACCTTAAACAATGGTCTACTAACTTAGATATATAATCACATTTTGAACGTACTATTTGTTGCTTTTAAATCTTTTTTTCTTTAATTGGTTTCTAGTTTAGCTATGAATCTATGTTTTCCCTCGTGTATAGACGGGTGACAACATGTAAAAAACAAGGGCTGTTTGAATGGTTTTAGAAGAATCTCCAAATCCCAGTTACCAAATCCTTACCTAGCTGAACACCATTTGGGAAATGTATTAAACAGCACTCGCCACCAGCACCGTTTCTAAGCATAGGCAAACTAGAAGGTCCCCAGGGAACAACCAACTGAGGCATTTAAATTATTCATCTGTTTTTCTGCTGAAGTTCAATGTACAGTATATGTTTACATATTTCAATCCAGGCAATTTTGTAATGATCATTAAATATGTTTAACTTCATTTATGGAAGGTTGCGGAAAATTTGTATGCTGTGGGGATGCAACATTGTGGTGGGAGAGAAGAGCCATTGGGGTGGGGGGGCAATAGGAATCTTGCCTTGGATGCAAAGGCTAGAAATGGCCCCGTTCCCCACAACCATCAAAACACCAAGTCGGGAAATATCTTTAAGGTGAATGGTATTCATGGCACCAATTTGCTTCTGGAGACTTCTGGGACTAGAACCTGACACTTTTCTGACTATTTTATCAAATTTGAATAGAAATTAAATCAGCAAAGCAAAAAACGAATTTGTTAATGTGTGGCTACAGAGAAGACCTACATCACTTGGTTTTAGTCACAGCATTAGGGGTATTTAACATTTCTGCATTTTCCATGCTAAATTACTTGATACGTTGAATAAGATGGAATCAGATAACGTTAAAGACAAAAGTCTAATCCATGTCTGTATACTGAAATTAAGAATTAAAGCTTTTCTAACTGTTATTTTATATACAGTAGAGATACCGCTTTTGTTTTTTTGCTATATTGTTAACGTCATCAGGTCACTGTGCACATCTGGCTTTGATTTAGTCTACATTGCAATTTTTTGTAATTATTTTTTATTGCCTTCCCCCTACAAAGGGCAGTGTGATCTACGATCCTGACTTTGATCTCTTCAATGAAATTGGTCACTTGTGCCGACTCTGCAAAGCCATCAGTGCCAATACACAACTTGTCAAGCCTGGCGGGGCACAATGCCTGCCTTCAGGTGAAAAGGACAAACACACACATTGCTGACACACACAAGAAAGGAGGTATCTACGGAGTCACACATTTCAGGAAAATAATCAACTACTAGACAGAAAGAATAACTCTGCTTGCCAACGATCTATATCGCACCATCCGGTTGTTAATTATTTTCCAATAACGGGGGAACGTCCTGTTGTGTTGTATTTCTTATTTCATCTGATCCAGGCAACAGTCTCACATCCATCCTTCCTCTCCTCCACCCCGAGTGTCAGTCTCTTCCCGAGCCTAATCTCCTGCCTGGCCAGCTCTCCCATGGTGCAGTGGGTATGCAGGGGGGGCGAGTACACTGGATCTCCATGGCGTTTGAATCAGTGAGTTTAGCATAACTAAAGGAACGTTCATTGTTTAATATTGCGGCATGAGTACATACTCACTGTCCGATTGTCTCATTTGTATTCCACTTGAAACCCAGACCACCTACAAAGGAAAGTCCTCGTTTCAAGCGTACTCAGATTTTCTACAATGGGAGAGCTTCCTGCAGGAGCAGTTAGCATCTCTCCCACAAGGTTCAGCTCTGCGACGGGGCTTCCAGACCTGCCAGCACTGGAAGCAGATTTTCATGGAGATTATAGGTACATGAAAGAGGGAGTTGGGGGATAAATACAAGACAGAGACAATACATAATGCAGTCTACCCTCATAAATGGTTATAATAAATTGCAATTTAAAGCAATTACATACTATTTAGTTCAGTTTACCAAGCTCAAATTAATGTCTGTGCCATTCTCTTAACTGTAGGTGTGGAGAGCGCACTTTACAGTCTGCTTTTGTCCTTGGCCATCTGTATAGCATCCGTTGCTGTGTTTACTGTCCATCCTCTACTGTTGCTGCCTATCCTGCTTAGCATTCTGGGTAAGACACCTTGGCCTCTCTTCAACTTGCCTCAGCAATGTTCTCTTGGCCAGTGTCCAGTGGTGGACAAAGTTCACTTTTTCTGCACTTGAGTAAAAGTATAAATCCTCTGCTTAAATAATTAAGTTCAAGACTATTTCTATTGCACTTTTTACAATGGACATGGTCACAAAGCAGCTTTACAGAACTTAAGAATATTAGTGAATGATGTGTTTTTATCCCTGATGAGCAGCCTGGGGCAAGGAAAAACTCCCTAAATGAATGAGGAAGAAACCTTGAGAGAAACCAGACTCAAAAGGGAAACCCATCTTCATTTGAGTGATATCAAGGATGCGATTATAAATCTTAAAACACAGTCAGATATTCCTCCAGTAAAAGTACTTCTTTTACATCTCCACTTGAGTAGTTGATTTTGACTAGACATTTGTATCTAAAGGAAGTAGTACTGATCTGTATTATATCAATATTTGAATAATTGATGCAGTTCAGTGTTCCGTTCTTTTGCACACCATACCTTTTTAAAAAGTGAGTTATCAATAGTTACAGACATGCACTCAGAAAACCCTTGCACCAAGCTCCTCATTTTAAGCAATTTATGTTTTCACTTCAATGAAATGTACTGAAATGCAGTACTGCCTATTCAAATGTAATGAGGTAAAAGTTTCCCAAAAGGAAAATACATGTAAGTAAAGCTAAAAAGAGGAGAGAAACCCTGTACTCCTGCTTATAATAATAATAATAATAATAATGTGGCAGCATGCATGTGGCAAAACCATACAGATACAGGTTACAACTAACAACTCTGTACACCCGTGGTGAACAGAAAAGCATCACACTTTGATTCTTGAGGGAGATGGGCTACAACAGCAGAAGACCACATCAAGCTTCATCCTGGCAGTCAAGAAGTTTCTACTTTACTATGTAAAGTAGAAACTAGGCAGATTGTGAAAATAGTACCTGATTTTCTGACCAGATAATTGCAGACATTTAAGCAGGGGTACGGGTGTTCCTAATAATGTGGCCGGTTTAATAGCCATTTTTAACAATGGATATCCACTTTCATTTAACAAAACACTCTTGAAATGAATATTATTATATCAAATCTTTATATTTAAGGCTGAATGTATTTGTAGTGCGATTCACCCTTCATGAATCTTTTTTACTTGTAGTTAATTTATATGTTAATGTAATATAGAAAACCAAAAAAGTAATATGCAATGGGGAAATACATTTGCTATTACACAAAGTTAATGGATTCCTTGTATATATTTTTTTTATTATTATTAAAAGGCAACTGATCAAAATACAAATAAAGAAATTGAATTTCGGCTGTCGAGAAAATCGCAGGTTTATATTAATTGGATGTTGTAGCTCTGTGGTTAAGACGTTGGACTTAAGTTGAAATCCCAGCACCACCAAGCTGTCATTGGCTGGGCCCTTGAGCAAGGCCCTTAACCCTCAACTGCTTAGTTGTAAGTCGTTTTGGATAAATGCGTCTGCCAAATGCCATAAATGTAAATGTAAATTAATTTGCACATACAGAAATATTATCATTTCTATATCAACGTACACAGCAACTCCAAAATAAATGTCAACCTATTACAAAAAAAGTAAAAAGAAAAGGTTATTTAATCAAGAAACTCATTAGTCCTACAGTAATTCCTGGAAGTAGACTTGTAAAAGTAGTCTTCATTGTCAGTTCCTGCATTAAATGTGACTATGACTAAATAAATGAGATACAGCATTCATTGATATGTGAAAAAAATGGGAATTGTATAAACCTATAACAAATATCATTTATAAAATGTCATTTAAGAAAAAATAATAGTCTTTTGGGCAGTAAATGTAACTCTGTTTCAAAACCCAGCCTGCCATTAATTATCTTTCTGTGACGCATACCTCCTTGAGCGTTTATTCTTAATGGAAAGCATGTAAAGGCATCAGAAATGACTAAATAGACCTTCAACTGAAAGTTATGAACATTGTAAAGTTGTTGTGTATGTATCTCATGGCCAATTACAGGAACTGTAAAGTGAGATGGAGTGAAGGTAGGATTACTATATCGGTATTAAATCTGCTGTTCAGGTGTGGTGTGTATGGTGGTGGCGTTGATGTACTGGCTGGGTTGGGAAATGGGTGCAGTGGAGGCGATCTCTCTCTCCATCTTAGTTGGATCATCGGTGGATTACTGTCTGCACCTGGTTGAAGGCTTCCTGCTTGCTGGAGATACAGAAAACTTGGGGGCCGTCAGTCACAGCACAGTATGGACTTTAAACCAGCATTAAATTATATATTATATTATTGTACACTTGTTGTGCTATTCTCTTCTCTGTGCCTGTATTTAGGCTTAAACTATAGCATTTCTTTGGGGGTTAAAGCCTGAATACATTGAAGACTTGTAGCTGTTGTCAATAAGACAAATCGAGGCAATATTATATATATATATATATATATATATATATATATATATATATATATATATATAGACGCTCCCCACTTTTACGAACATTTGCGGATTGGAACAAACCTGTCCTCAAAGTAAAATTTAGGAAATTGGAAAATTCAAAGTGGAGGAGAGCCGCCGCTAGCTAGTCATCGACCGAAAACCAGTCTACATGACGGGCACTGGACTCGGGCCAATTAATTTAAAAAAAAAAAATTCTTTTAAAATGATTTTTATCATTTTTTTTGTACTTAATACAAAATATTGTATACAGTTTTCCGATTATTTCAGTTTATTTTACTATATTTTATTGTTTATTTGATAGTATTTATAGCTCGTACATCAGGAGATGTGCGTAGTCAATAACAAACACAGTAACAACTTACAAACAAATTCATGGTACGCTCGAAACGTAACTCGTTCGTAAGGTGGAGAGCGTCTGTACATTGCTGTTAGACTTTTGGCACAAGAGTAATTTGATGGGCAACACTTTAACATACGCATTTCTTGATTTTTGGGCGTTTCTGTGCTCCACAGGATCCATCGGGTGAGCGTCAGCGGCGCACCCTGGAAGCCATCAATCATGTCGGAGTTGCCATCGTGTCCAGCGCGATCACAACCGTGATATCCACAGTGCCGCTGTTTTTCTGCACGATTATGCCTTTTTCAAAGTTTGGCCAGATAGTGGCTATAAACACTGCCGTCTCAATATTATTTACCCTCGTCGTGACTACAGCCCTGTTGGCCACCATGGGGCCTTCACACTTCACTCGGCCACCCCGAGCAGTTCTCAAAGCCGGCCTGGTGGTGCTTGCTGTAGGGCTCTCAGGGTGTCTCTTCTGGTGGACTGGATCCCAACTAATTCCCACCAGCTGGAGCTCACTTATCACTTAGACTGGGAGCTGTCTACTGACCTGTCAGCCAAAAGACTGAAGAATCCAAATCAAAGAAATCAGAATCGTTGTGTAGTGAAACAGCCACTGAATGTATTTGGTATGTAAATTATTGTTAGGATGAACATGATACTGTGTACAAGATTCTCTTTATTTAGATTTGTTGCCTCCTTATATGATACCTTAAAGGAAACATACACCATGAATGACTTGGATAATAATTTTATTATTTGTAATCGTAATTTTTCTCATTGACAAAATTCTACTTTAGTAGACAGTAGTCAATTACCCATAATTACTGTTTGACTACCTGCTTCAGATGGACAACCTCATGTCTGTGTTAAAAAAAGAGTAATGCGGCAGAGCTTTAGCCCTTTAATCTGTCCACTTACTTCACCTCTTCATCTGTACACATCGCTTTTAATTGATGACATATCTGCTTTGCATTCTGGTACATTTGAATTGAACCTTTGCTGTTTTCATTGAACTCCACAAAAC
Organism: Silurus meridionalis; assembly: GCF_014805685.1. Lineage (NCBI taxonomy): Eukaryota > Metazoa > Chordata > Actinopteri > Siluriformes > Siluridae > Silurus > Silurus meridionalis. The sequence goes on along the minus strand of NC_060900.1, from coordinate 3,667,414 downwards.
ACTGGAAAATGGTACGTACGTGAGAGGAAAAAGCTTTTGTTCATTTGTTTTTAGGAGCAAATACAGACACCTGGCCATTATCCCACATGTCTGAGATATCTTCTCTCGGGGATAATGAGCATTCAGCACCAACGAACAAATTAGCACGACAATCACTAAGTGCGTCTTGAATATTTCAATCGAAACGCGTGTTCAGGGTGGATTTTCCTTTGAGTGTCAGCGGGAAGATGAAAATACGAAGAAGTTTTGGGGGGGAAAAAATGGTCAGAGTAAAAAAAATGCATTATCAAAGAACTTCTTAAGCAGACCAGATTTCTTTGAATGAATACGAATAAAAAAACGATGGTCTAGAGAGTTTGTGGATATGCTGTCTACCTCAGGTTAATAAAAAAATGAGAAGAAAAGAGAAGAAGCTGTCCAAGGGTCGATATTAAAGACTGTGAAAACCTTGCAAGTGGAATAATAAAAGATATTTTGGTTTGCTCCAGCTCGGTTATATGGGATAGCTGGAGACAAGTTTAACTTTTAAAATCATTGACGAAACGTCACTCAAACGCAATGCTGCTCTTGAGAAAAGAAGAGTTTTGATGTCGATGCCGATGTTCTTATGAAATGATATGAACCCGTTTCTAAATCCAGTCAGTTGATGGTACTGTGTAACCATCGCTAGTTTAGAGATTGTGTTTTAAAGTGCAAACCACAGAAGTATTTTGTATAATGGTTTGTTTTTTGTGAATCTGACCAACAAGCTGTTCTACTGATTTTATATTACTGTAAATCTGTATTTGAGTAGTTGAGATGTTTCTGTAGAATTGTTCCTTAAAAAAAAAAGCAATTTATACAGTGTGTTGTATAAATGCTATGCTATTGGTTCTCGTTCATCAAATCAATACACTCACCTTGAGAGCATTTACAGTCTTTTGTGTTTTGTGATGTATATATATTTGAAACGTACGTGCGAAAGCCTTGACCCATTTTTTCACCTGTCCCAGTTTTAGAGATTCGATTTCACAATGTACTCCATCACAAAGAACATCTACATACAAAAGATTTTTCTAGGACTGTCGGGTTTTTAGTGATACACAAATGTAGGATGAGTCTTTACTTTTCTATTTCTATTTTAAAACAGAAGGAAATAACAATACCAAGTAGTAGATAAGTGGGAAATGAGAGAGACAATTGTTGTGATTATTCAAGACAGCACTTTTAAAGATTATTATTATATATTATTAGGAAATAAAAGGAATTGTATAAGTGTTTAGTATTTGGGGTTAAAGTTTAGGATCAGGGTTTATTGTTGAAAGTTTCAGGGTTTAGGGTTAGAGTTTAGCTTTAAGGTTAGGATTAAGGTGAGGGGTTTACAATTTGGGTTAAGGGTTAGGTTTAGGGTTAAAGGTTTGGGGTTAGGATTAGTTTAGGGTTGGGTGAGGTTGACGATTTAACTAGCAAATTTCCAGACATTAAAAAGGCTTTGACTTTCATACAGGTAATCCAAACCTGATAAACACTAACATTTAAAGTAATCTATGTAAGCGCTGGGAATTACACAATTTAATAAACAATTTGATCAATTTTACGATTAAGAATGACATTGCTTTACAAGTGTCTACTTTTTGGACTTTTCCTATCAGTCACCTTCAGTTTAAATAAAGCTCGTACTTGGACTTTATTTGGACGTCCCCATCAATTGTGGTTAATAATTAATGTACGAACCAAAAGATCACCATTAAAAATTCATCATGCAGGTTGTGTATAATAGATGCTCCAATGAGATGGCACTAAAACGATTTTGGATGCAATGTGAGAACTTTCCAGAGGCATTTTCACACAGATGGATGTGAAGTGTACCGTTATTTTGTGCTTTTTTTATTTTTTTATTTTTTTACACCAAACACATAAAAAATACCACTTTCTGTGATGTGAATTGGGTATAAGTAAAGACAGATTACAAGTATTTAGAAACAGATTCCAGGTAAACATGTGGGACCAGTCTTTTATTTTTTACTTAAACTTTTTTAATTTTATTAAATTTATATATAAAACTGCCAAGACACTTTATATTATAATTATTATTGTATTGATTCGACAGCTCATGCCATAGACTTTTTATTTATTTACTGTACATTTACCTACAATTTGCACTTCTTGTAGCTTCAACACTGCATTTCGTTGCTATCGTTTCAGTCGGTTTGTGGTCTGTCTATAAATCCAAATAAATGTACTTAGTAGTATTTTCTCTCTTTAGTGTAAGTAATTTAAGTTAGACTGCTGTTATGTCGTAACACCTAATTACAAAACTTGAAAATTATGAAATTTCAAAACCTATGCATTCAGTAATTTCTTCTGAGACAATAATAAAGTTGGTGTATAAAATCGACCTGCCAAAGATAAAGAAATATTATTTTGTAATATCACATAAAGCAGGGGAGAATTCAAACTCACCCACAGAGGATCCACTGTGGCTGCAGGCTTTTATTTCAACCAAATTGGAGGCGCACTTGATAGCGAATTGGAGGCCAAGATGAACTGATTAAACGAGTGGAATCAGGTGTGACTCCTGCTTGGTGGGAATGAAAGCCTGCAGCAACATCGGCCTGTTTGTGGATAAGATCGAAGAAGCCTGCTGTATAGTTTGGTGCCACATGGTTCACTCTGGATATTATTTACTCAGCTGTTCTGTTAATCTTTATGGATAATAGAAACAAATGCTATACGTTAAAATGTATACAATCGATAACATTGTATATATTGCCACACTATATGGACAAAACTATTGGGACATCTGCTTTTTCTCCAGCCGTATGTGGTTCTTTCCTAAACTGGTATAGGATTTCTTTAGATGCATTAGCAATTGGTGTTCCCTTTACTTGAACTAGGAGACCAAAACCTTTTTCAGCATGACAATTTCCCTTTGCATAAAGCCACTTCTTGAAGATATGGTGTGGAAGATCTCCTGATATAGAGTACTGACCTCCACCATATTAAACACTATTGGGACGAATTGTAAAGCTGACGGCACCTCATTTCATCTACATCAGTACCTGACCTTTGTAGCTGAATGAGCACAAATCAGTGACCTAATGAACTGGTATCAGGATGTATTTATCGATAGAGACTTCAAAGCACTCATATAAGTGGTTTTGGATAAAGAGACCCACCAAATGCCATGAATGCAAATGTACACCACCAAAACAGTTTTTGAGCAGATGCACAGGTTTTAGAATTTTATGTCTTACCATCTGAGACCTGCTGTTTGATCCAAATATAACAAAGCTGCTTGACTCACTGCATGGAGAGGCAGATTAATTTCTGGGTTCTTTGTTTGCCTTGTGGTTGAGGAAGCACCAGATGGATCCCTCCTCCTCAATCTATTTTCCCCCCAGCTTGAAAAATAAACCAAATACCCAAACTATGCAACCTTGACAACACTGACTGTATAGATCCCGCTTTTGAATGCCATTCTTGATACAATCTAAAGCTTTAAATGTTGAAAATATAAAATGTTCCACAATGATGAGTAAGATTCAGATCTATCGTTTACCGCAACTGTAAACGGCTGAGCTGGAGTTCAATCGATCTGAGTATTCCTGTGAATTTGTGCTCCTGTCAGAAAACGAGATCTCATAATCAGTTAGGTGGCTTGTAATGAATCAGCAAACAAGTGTAAATAATGAAGTGGTCAAAAACCAGACCACAGCTCTGATCTTTTCTTGATTCTGACTGATCACCACCATCTGCAAGGTGTATTTTAATGCATTTACCTCATTACAAAACTCAAAATTTTTGAAATATCACCAAGACCTACTGTATGCTATCAAGTGACTTCAAAGTAACATTTGTTCTGAGGCAATACAAAAGTTAGTTTTTTATAAATCTACTAAGATCTCCAGGAGTCTCCAGTGTTTGTGTGTCCTAAATGTTCATTTTCTGGCAGAGGAAAGTTTTTGACACAAAGAATTTACTTTCTATTTCAGAAGACAAAATGATTTTTTTGGTCCTCTAAATGTAACTGAAAGAAGGAAACATATTTACATTTATGCCATTTGGCAGATGATCATTAGCCACAGTAATTTACAATTACCTCATTTATACAACTGGCCCCAGCAATGGTAGATGGGATCATAAGTCAAACATCTTAACCACTGAACTCCCACATCACCTGATTACATACAGTATGTCAGCTTTATATTATATGTGTTAGTGTTGGCAAAATGCTGTGGTAGAATTTAAATAAAACATTTCAGTATGCGATATTATGGAAGATCAATTGGGTTCAGGGTGCTAACAGTAAATCCACTGAAGATTATTTTCTTGTAATTGCACATAACTAAGCGTTTTATTCCATACTTGTGAAATGTGTAGCATTCAGAATGTTTGGTACATTTCTAAAATGGGTATCACCATCTACAGTAATCTAACAGTATATACACCAAAATATGGACAAAAGTTTGTGGACACTTGACCATAAGATTCGTATGTGCTTTTGAACATCCCATTCCACATCTGGTCGCCAATTTCTGCCATAATAACTGCCGCTCTTCTGGCAAGATGTTCCACTATAGTTTGGAGTGTGCTTGTGGAGATTTGTGAAGGAAGGTGTTAGCTCATTGATTAAAGAATTGGACTTTGGATCGGAAGGTCACAAGTTCAAATCCCACCACCACCAAGCTGCCACTGCTTGGTGGTGGTGGGAGACTCAAACCTGTTCCAGATTTGGGTCTCCTAGTTTAAGTGAGAGGAAGATTTTAGACTACTTCTTCCAATACAATTGGGTGTCTCCAACTTTTTGGTAACAATTTTGGGGAAAAAAACCCCACACATGGCTGGAAAAGAATCCGGTGTCCCGATAAAGTGTATGTATAGAGAAAATTATCATTATACACATTTAATTTTATACACTATTCAATCCTTGATTCTTTTATCCTCTGGTTTTAAAAGGCTTTTTTCCCCCAATATCAAGAAGGTGTAACGAGCCATTTAATGAAATGAAAATAACACTTTATGAAATATATGCACTTGTTAATACTATGTGCAAATACATCAACCAGAATCAGCTATACAATATAAATAAATTGCATCTTGTGTGTGGGTGTGTGTGTGCACAATTACACAAAGCCTTATTTCTCGACAGGTTATTATGGTTTAGTGTACTCGGTAATACAACAATCAAACATATTTACATACATACATATATTGAAAGGCATAAACATATCCCCATAGTTGATAAGTGACCTCAATCAATTAGGGCAAACTAGATCAACCGTACAATAATGTTAAAGGTAGACAGATCTGAGCCACTTGGCTTATTCATCCACACTGGGATTAAAGCACTCGCTACAACACAGGCGTTTGCATCAGATTATGGATTATCTACAAATCAAGAGACATTAGAAACGCTATTTGTGGTCAATTAGAAATTCAACCAGAGCCACAATGTTACGGCGGGCATCAGCAGAAGTGTTCCACCTTTAAAACCAAAAACAAAACAAGAAAACAAAGAAGAAAGAAAAAGCTAACTAGAATAAGACATTTAATAGAAATGCATTATGGTGGGGAAAAAACCCAACAGATTTGGTAAGTCAGTGTGCATCAGACAGTCGCTTGACATCCAGGAAACCAACATCGCATCAGTATAAAAGTGATCAGTATACAAAGTGAGGGAAGTACCACCTTTAAAAAAAAAAATACTAATAAATTTTCTTTTTGTGTCATTGCTATTCATTACTTTTAGAACTTTCTCTTTACGAAAGCTGTTCACCTCCTTAACCGATGCACCACTTCGCCCAAGGGGTGACTGTCAAGTAAATGGAATCGAGCAGGTCCCAAAGTGAGTCAGAGACGCTTGAACCTGAGACTCAAAAGAGTTCGTGGCAGACAGAGACGGAGCGAAATAAGATCATAGAGGGAGATGAAAGTACATTTGCAGGTGCCTTGTGAATACGATTTCTGCAGGAGGAAAAAGAATAAGAAAGAAAGGGGGGAGCAAGGTGATGGCTGGTAAATAATTCAGACAGAGGCTCAGTCTCAGGCTGGCACAATCCAGACCAATTAGGCAAGGTCTGTGTACCTTCTCACACACAAGTGCTCACAAACACACACACACCTTCAACAGCCTGACAGGACTCGAAATCAGCTTCTGTCCCTGGAAGAAGAAAAAAAAAAGACCTCGGACAAATTACACTAAGATTGGATGACTGGAAAACACAAGATTGGAATGAGTGAGGGAACAAGAGAACAGTTGGTATACCTGTACCATTACTGGAGGATAGGAAGCTCTATTTTGTAGCGACAGCATGACATATGAATCGATAGTACAAAGCGGGGGAAGCAACAAGGACGGAGTCTTAAAACACTTAGCAACTGCCCTCAGTAACACTCGACATGCTGTGTATCTTCGAACCATACAGATCATACTGAGCTAGTAATGCGATGCTTTTAAAAAGCACTAACATTACATCTGTACTGTTTAAATAAAAAAGGAAAAAAAAAATAACAGTACTCCATTTGTTGCTCCAGGTCGAATATATGTTTCGAAAAATATGAAAAAGCTAAGTGCTAAGTCCATCAAACTGATTAGGCTCATTTTTGCAGAAGCACCACTCAGCCTTGCTCTTCTTCACTGAGGTACTACGTTGGTCCAAGTTGATATAAGTGATATAGTTCATATAATTAATTGTTGGACAAAGCTGGACCAGTTAAAAATGTAATAATAACAATAATAATAATAATAATAATAACAATAATATCTGAGGCCTGAGGTATTGCCAAAAACAAAAAACCCATACTTGCATCAGACAAAAACTCCCCGAACTCTCATATCCACACCTTCATTAACATCAATGGAGATTTCCCACTTTAGACACCCTCTTTAGATTCAATTCAACATCACCACATTTGTTTAAAGTACCCCCGAACAGCTATGTAGAATTATACATTTGTTTAATGAGCTCTGAATGCTAGAAAAACCGACTTCATGCTAGCCTTAATTCTTGATTAATATCAATACTTTTTTTTACTTTACAGGAACCAGACCTAGCAAAATAGTAGTATTAGCTGGGTTGTATAAATGACTAGCTAATACAGCTGGAATAACATTTTTCTTACACCAGTGAGGTCAATATCAGTGTCTTGATTTATATTCTCATATACTCAAAAGTGTATTTAACAGTAGCCAAGCATGTTAGCAATGTTAAATAAAACATACTAGCACACCTAGCTGGGTAGTTAAGAGCTAGAAAGCTGGTTCGTATTACATGAGTGAGAACGGTTTCAGAATCAGAGTTTTGATGTACGTACATATATACTAAACAAAAGGTTTTTAACAGTAGCCAAACATTGAGCAACTTTAAATAAGATAGCTAGCTAGATAACAGCTAGAAAACTAGCCCATATGTTTTTCTCAGGTAGACACGAGTGAGATCAAGTTTCAGTATCCAAGTCCTGATGTTCATTCTCATATACTGAAAAAAATTATGTATTTAACAGTAGCAAAAAATCTTAGCAATGTTAAATAAGCTAGCTTTCTTACATATGAAACTGCCTGCCCAAATATATCATGACCATTAGCTAATGTAGCTAGTTAACTGCTAGGAAACTAGCAAACATTTGCCTCAGGTAGACACAAGTGTGATCTAGTTTTAGCGTCTTGATTCACACTGTCATATCAATAACAATAGCAAAGCTAGATAAAAAGAATCAAACTAGCTTGCTAAGGCTTGCCTAAAAGGTAGACAAGCGTTTAATCTAGTACTGTAAACTTGATTGACACGGTCATCTCAATAACATTATCAGGGCTAGCTAGCTTGATTAAAAGCTAGCTTTTGCCTCAGGGATATTAGAGCAAAAGTGGCCAGCTTAACAGTGCCCAAAAACAAAATATATCAGTAAATCTGGCAAAGCTAGCTAGCTGGTTAGACATACTTTGAGTATTTAAGTCTTGATTTACTTGGTCATATATTTGCACAGGAGCCAGACCTGAACAAAAAACATTATCAAAAAAATTGGCTAGTTATCTAGAATCAAACTAGCCTCAGTCAGGCAAGCATTGTGTTTCAGTATATTAATTTAAACAAACATAATTTGCCAAAATTTGTCAGAAGACATCAGTAGCAAAATATTAGCAAGGAATCTAACCAGCTAGTTTAGCATACAGGTTGTGCTTATTCAAAGGGTTTAATGCATTTACAAACGAGATACAAGATAATTGCTTAAATCAGTATTTTACAAAAGGAATGACAACATTTTGGAAGGGAATATGCCCAGAAAAAGACATCCAAGAGGAAGTAGGTGGAAGGGGGGACATGTTCGGGGGTACGTTACAGCTCGTGTGCTTTATATTAGAATACAAAATACAGAGCAGAAAAGAGAAGAACAGGCAAATGTTAAAGAGAAGCACTAAGGCTTTAAAAAAAATTTTTGTACAGCACAGTGTGTGTGTGTGTGTGGGGAGGGGGGGTAGATAGAGAATCATGTAATGCTGATAATGAAGGAGAGAGAGACATGTAATATGACATTTCAACAGCTGAAATAAATTACTTGCACTGAATCTCATTCGAGAAATATAATTTGCTCTCCAACCATCACCACCCATGGCATGTTGAATTTACTAGCACAATTTGGGGACAGAGACATGTTAAGCAGAAGCCTAAAACTATTGTGTATTTAAAGCCAAAATAATCACCTTTTTTGCACATTTTTTTATGGAAAAGCAATTAACAGCCAACAGACCACATGGGCCACATTTCATTTATTAATATTTTAATACGATAACTGTTTCTTTCTTCTTTTTTTTTTTTACTTTCATCAATAACGCTAATATGAAAAAGGAAGCTTCCTGGATGAATAGCCAGGAAAAAAAAATTACAATGGCTTGTGCAGTCACATAAAATGGCCCTGTTTGCTGTTTAGTTTTCCTGGGGTTTTTTCTGTTGTTACATGCATCAGTCTGACAAACAATGTCAGCAACTCAAGTAGTAGTTGTGAAACCAGCCGGGCACAACTGTGTGTATGTGGAAATGAAAGAGGTCTCCCATAATGCCCTGGGAGAGGGAAAAAAAAAAAAAGAAAAAAAAAAAAAAAAGAAAACATTCGATCCACACTTTAATTCTTATATCCATCAATCCTTTCTTTCTTTGTGTTGTGGTGTTGCTGTCTGCTTCGATGATATCTGAATGCTTCATCATCCTGCTTGAGATCTTGTAGGGCCCTCAGTGTGTGTGTGTGTGTATGTAGGTGTGTGTGTGGGTGTTGCAATTGCATTTCGGCTCATTAAAAAAACAAAAAACAAACAAAAAAAACAACGATTCCAAGGGTGATCATATTCTGATCATCTACGCTCCTCTATTCATGCCCCCCTCCCATCCATGATACAACAAATATTCCTCTAATCAAAATACAGCTCCCTTTTCCTACCCCAAACTCCACCCCTTCAACCCCTGATCATTAATCATAAAAAAAGGTAAAAACAAGGTCTACTGTGGAATGGCTTTACTCCTCACAGTCAGTAGGGGGCACCAGAGCCCCTGCGAGCTACTGAGGTGCGGTTGGCATCGTTCTTGCGGCTGGCATTGGCGGCCGGGGGGCTCCGTGCAACGGGCTGCGCCCTCCGCCTGGCGCCTCGACTCCTCCCCCTGGGCCCTGCACGGCCCCTCCCGGCCACTAGGGGTCACTTCTTGCGCGAGTGCAGCGTGTCCTGGAACTTGGTGCTAGTGTAGCGCACGTGGAAGCCCTTTTTGTTGATGGTGTCATCTGATCGGAACTTGATGACGATGGAGTCGCCGGCCGAGTAGATTTCCTCAGGAGGCTGAGAGCACACACATGAACAAACACACACACACACACAGAAAGGAACACAGAGAGTTACAATTGCCCTAATTTTACAGAACAACCACAAAGTAATCAATGTTTTCAGCTAGAAACTACATTACATCAATTTATAAGTCACCTGTAAAGGGTTTATTATTTTTATTATAAATTATTACACTATATGGACAAAAGTTTGTGGACACCTGACCATAGGATTAATATGTGCTTTCTGAACAAACCGATTCCCCATTTAATCCCCATTTACTATTATAATAGCTTCCGCTCTTCTGGGAAGATGTTTCACTCGATTTCAGAGCGTGTTTGTGGAGACTTGTAGAGAATCCAGGAGGCCTTTTGGCTCGAGACTACAGTTTTGAAAACATCTAAACATCCGAGCGTTTTCTTCACCTGTTTGTATTTAATTTTCATAATGTTTTTGACTCATTTTATTTCAAAGACCAGTCATAAGCATTTCGCTGCATGTTGTATATTTATCTATGTGAGGAAAACATTTAAAATCGTTCAAGCCACTGAGCAATCAAAACTGAGTTAAATGTATTATTCAAATAGTGTTCGTGCCTCTGAGAAATTAGATACGTGTATATACTATATATGCGTGTACACGTATACATGCACGTAATATATATGCTTTTTATAGTTCGGAATTATACCAGCATTCTTTCAGCTTTGGATGGCTTAATATCTTGGTATCTAATGAATCAGTGCTCGTTCTAGCACACACCTTCCTCCACCTCATTAGGCAAACGACTCCTTAGTTATGAAGCATTTTTTCCTAATGGCCCCAGGCCTTGGAGTGCACCACAAACCATCGTCACTCTTCTGCCCCTGTAGCTCCTATCTAAAAAAAAAAAACCCTCCGACCATCAGCACGACAAAGCGGCCCTTATTATTAAGCTCACCTTAATTATATCAAGTTGCTGGGTGACCTATTGAATTCAGGCTCTTATTTCTCCTTCCTTTCGAACTGCTTCATACTTGGCATAGTGCCACCTCGATGCTCATTAGCCCTACCTAACGGCTTCTGAGAAAGGGAGCGGAAAAGTCCTGCTGTTCTTCATTCAGCTCTATGGGCTAAAAGACAGTCCATGATGGGCGGAAAAGAAAGATTCGAGGCTCGGGTTGACTGCTGTGCTTCCTGTGTTAACTCAAAGTAATTTTGAATGAATTAAGTAAGAATACAAGTCAAAGAAGTCATTGTCGGGCTCAAATCCGAGGCGCAGCAAAGAAAAACGTTCATTGGCATGTGTTTTATTTTTTAAGGTTGATTCCATGAACATAACATTTTGTATTTTGTATGAACTTTTTGGTTTATTTAAAATCACAGGGACATCTGTACACTAGGTGGCGCTCTACACCTTCAACCCGAACCACTGTTTTGAACTCGAGAAAGAAAAAAAATTCTCACGTTACGATTATTCGCACCTCATTAGCTACTTATTGGCGAGTAATTACTAATCAGTCTGTTGATTGGACAATTTTCTTTATTATTCCAATCAGCAGGCTGATTAGCATCCAGTAATCATTGTACTTCTAGGACGTCTGAGGTGACACGAATTTGAAAAACTCAATTGTGCTTTTTAAGCAAAATTCCACAAATCTCAAAAGTAGCTTGTTTGACTGCTCACCCCTGATCCGCAGTAGCGACCAAGCCTTGGGGCCTTGGTGTCGGCTCCGTCGAACAGCTCCATGTAGTCGTAGCCGCAGTCGGCTTCCTCTTCGATCTCAAACGTCTGGAAGATGAGCTCGACGCCGTAGCCCTTCTCAGCTGATATCACCCACTGGCAGTCTGACGCACCAGGGTAGTTGTTGTCCCCAAACTGGGCATGTGAATAGATGTCTTTGGTTTTCACCTCGGCTTTTAACTGTCCTCCGCACTCTGAAGACAAAATCGACAGTTAAAATCCTGGAGGATGTTGCTGGATATACTATGCATTCAAGAAAAAGTATTCAGACCCCTTCGTATTCCCCCTGACAACAAGACAACAAGTGTTGCAGTGATAGGTTGAATTTCTTTAAGGCTCTGGCATGGAGCAGTTGGTGTTGGATCTACGATGTTATGCTATTTTATGAGTTGCTCAGGAGCTCCTGGTTCCACACTGTCAACTGACTACAGTATATAAGACTGTAAAAAGGACATTACTCATAATCACACCGGTGCTCATGTTAGTTCTGACTCTCTTGTGTTTTCCTCCAGCTCTATACATCAGGTTCCCATCAGGTTCTTGCTCACCTTCATTTTTCCTTGATCGCTCAGTTTGGCCAAAAACCCAGCACCATAAAGAGTCCTGGTTGTCCTAATAAGAATTATTCAGGACGTTGTGCTCTTGAAAACCTTTAATGCAGTAAATTTATTCCTGTCTCGAAGCTCTGCATTAAGTTTCTTTCGACCTTATTGCTTGGTTTTAGCATTTTCAGCTCTTCAGACCTTCTGTACGCAAGTGTGCGCCTTGCCAAATAATCTCCAATCAATTTGCCATAAGTGGACTCTGAACAAAGTGTAGAAACATTTCATTGATGATCCAGAGAAATGGCAGGTACCCGAGCTTAATTTTAAGCATCGTAGCAAAGGGTCTGAATACTTATGAAATTCTGATCAATGTGATAATTCAGTTTTTTGTAATTCAAATAATTGAAAGCACAAGCCTGTAGATAGGCATAAATACACAGAGTATATATATATATATATATATATATATATATATATATATATATAAAGGTCATGGTCTTACTCTTCAAATATACTTGTAATTAATAAGAAAAAAAAGTGATTCACTTCATTTTAAAGTGGTGGCTGTGAATAGAAGTTTCCGCACCTGCGGTATGCGAGGCTTCGAATCCTTTCTTCTGCACCGAGTTGTCAGAGAAGAAGCGGATGAACATCTTGTTCCCGCTCGACGTGACCGGAGGAGGTTTCTTGGCACCGCAGTAGCGTCCGAGGCTGGGCGCCTTCCCGTCGCGCCCATCGTAGATCTCGATGTGGTCGTACGCGCACTCTAAATGAGGTTCCATGTCGATTTCATTGAAAGCCTGAAAGCACACGGTTTGGTTGTTTGTAAGTCTTTTTTAATGGCAAAGAATTAGTACTGCTCCACTGCATAATACAGTACTGAGACATCGGTGAGAGTAAAAGGAGGTGCTTGGAACAGAATAAAACAGTGCTAATTGTATTAGGCCAAAATTCTATGCATTTCTCAGCCTTACCCTAATAGATTAACTACAGTTTGCTAGCATGCTAGCACACAATAATTACTACATTAAGCAACAATTATAGTAACATCATTTGATCAAGCTCTTTAACCGCCCCCTTCCCCTAGATTTGATTGTAAATTTCAACGATACCATGATGGATTAACCTACGCTGACTAGCGCTTACTTAACGTTAGCTAGCTTTAACAAAACATTACAAACACAACTATGTAAACATGAGAATTTGCTGGAAAAGCACATGTGACAAGTATAAAGCACCTTTTAAGTAGTATTGGTAAAAAGTGAAAACATCAAACGATGATCATACCGTTATAGAGGATGTAGATAAAGAGTATAAAGACTTATAAAAGCCATGTTATTATAGTGGTGCACTGCTACAGATTAAAAATAAGGAAAGAAAAAAAACAGTAAATGTTCGTACGATTTTGATACGATGTCCCGGTGTGGTGGAGAGAGCCCATGTGCACGCTTTCTTACTGGGGTATTTATCAGGCCAGTTGGGACTGGTGATGATTCCACTCACACTGTTCACCGTATGATCACAGCCGGCTGCAGAACACACACACACACACACACACACACACACACACACACACACACACACACACACACACACCCAGCAAAGTCAACAAAGCATCCAACAACCAGGCCCTTCGCTCTGTTTTATTTTCTCTGTCTGTCTTTCCATCTCTTTCTCTCTCTCTCTCTTTTGTTCCCCCTACATCTCTAAAAACCTGTGTTGTTCTTGGCAGCCTGAACCAACCATCTGTCTAACCCTCCCATTCTGTACTCCTTACTTTTTCCTCTCTCTCTCTCTCTCTCTCTCTCTCTCTCTCTCTCTCTCTCTCTCTCTCTCCTTCCTCTTCTGTCTCTTCACAATAGGGAAAGGATCCTCTATAAATATCCTCCTGGCATTTAGTGAAATCGATAGGGAGAGTTTTAAATAACCCTGAGCACACCCACTCTTAGCTTTCTAGAGTGCACCCAAAAGTCTTCAGCATGCCGATATCTGTACGGAGAACAACAAAGCGAAGCGAATGTCTCAAAATGTGAAACGTGAAGGAGCAAAATATGTGTGTATACTTATATAAAAGCATGGTTTAATCACCAGTCTCCATAAGGTTAAGGAGATAAATTGGTTTAATAATCGGCATCTCGAAAAGACAAACGTGTCAGTTTGGTGTGTGTCTACGTTTAAAAACAGGTAAAATGGTAATCGCTAATCTAATTCACAGACTCACTGAGAGGATTTTGGAGTAGGCGGGATCATTTGCATAAACAGGTGCAAGACGATCATGCTGCTATACTGTCATATAGGTTTCATTTCATTTCATATACATAAAATTGCTATCACATAAACTACACTAGGAACAAAGACACCTGACCATAACATTTGAACATCCGAATGTCTATTTAGTCTTCACTTGCTCTTATAATAACCTCCACTCTTTGGGGAAGATGTTCCACTAGATATTCTGAAGATTTGTGCTCATTCAGACATGAGGTTTTTAGTAAAGTCAGGTACTGATGTAGGGTGAGGTGAGGAATCCTGAGGTGCAATCATTGTTTAAAATTCATGCCAAAGGGGATCAATAGGGTTGAGATTCAGAGCTCTATAGCAGGTGATCTTTCACTCCAACCCAAGCAAAGCATATGTTCATGGAGCTGATTTTGTGCACAGTCAAGCTGGAACAGGTTTGGGTCCAGTTTAAGTGGGAAATCCTGTACAATTACAAACTTTGTGGGGACAGTTTGGAGATGAACTACATATGGCTGTAAAAGTCAGGTGTCTCAATACGAAAACAGAACCACATGTCTAATGCACAACAATTTCCTGGCTTTGATGTCAATACTGGTCACTAACATGACATGGTCTGTGATCTCTAGCTACGTGATAAGTGTTCGCTACCACTTTTTGAGCCTAGTCAATTGAAAGTATTCACCTTTCTGATATTCTATACAATACGAAATATTATATAAGTACAGTTGTGTTCTCACCCTCTTTGCAGTCGTGTTTATTTTCATGGAGGACAAAACCGCTCCTGCACTGGCAGCTGTAGCTACCGAAGGTGTTCACACACTCGTGCTGGCAACCACCGTTCTCCTTGGAGCACTCGTCCTTATCTGCAAAGAGACATACCGGAGTCCTGGAGTCACACATAAGCTACATACCGGAGTTACACACAAGCGACATGCAAAACAACATTCCAAAAAATGAAAAAAGCATTTAAAAAATCGACTTCCACTGAATATTACAGTCCTGTGAAGCCTGAAAATGAGAAAAGAAAAACATTTTGTACAAAATAAACACTTCTACTAGGTTTTTTGATGTGAAGTTTCACCTTGTTTATCAAGGTTCAGGCATCTCTCAGGCTCTCTTAGCCTAGCATGCTAGCAAACATTGCTATCATGAGCTCATGAAACACTACAGTGAGCTTTGTTAGTTTAACTATTAAGTTAACATCATGTGATTGTTAAGAATTTTGTGAAAGCTGACCAAAAAAGATACTATGATGGATTAACCTTCATCAGCTACCACTTTTAATGGAAGACCTATGCTTAGCTTACATTGGCTAGCTTTAAAAAAACGTTATACCAGCTTAGCTGGTCAGAAAAAGTGCCTAGTGATTGATGATTCAATGTTTACTCAAAACTGCTGGAGGCCACACAAGTCTGGGGATAAATTAATGGAATATTCATGCATAAAAACACCAGTGAGGAAAAAATAAATCTGATATTTTGTCTTCATTCTTTTCTTGTCAATGAACAACTCCGAGTACCTGAGAAGAACTGGGCCTTGAAGCCCTTCTTGGACACGGTGTTGTCCGATTTGAACTCGATGCGCATGTTGTTGTATTGAGAGGTGATGGTCTCCGGCTTCTCTGCGCCACAGAATTTCCCATGTAGCCTGGAGTCTGCAGAAAGTCCACTTCTGACCTCCACGAAGTCGTACTTGCACACCTACGCAAAGGAGATTGTGTGTTATTCAAAGCTTGGACTATATGGATAAAAATATTAGGACTTTTCCAGAAATTTCCACATGTGGTTCTTCGCCAAACTCTTATCACAAGGTTGGAGGGACACAATTTTATAGGTTATCTTTGAAGGTTATTATAACAGAAAATGGAGGTTAAGTGTATACTGTGAAGTTCAGAAATAACAACCTTATAACCTAGGAAGATGTTCCACTAGATTTTGGAGGGTTCCTGTGGAGATTTGTGTGAGATATATTCAGCTACAAGGGTGTTAGTAAAGTCAGGTACTAATGTTTGTGAGGTGAGAAGGCCTGGTGTGCATTCATTGTTTCAATTCATTCTAAAAAATGTTAAACAGGGTTGAGGTCAGAGCTCTTTAGCAGAAGATCTTCCATTTCAACTCTTGTTCTCGGTGCACAGGGGTATTGTCATGCTGGAAGGTGTTGGGATCTCCTAGTTCTAGAGAAGGACAAATTTCATGCGACGTCCTATATGATTGTGCGCCTCCAACTTTGTGATAACAGTTTGATGAAAAAACACATGACTGGAAAGGTCAGGTGTCCCAATACTTTTGCCCGAACAGTGAATTTTGCATTTTATTTTTATCGCGTGTTTTACGTTTTTGTTTAAAGTCGCCTTCTTCATCTGAACACTCCTCTGACTATACCCTTGACATTTTCTTTCAGCCATAATGAATCATGACATTCTCACAATTCCAGACGTTTTCCCTCATCGCTGAATTTCTGTCCACACTGCCCACGAATTCAAATTTATTTTCTCAAACTGCCCCTGAGACCGATCGCCCTTGAGACTGGCGCCTCTGACTGGAAAAGAAGCAGACGAACCCACCCCTTAGCGAGGCAAAAACCTAGCGCTCACATCATTGCCCTCGGTCTCGAAGACGTCGAAGAGCAGCGTGATGCGGTACTGCGTGGGCGCCACCAGCTGCCAGACGCAGTTCTTGTTCGGCGGGTACTCGCGCGGCCAGCCAGGACTCGTGATGGAGCCGTTCAGCTTGGTGATGAAGCCGCCGCACGCAGCTAGAGGCACAAACACAGAAAAGATAATGTGTCAACACTTGACACGTCCACTGCAAACACACTCAGATGCTTCGTTATCTTGCCAGCATACACAGCAGAGGAAAAAAATGAAAACAGATGCCTGCAGATCTGAAGGATACACACACACACACACACACACACACACACAAACACACAAATAAAACGCATTAGGTGACAAAACACAACACAACAAATAAAAGGAATTTCTGTTTATATAAAAAAAAGAACCTGGACAGCGTAAAGTGCTCCGTTATGAAGAATCAATGTCTTTGCTGCCACAAAGCAGGAACATTGGAGACTTCACAAAACATAAACGTCTCCCTACTGAAAACTTTAACAGCTTTTCAAAAGTAGTCAAACGTGAGCAATAATATAAAACCACTGAGATTTTAATCACGGCCTGCTCGAGCGTGCTACAGTACAATCCATCGCTATGTCATAATGAAATATAATGCTTGTGTAAAAGACGGAGAGGGGAAAAAAAAGAGCTTTTATAACAGTACAGCTTGCAATAATGAGAAATTGCTGTGGCACAGAATGTGTGTGAAACATGGCAAGCGCTCAAGTAGAAATTGTCCTCGGAGGTGGCAAAGAAAAAAGAAAAAACGCCTGATATAAACGCATGCATATATATATATATATATATATATATATATATATATATATATATATATATATATATATATATATATATATATATAATGTATATAAAAAATAGAAATCAGTCCTTTTTCTTTTTTACAAAGCCTTTCTGTCCTGTGTTAATCGAATCTGCATGCTCCAAATGAAGCACACTGGATGTCCATCATCGGACCACGCACGGGATGAGAAGCGTTTCCATGGCTACCATGCCACTCGAAGATGCCATCAGACTACGTTAGCCTCTGAGGTTTAACTGCGTCTACATTTAGATACTGATTGATTTTAGAGGATTCTGCGAACGCGGTTCTGCTTTCATCTATAAAGAGACAGAAGTCTGATTCTGCCCCGCGGTGCTGCTAAAGAGTAAGTGATTTTAAACACCAAAACAAAGCAATTCCGATGAACAGAAAACGTGCAGATTTGAAGACTGTGATCATATAAACCTAAAGATTCATGACTGAACTGTTCATTTACACAAACTCTAGCTATTCAATTCCAGACCCAAGACAAACACATTGCTCATTTATAAAATTATTATTTCCAAAAAGAATTGGGGTTTTGGAACATGAAATAACATTGTAACTACGGAACCTTTAACACACTGATTGACATTCTCAAGAGATGCACAAACGCTCTCATTCCTCTTCAAAAGAACTAGATGTGCAGTAAAGCTGTTTGAGCCACTAGGGGCAGTGTGTGGTCACATTTCAAGAGGAGAGAATGGCAATGGACAACTAGATGCATTGGAGGGAAAGTTGGTTCAGTATGGTCTGTTATGTGTTTATGTAGTTTGTAACTTCAAGACGCTTACAGAGTAGATGAAGGAAAGAATATTGAGTTACAGAAAGAACTAAACTATTTGGACAAAAGCTTATAGACACCTGAATACAAGATTTATATGTTCCTTTTGAACATCCCAATCCACATTTAGCATCTATTTGCTGTTATAATAAGCTTCATTCTAGATTTGCTTGTGAAGATTTGTGATCATTCACAAGTTAAGTACTGATGTAGGGTGAGGAAAAGTCAGGTGCTTCAGGCACCAAGTGTACTTTTGTCCAGATAGTGTATTAAATCGGTGACGCTAGTTCGATAGAATGATAGTTCATTTTATAGTTTTATAGATAATAGAGGTTACACATGTTTTCAATGTTATAGAATGTCTGAAAAGAAAATTGGTTCCTGTTATTAGTTGTGTTATAGTATAGTATGTAAAGAATTCCTGCTGCAGCTTCGTTTTTCTTTAACTCCAGGTCATAGAGACAAAAACGCCGCTTGTCATTTGCCAGAAATTATATTTTTTTGCAAACTATGTTGTCCTGAAGACTTTGTCCTTTCATTATGAAAAACTTACTGACTGATTAAAAAAAAGCTCTGACACTGGAGACTCCTTCCATGAGTGTCAATTTAATAAACAATGAGCTGTGTATTATTAGAATGAGATTATGTGGCACTACTTCAGAAGCACTGAACTACTGAGACAGAAAAAAAAAATCACAATTTCATTGTTACACAATGGTAACAACTACAATCTTTAAACCACTTTAAATTGTAGGGTCTTTTCATATTCTCATTAGAAATAATCAAAATACCAAGACGAACAGTTTGGCAGACAAAAAAAACTAAAAAGCGTAATTTTGAGAATCGCTCTGGGAGACGGACACCAAAAAAAAGGGTCTTTTCTTTGCCGCTTACCATTCGACTGTGGACATATGGTACTAGTCAGCCATATTGAAGCTAGTAGTCATGGTGCACTCACCCTCGCAGCTTCGTTTGTCCGCGGCTAGCTCGAAGCCTGGATCGCACGCACACTTATAACTGCCGAGTGTGTTTACGCAGCGTTGCTCACAGCGACCGTTGTCCGGTCTCGAGCATTCGTCCACCTCTGCAATAAAGCCCACACATCAGGAGGAACAGAAAGTTAGCAAACTTTAAAACAAGGCGAAAGAAATAACATCTGTTCGAAAAGTATAAACCAAGTAAAAAAATATATATATATAGCAGTATAAGAAAGTGATCAATGATAGGCAGAGTTACTGAAACATCCCATAGTTATCATAATTATTATCCATTTAAAGTTATATTTAATGTTGTGGATACACCCACAAAATGAGAGTTTCTGTTATCAGATCCGGGATAACGTTTCTCAATCTGTTTACACGCGCATTTAATGTAGTAGAATTTCCGTGAAGCAGAATTGTTCCAGTTATCGCTTGTGTTATAGCAGCTGTAAACAATCTTTACTTCTATTGGCTTGATTAACTCTATCTTTTAATGTACTATATCACAAACATGGCTTTTTTTTCTGTCCTGAAGACTTTCCTGAAAAACGTACTGTCAGAAAAGACTCCATAATTGTGAATTAAATAAACTCTCTGGGTTCCATGATATGCAGCTAGAGATATGGAAAACTCTTTCCTTAGGCAATGACACAAAATTTGTCCTGTGAGCAGTAGACATTATTATTATCAGAATAAACTGATTTCATTGGTCATTTTATGTCAGTTTTAAGAAAAAATCCAAAAAAGAGAGAAATCTGTAAATGCATAATAAAAAAGTTATTAGAGTTTCACTGAATTTAATGCACTCCAATGAAGCCTAGAGCAAGTAAGAGAATGTGAAACACAAACATAAGCACACCAGTCATAACAGATGCGTCTGTTATGTCTGGCATCCGAATGCATTTTCGAATCCACACCTTTGAAGAAGTTGGCGGCAAACCCGGCTTTGTTGACTGAGCCATCAGACACGAACTTCATCCACAGCTGGTTGGAGCTGCTCTTGATGTCTTCCGGTTTGTCGTATCCACAGAAGCGACCCAGCAGTGGGCTGTTTTCCGAGTTCCCATCACGAACCTCTAGATAGTCGTAAGCGCAGCTGTCGTGCCTCTCGATCTGAAGAAGAAAAATGGTTACAAAAAGTTAAAAATAAAATCCATCACATGATCACAGTTTAATGGTTAGAATCAAAACGAGTTGGTTATGCGTTGTGTCAGGCGAAATTTATATAACACTTTTGTTCGACTCTAGTCAAAGCCCGAGAATATGAACAGCCTGTGCTCGTAAAAACTGAGGATCACGTGGAGCTTTTGTCTTTATTTGCACCAGCTGGTTGGAAGCAGGTCGAACCTAAAGCAAACCCCAAGACGGTCTGCTGGAACGATGGAGTGGAATCAGTGAGACGAGGCATGAACACGAGAAGAGAGCAAATGAAAAGCGATGCTTTACTTAAAATTAAGTAAGCCACTTATACCACAGCAATTTGCCTTTCAGGATTTCGTAGTTTTTATTGCACAAAGCGTACATTTTTATCCATTTGTAGTTACATTTCACCTTATAGGGCATTGCATCCTGTCTGTTGTCACTCAGTAGCTCCTAGTTTTATAACCACAAATGACTGTAGAACATTACTCATAATCTTACATTCCATTGCTCATGTTAGTTCTCACTCTCCAGTGTTCTGTATTGTCTATAGACTATAATCACACTCTTGATGTCACCTAAATGAGGATGGGTTCCCCTTTTGAGTCTGGTTCCTCTTAAGGTTTCTTCCTCATAACATCTAGGGGAGTTTTTCCTTGCCACAGTCGCCACGGCTGCTCATCAGGGATAAATACACATCGTTCACCTTCACTGTTTAATTCTGTAAAGCTGCTTTGTAAAAAGCACTATAGAAATAAACTTGACTTAACTTACATTTTAGCACCACCCCTTCTTTAATTTTTTTTCCTTTCTCGTAAAGACTAAAGAATCCAGGAACACTTACTGTTACAGAGCACTGACACTAGAGACAGCTTATCTAAATGGAAAAATATTGGTCCATACCAATATTGGTCCAAATATTGGTCATCATACATTTTTCTTTATACTGAGAGGCTTGAGGCCTGAAAATCTGTCATTATGGCTAAAGCAACAATGATATTATATGAAGCGTGTTCATATAAAACCTTGCTTTTGATTTAAATTACAGTCAGTAACTCAGAATCAGAAACACCTTCTGACCAATCAGATTCAAGAATTCAATAGTGCTGTTGGAAAAAGCCACCAATAAATAAAATGAAATCTTCGAACAGGTTTAGGCAAGTCATAAGAAATGAGCAATTCCTCCAAATGAAAAGACAAAAATATTTCAAAAACATGTTAAAACAAAATAGTAATGGCATGCTGACTAAGTATTTATAACTTACTTCAAAGGACTGGAAAGTGAGGCCTACATGGTAACCCTGAGAAACTGTGATCTTCCACACACAGACTTTATTGGGTCTGTAGTCATCTGGGTAGTTAGGAGACTGGATCTGCCCATTATCCTTCTTCACTTCACCACCGCAGATAGCTGAAAGGTAATACATTTATTCGTTCGGGTACATTTACTCTCTCAGCAGACGCTTTTATCCAAACCGACTTGCTGGCGACTTACAGAATCCGATCCAGTCGAGGAGAGGCTTTTAGGTGTTTGTTCAAGGGCACAACACCAGCTCTTTGGTAGTGCTCGGAATTAAACTTGACCTTCTGCTCACTTCAAATTTCAATTTTGTGATATTTAGCCAGGCTGCCATTTTAATGATTATTTTATGTATGAACACAATATGAAGGAAACATGACACTATTTGTGCTATTGGGTTTTCCCAGAAAACCATCTGGTCATGGGGCTTTTTGTCCTTATATATCTAAAAAAATAATTCTCACAAAAAAGCTAAATAAATAGCAATGACATCATGCTTAAAAGATTTCTAAAGACCTAACCTAACCTTAAGCACTTGACTTGACTTGACTAACACTTCATGCAGTACTTAAATTAGCACTTCTCCTATTAAAAAAACATACATTTGTTTTTCTAACTCAATTCTCTCCCAACAGAGTTTTAGTCTAATGGTATTCTTAGTCTGTATACTAATGTATTTATATGCATTTATTGATAGACTGTAAAGCAGTTTTTTTAAGTCGCTCTGGATACGGGCGTCTGCCAAACGCCAATGTAAATGTAAAGCAACAATAAAGCTCTTACAGCTCCTTGCCAAGCTTGAATGTAGATTATATTTAATATTATCTGCAGTGTAGATAAAACGATACGTCTCAGCCGATTAGGAGCCTGGATCGTCTTTGCTACAGCTTTGGCGGCAATAAAGAAAGAATAATAAATAAAAAAAGAGCTACTTGTGTGTAGGCAGAAAAAAGTTTTCTCATTACCACAAGTTAACAAAATACACAGAATTTTGCCCTACTTGCTTGCTTTATTAATGCTTGGTTACTTTTTTGGTTAAAAAAAAGCAATAATAAAAAAAATGATAATATGTATATTATATTTTTGCCTGCTAACAGTTAAACCCTATACTTAAACAACTTGAAAAAATCTTAGATATACACTATATGGACAAAATTAATAGAACACCTGACTTTTCCAGCCATATGTGGTTATAACACATATATATATATATATATATAGGATGTCTTATCAACCTTTTCCAGCTGCTGCACAAATCCAGCTTCTTGAACATATGCTTTACATAAGCGTCTTGAGTGGCCTGCTGTAGACCTCCAACCCTACTGAACACCTTTGAGATGAACTGGAACACTGAGGCCTCCTCGCCTCATCTACATCAGTACCTGTGTTTTCCAAAACCTTTGTTGCTGAATGAGCACAAATCTCCACAAGCACACTCCAACATCTTGTGTGGAGAATAGTGAAGGTTATTATAAGACTAAATGTAGAATGGGATGTTTAAAAATCACATACAAATCTTATGGCTGGGTGTGAAAACTTTTGGCCATACAGTGTATATCTGCATAATGGGGGAAAAAATAGGATATATATACAGTTTGGTTTTAATGAGAAGAAAAAGGACAGGGTGTTAAGTTATTAACCATATTACACTTAGAATCTTGTATGTGTCAGGTTTATAACAGGGCTATGTCCCAGATATTTGTTTTATGTACCTGGGGAGGTGGTAGTTTTGTAGTTAAGGCATAGAACTTTGGATCAGTAGGTCATAAGATCAAGTCCCAGCCAGACCCATAGCTGCTCAGTTGTATAAATGATATAAAAAAAAATGTAAGTTGATCTGGATAAGGGCGTCCGCCAAACGCTGTAAATGTAATTCACATTCACTAATAATTCTACGTAGTTTCTATGGTTCTCGTCGTTTCTGTCCATCATCCATCACTTAAGAAATCTGACAAATATGCTGAAGTAGTTTTGGAACTAATAAAAGTTTACCTTCATACACAGCTGAGAAGCCTTTGCCCACCCAGTTGCTGCTGCTCCTGAACTCGATCCACAAACGACTGTCTGTCGAAATGATCGGCTCTGGAAGCTTGTCTCCACAGAATCGACCTGAACATGCCGAGGAAATTCATCACATCAAATCAACCACTCTAAAATCATAGTTTTATCCTTAAAAAAAATATGCACCTTTGAGTGGGGCTTTCCTCCAATATCCATCTCTGATCTCCACGTGATCGTACCAGCACAGATGACTCCGATACAGATCCATGGAGGTGAAATTGAGAATGATCTACACGGAAGCAATTGTGATATAAATTACACACAGAGGCTGATATTCGGGTTTTTAGCATAACGGCTTGCAAATTTTTTATAGTGATTTCCTGCTGTACAGCTATTAAAATTCAGCATGATGTACTGAGTGGGCTGGGAAATTAAAAGGATTACTATTATATAGAAATAAAAAAAGAAACCAACATAAAAAGCGTTTGATAAAACACTTTAATGCTTTGACATTATTATATATTTTAAAGAAACATGGACTTTAGCAAAAAAACTGTATTTTGTTTTATTTATTTATAATGATATACCTATAACGATAATAATTATTATTGATCTTATTATCATTATAACAATTATTATTATTTGGTTGTGTTTTGGTATTTGGAAAGGTGAGTGCATTATTATATTTCCTATATGAAATTATTAATGATTAAAAGTCTCCAAATTAAAAAAAAATGTAAAAATACTGCTGAAATTGGATTATTTCTGAATAGCAGAGTGCGAATGTAAAAGCCACTAATTTCATGCAACCTAAGAAATCTAGCAAGTCTCGTAATAAAATATTATTACCGTAATCTCTGGACTATAGAGCGCACCCATATATAAGCCACTGAATTTTACAAATATTTTTATTTTTAACATAAATAAGCCGCACCTGACTATAAGCCGCTACACTAATGTACTTTACACAGGCGTTAACAAAAGACACGTTACACACGGTGCAACGGGTGAAATATGTTGCGCTTCCTTTAGGAGCATAGCGGTATTTTGGGAATAGCATGCCACAGCATTCTTCCAGTATTACTGCATGCGTGCAAGACGAGGAATATGTCCTTATTATTTTCTGATGCTGATTTCCAAGTTTCCTTGAGTAACCCTAAATGCTGTTGCCAAGAAAAATAAAAAAGCACGAGTTTTGGAATCCTGTCTGTGCTTATATGATTTCTGTTGCAACTGGAGTTAGCGAGCTCTCCCTTCACCCAGACTCAACGTGTTACAACGGCTTGTATCTAAACAGTAGCTGACCAAGAAAGTCATTGTTCACTGTCTTCCTTCTTCCTTTCACAACTATTTCTGTCGAGAGTTTATCTTTTGGCATCGTCGTGCGTTTAAAAAAAACTTTTTTCTCCCGATGCTGAAAAAAGTAGCGGCTTATAGTCCGAAAAATACAGTAGAATAAAATTGTATGAATGTATTCGTTGTCTAAGACAAACTAAAATAAAATCCTGTCAGGTTAACGCAATTTTCAGTGATTTTCTGTGTGAATAAATGCAAATCACAAAACTCAACAAAACTGTGAAGCTCATTAAAACTTTTAAAACTATTGAATTTCAGTTTACTTTAGTGAATAAATGTCGACCTAATGGCAAAAGATCAAACATGCACCCACTCTTTACCACTTCTTATAGCTGAATATGGCTCCACATGAACAGCCTAAAGATACACCAGGTTACCGTGGAGGTTTCAACTCAAGAGTCATGAAGTATTTGGACTGTAATTAATATTAACAATATGCTACAGTGGCTTAGGGCTACAGTTGTGCATTTAAGAGTCCATCAGTAAACAGTTGATAATCCCAGTAATGATGGGACTGTAATAAATGGACATTCAGGGTCACCCAGATGACGATATGTTACCTTTCGGGACTCTCAAGGTTTCTTCCTCATACATTCTGAAGAAGTTTTACCTTTCCACTGTTGCCAGTCATAGGAATAAACGTATAGGGACCATTTTATTAAGCTACAATACAGTATTCTATTTTATTCCCAAGGTCCAATGTTTGGTTCCTCTCAATGTTTGGTCCCTCAATCTCAAAAATCTTTCTTTTTTGCAGGGTCACCATTGGCTAACTCATTAAGAATAAACGTACAGGGACTCATTTATGATACTTAAATGTATATTTGTAATCTATTTAATTCTGTAAAGCTGCTTTGGGACAAACGTGCTATACAAATCAAAAATTGAATGGAATGGGGTGTCATTTATTTTCTACAACTTAAATATCTAGGCGTATTTGTGTCCGTGTTCAGGTTTGGATTGATTACTTTCAATTCATTATTGCGAAAAAAAAGGCACAAAAACGCATTTGTGTAGATGGCGTTTAAGAAATATAAAACTGCCAAGGTAATTTGTTAAGAAGCTCGCGGAAACTCGATTACGCCAATCATGATTTAAAGCCGATCAATCAAGAGTCAAGGTTAGCGCCAACTAACAGGAGTTTCGTGAATGCCACCGTTCTTGAGTAAATGATTTACAAATAAATCTGCTCATGTTTGGCTGCATAAAAGAGGTCAGATTTGTGGCTTCCATGTCCTTAAACAACTTGTTTGTACGAACCCGTGAGCAGCTCCAAGACCTCCGTGAACCTTCTGAAATATTTCCATATTTCCAAAGCAGCAGCAGCAGCTCATTAAAAAGGTAGACACTATACGACGCATAATTAACTGATACGCCGGTCTGTCTGGAACGCTCACCTTTTCGCCTGGCGTGACTGAGATTCTCCAGATACAGTGCATGTATGCTGAGTAGCCGTTGGGGAAACCGGGAGACGAGAAGTTCCCACTGCTGTCCTGCAGACTGTCTCCACATCCTTAAAGAGACAGACAGAAAATGCAGGGGTCAAAGGTAATCTACAGAGCATGTGTGTGTGTGTGTGTGTGTGTGGGTCAGAGCGCAGCATGCTGAAGTATTTATACACTGCCAGACACGTAAACAGACTGTATGCAAAAAGATGAAAGGAAGCCAGAATAAATGGAATCTTGATGCCCTAATGGAATATTTTTTCCAATGTATTATATAAAACATGTGCTTTCAATCACAGGAGATACACCAGAAATGATTTAGTGTTTGTTGGCCTTTAAATCACGCTCGTGCAGCATCACGGGAATATCGGTCGCTGAATACTCATATCTGATTGGTCTATTTCTGACTGTAGCTCCGGCTGTATTTTAAATGATTATGATTGATCTATGTGAAGTATGTGATTTAGAGCTTCAATATCAAGACATTTATTTGGAAAATGTGAATAAAATGTGCTATCAATGATACTATGGACTTTTTTATGATGTTCATTTAACGTTTATAGAACATTTTAAGGAGTCTCCAAGATCAACAAAAGGTTCTCTACCATGGAAAAGACTGGAGGATGCAAACTATTTATAAACAATAACAGGAATTTGTTTCGCAGAGGGTCCCCAACATGCATGCGTAATTTTAATAGGAAAAAAAAAAACATGGACTGACTACATACTACATACATCCTATAGTTTACCATGAGAGATAAATTCCTTAGTGTTTGGAATCTCAGAAGATGCAATATGGACTTTCCAGTCATATGTGATTCTTCCTCAAAATGTTACCAGAAAGTTGTCTTTGGATAAAGTAGATTTCAATTCTCCCTTCACTTAAACTATGAGACCCGTTTCTGTTTCAACACGACGATACCCCTGTACACAAATCCAGCTTCATGAAGATATGCTTTACATGCTTTGAAGTGAAAGATCTCCTGCTATAGAGCTCTGACCTCAACCCCACTGAACTGAATTGGAACGCTGACGGCACCCCAGGCCTCCTCACCTCACTTATATCAGTATCTGACTTGTAGCTGAATTAACACAAATCTCCACAAGCACACTCCAAAATCTAGTGGAAAAAATATGTTCAAAAAGCAGATACAAATTTTTATTCTATTAAGCAACAAATGCCTTCACATAAATTTCGAGTTAAATACAACGTTTGGACCGATAATTCATTTTTATTGTATTTATATTTTATTCATTGTAGCTTTAGATATAAAAGCACATTGTGGAGTTATTTAATAAATTAAAAAAAATGAATTATTGGTGTGGTAAATGTGAAAGACCTCAGGAGGCGCTATTTTCTCCCTGGAAAATTGCTGTTAATAGTAACTCTGCTTTGCATTGGGCTGCACCTCACCACCCTGGTGTTGAATATTTTCCTATAACGCTGTAATGTTTCAATTCATAATTCATTAGCAGCTCCTTTTTTTAAACCCTGTTCCTTTAACACCACTCTATCACCGAATTCTCCCTTCTACCGACAATAAACAAGATGGAATCGAACGTAACGAGAACTGGGGTTACGTTAGACGACGAAAAAATATCTGAGAAGAAAGTCCTGAGGAACACCAAAGGGAGAAACGAAAGGAGAACTCGAAGCGCATCGGCACATCCTCTTTTAAATATAGGCGCATGCGAGCTATAAATAACTCGTCTCTCTGAGGAAAAAGCAGTGTACTGTACACGATGTGCTGGAGAATGAGGAAAAAAAAACCTGGGTGAAAACAGAAACGCTGAAGAATTTCTACTGTAGTTATATTTATAAATGCAAACACAACATAAGTACAAAACATAATAAGACTTCATTGAGTTTAATAGAGGGTATTTTTCCTAAAATGCCTGAAAATGCATCTTTTCTTTTCATGACTAAAGCTTTATAAATGCCCCGATGCTTTCCAGAGGCCTCGGGCAAATCCGAGGCAGGTCATAAATACACCTTGTTACTCATTAAGTTCGAGTTTACACTCATTACTTTCTTACAAATGCGGCTCTGCGGTTGTATAAAAGCAAAGCTGCTGGGAGCGCATGCCTGTAAGGCGTATCAGTGAGGCCCCACAATGTTTTCGAACTATTAACAAGCGTCCCGGCGAGCCGCAGGGGAGAGCGACTGCCACGGCATGGAATGCTGTGAAAAATGCAGATCCGCCACACACCCAGTGATTCTTTTCTTTTTTTCCGTGGCCCGAGTTTCTGCGTCAGCCTTTTGCCACATCATCTGCTCTCAAGTCATGTGACCTGACCTGGTGACCACCATTGAAAAGGAAAACCTTTTAAAGCATAAGAAACAGCAAACAAGTGACTTGAGAGAAAAAATATGAACAATTCCATCATTCTTCCCCCCGAAACATTATTCATTACATCAGGGGGAAAAAAAGCCACAGTTCAGTTTTGGTTTTAACAACCTACCAAGGTTTTTTTATACAGTCATTTTACTATGACTTTACTCACTGTTTCTCATCATTGCTGACTTTTTTTCGGTCAAAATATATAGCCGGTTCAGCCTCAGATTTATGCCTGACAGAGAGGTTCAGCAAAAGCTACAAAATTTTACGTTACGCCATATGCATTAAAGAAAAAGTATCTTTTTTTTGTTAAAGTCACCAAAAAAATGGCGTGATGAAGTACTTGATGCGAAGTGTTGCAACTCCATAGCTGACTGTTTTCCAAAGTACCTTATACATGCACCATGCACTATTCATTATTAGTCGTATTAGGTAAGAAACCATACTGGTAATGTGAAGCAGCCATGAGTCCATTGGATTTCAATGTTACTAAAGAAACAAAAATTATGACAAGAACAAGACTGTCTGAACTGCAATAAATGGGAAATGACCACTTTCTGACAGGTTTGAGAACATTTGAGAAGTTTTATATTGTGCAAACTTATAGAATAGCCTTCATTTGTCACATATACCGTGATATTCAGAGCACAGGGTAAACCATGATGCAGTGCCCATGGAGCACAGAGGGTAAAGGGCCTTGCTCAAGGGCCCAAGAGTGGCAGCTTGGCGATACTGGCGCTTTAAAAACTGACCTTCTGATCAGTAACCCAGTGCCCTAACCACTGAGCTACAACTCCCCCTTCCAACTTTTATTGAACCATAAACCATTTCATAGTATGAAAAATTAGTTTTAGATCAGCTAAAAATGCCCTGAGCACTCAGTTAGTATATTTCCATAAGCCCCACACATTCTTTTACTCTATAGAGCAGCTGCACTACTTAGTTATAGGTAAAAGCAAGGGATTAAGCAAACTTCCCGTTCTCGCCCAATGTTTACTTGTCTTGCCCCAAGCCCGGGAGTCAAGGCGACCGTTGCCAAGATGCCCCACCACATCAAACGCCTCAAATGCTTGACTATTTCCAGACAAGGCAAACTGCATCTGGGAAACCTTGTCATGTAATTTTTTTTTCTTTTTTCAACTCAAACTTCAGCATGTCGCATTTTTCTTGTACATAAACATTTCTGGGCAGATCAGACAATAAAATCGGGAAGTGCCAACCTTTTATTAGGGTGTGGTGTAGCATGTGGTGTAAAATGCAAGCATGAAAGTGATCATATGGTTTTATTGAGATTGATAATAACGCATCAGATCCATTTCGAAACCATTGAGCTATCTTTTTTTTATATTTAGTACAACAAAGCATGCTAACAAAACTTGCGCTCTTACTTGGACACTTGTAAAGTTTGCGTGCCTGTGCGATGTCTCCTTTGCTCAGTCTGGTTCTCTGGCCGATGGGCGGACGCACGCCGTTTATGTCATAGCGTGGGAGGATGGTGTCCAGGAAAATCCCTCTGTGATTCAAAGAAAAAAAAAAAAAGGGAATGTCAGCAAAATGAGAAAGAGTGAGTCAAAAGCTCACAGACACAGATAGGTCACCTACACTGTTACAAGATCTTTTTTAAACTCCTACATCCTCCCCTGGTTCTCCCACATTCGCTCTGTGTTCTGATTTTTTTTTCCTCTAAAGCTGAAAACCTCAAATGTTTAAAAAATTCTCCTTTTTCACCAACAGTTGTGTCAAATGACAAAAGGAAAAATGTGATTGGTGCCTTTGAACAAAAAAAAACAAGCACGATTCCAATGGCGTTTCCTACAGAGTTTCAATTACAATATAATGCTATAGGATGTGGATGATCATATCTATATATATCTACCGTATTGGATAACCAGTAGTTACATGTTCTCATCTTTAGAACACACTATATGGAAAAGATATTGGGACACCTGACTTTTCCAGCAACATGTGGTTCTCCCCTGAAATGTTACCACAAAGATGAAAGTACACAATTGTATAGGATACATTTTCCCTTCACTTGAACTGGAAAATCCAAACCTGTTCCAGCATTACATGACCAAGCTCCATGAAGATATATTTACATGGGTTTGAGTGGAAGATCTTGAGTGGCCTGCTATAGAGCTCTGACCTCAACCCTATTGAGATGAAATACAAAAATGACTGCACCCCAGGTCTCGTCACATCACCTACCTGACTTTATAATGCCCTTGTAGCTGAATAACCAATCTCCACAAGCAGACTCCAACTTCCCAGAAGAGTGGGGGTTGTTATAACAGGAAATGGGGACTGAATGTGGAATCGGATGTTCAAAAGTCACATACCAATCTTATAGTCAGTAGAAGTCACACTTCAAACCTGAGGCAGATGCAGAAGTTAGAGATATTGAACTCACTTGTTTACAGTGATTTCAATGTTTTAAACTTTCAAAATGACTACAAGCATTCATAGAAAAGTGTACCTTGTACAAAATCTATCAAACAAAATGTCATGGGAATAACAGAAGATATACATCTGGAATCATGACAGATGAATTTGAGGAACACTTGGTACCACGGTCCATTTTGGTCCTCTTGGGCTATGACTAACTTCCTGAAAAAAGGTCATTCATGACATCATGAGAATGTGTGGCTTCAAGATACCAGACGCAAGTTTTCCCACTGATATTTTTCCCCATATATGACGAAAGGGAAGTGCACAAACAGGCACAAAAGAATGATCGCATCAACGCCTGGCACTGAGACCCAAATGTGTACAGTACAACAGGATGATTCTGTATCCGAAAAAAAAAAAAAAAAGAAACTGTCCCATTTCTCACTCTCCAATTCTCACTTTGACACTTTCGGCTAATTTATCGTCCTGCTTTTCTCTCCGTCCTCACTGTCGAAGGCTGCCTCATTTGTCCGTTCCCATGGGAACCGTCCTATCAACAGCAGGCATGCTCAAACAAGCAGGCTGAGCTAACCATTAGAGCTTGAGAAGAAAAAAAAATCTAACTTAAAGCTAAGCTTTCAAAAAGAGACAAGATAGTAACATGTGAACAAAAATAAATAGGATTCATATACATTATCTAACAATTTTTTATTTATTTTTTTAATAATGTAGAAACTAGCATTTTAAAAAATACACTATTTGGGGATTTGTGTCCAAATTGTGTCCAAATTCAGGGATTCAGACAGTTTGCCCCCCAAGATTTACTCAAAGCCTGCAATATGACGCTAGCTGTGTAGGTGAATACTAGCGTGCTAAGTGATGTCAGCTGACACAAAGGTTGAGCTGGTAGATCTTTATTTATTTCACTCCATATGTACCCAGACTCTCTGAGGGGAAAAGAGACTCCTGAGGGGAAACTCGCCGCATTCAACCACCCAAAATGAACAAACCGCATGCCAGACCGAATGGTCGCAAATGTATGTGGACGTGTCTTTCAAGAAAACTCTCAATATAGTCACAGATACACGACCCAGCTTCCCACGGAGATTTACAGCATGAGTACTCTCCAAACACAGAAGGAGAAACAAATCTGGAGACTCAACTCACATCCCTGAAAGAAAAAGAGTCAATAAGACCAAGAAGTGAAAGAGAAGCGAGAGACACCTCACATCGACCTGAGAAAGGCTAACAAAGTCAGTCTTTCTTGAAGAATATGGAGTTTGCTATAATCCCTGACAGAAATGATAATAAAATTAAAAGTGCTATAACATTTATAAGGGCAAAGAAAGATTTATAACAATCCCGGCTTTTATAAACGCTCT
Source organism: Silurus meridionalis (assembly GCF_014805685.1). Taxonomy (NCBI): domain Eukaryota; kingdom Metazoa; phylum Chordata; class Actinopteri; order Siluriformes; family Siluridae; genus Silurus; species Silurus meridionalis. The sequence continues at coordinate 3,634,572 of NC_060900.1, read as the reverse complement.
GGGATTATTTTTCCCCTCATTTCATCCATACATACTTAGCGCAGGTTTCTGACAAACCTCCAAAAGAAGGCTTGGGGATACCTATAAGCACTTCTGTCTGAACTTTATTTAATTCCATACTCCAAATGTGGGTGGCACTATAATAAAGATTCCTTGGTTAAATAGCCTCTCATTTTCATCTGCAAAATGTCCTTTGGTCCATCCTTGGAATAGGTAGACATAAAAACGTCTGAAGATTATAATTACTGACCATTTATTGGGATAAATGCCTAAAAAAGTCTGAACTACACTACATCAACAAAGGTTTGAGGACACCTCACTATAAGACTCACATGTATATAATAATTTTCACTTTTCTGGGAAGATGTTCCACCAGATTCTGGAATGAGCTGCAGATGTGTGCTCATTCAGTCACAAGAGCATCAGTTAAGTCAGGTGTAGATGCTCCTCAAGGGTTCTGTGGTTGGTTAAGGTCACTAGCTTTCTATTTCTAAAAGGGGAGACCCTCTGGGTTCCGCTTAACTGTAAAATAAATGTCAAAACTGTTTTATTCATGAATTTAATTACAATATTGGTTCCATTATTGTATGGGCAAATGTTTGTGGACACCTTATTTATAAGATTTGTATGTGCTTTCTAAACATCCCATTCCACATTTGCAGTTATAATAACCTCCACAATTCTGAGAAGATGTTCCACTAGATTTGGGAGAGTGTTTGTGGAGAATTGTGGGTGTTAAAGTCAGCGTTCCGATTTATTTCAAAGGTGGTCAGTAGGGTTCATGTCAGAGCTCTATAGCGGACTACTCAAGATCTTCCACTCCAAACCATGTAAGGCATATCTTCATGGAGCTGGCTTTGTGCACGGGGGCATTGTCCTTCTAGAATAGGTTTGGGTGAAGCAAAGGGAACATTTCATTCAACCGCATCCAAAGAATCACATATGGATGGAAAAGTCAGGCATCCCAATATTCCTGTCCATATATTGTACGTTAGGCAAAGTATGTCTGCAAACAGATCAGTGTTTAATATGATTACAGCAGCAGTGCTCATGTATTAATCCAGATAACCTACAGTATCCACGTCAGATTACCCACTAAAGCAAGAAAAACACTTGGAAATATATCTTCAAGTAGTGAAAAACCTTTGCATATCCTTGTAAGAGCTTTCACAACAGCAGATGATTTGTTTCTATTTTATATGACCCATGCAATATCAACAACTGGCTTAATTACAGACTTGTGCAAAGGCCCTCCTTCAATTTCTTTACGGGATGCCAATTTCTTTGCACACCTGCCCAAACACTGGAAGAAAATAAAGAGAGGAAGGTAAATTAAGAGCTAAAAATAAAGAACAAAAGAAAAGAACCCATCTGGTTCTCATACAGAGGCAATGTAGAAATTATATCAAGCCTCCGCCCACTATTATGTCCCTCCCCTTTTCCCGGCACAGTCTGAGGGTCTGATTCCATTCAAAACTTTGCTTTCTTTTTCAGGATTTTGGAAAAGTCAGGACATAGCATGGGAATAAAATCCTATCATTCATAGTAGTAATCCTCAGAAACGATCCTTGCCTTCGGTTTTTTTTCCCCAGAAGTTTCTCTGGTCGAACTTTTGGAAACAGAGGACTAAGTACTATGGCCAAGATATTTCTGGGTCGGACTGGCTAAATTTGTCTATCTGGGTGTCTTGATGAAGTTGACTGCAGTTTCAAAGGAAATGGATCAAGTAAGCCGTTAGCTGATACGCTAGACTTAGCATACATAACACTGGTTCTGTAGAAAGATAGCAATCAATTATAAAAGAACTCCAGAAATAATAGCTATATGATATACAACCTGCCATGACCCAATAAGTCACTGTGTGCAAGAACGAGATCTGACGTTACAAATTCATACACGTAACAAGAGCTAAAATGCGATCTGTACCAGTTTTTTAAAGAAAAATCATTTTCATACACGTGGAGTATATTCTCTAGAGCTTATACAGAGCAGAGTGCTTCACCGAAAGCTATTCGTCATCGCACGCTGTACAGTCACAGCAAAATCTGCCCGCCGTTCCAAGAGGTATTACTTCATCCTCTCTGCAAGAGTGTCACAACAGTCACCCACGCATTACATTATGTCATTTTCCACCGTTTTTGATTTCTCTTAGGTGCGAGCCTGTGCCAGATTTTCGTAAACTGGAGGATTGTGACACAGAGAAATTTTTTTGAAAGACGAATACATTTTTGTTATTTATTCTCATGCACACACGTGCTTTTTGAACTAGTCTCCCATTCGTTGTTTATTATAACCTCCACTCTACTAAGGACGCTTTTAACTAGATTTTGGAGCATGGCTAATGGAATTGGTGTATTCAGTTGCAGAAGGCAGTGGTGTTCCCACATCCCAAAGGTGTTCATCAAGGTTGAAGTCAGAGCTTGAAGAAGGCTACTCCAACTTCCAGAGGCAATTTATATGCTGGAACAGGATTGAGATTCGTACTGTAGTTCGAGGGAAGGTGTAATTCTAGAATATACAAAGAAATTCTGTACAATTGTATGCTTCCCAGAGGTGGAAAGTAACAAAGTACAAATACTTTGTTACTGTACTTTAGATTTTTCTGGTATCAGTTCACTTCACAGAATCACTTCATTATTAATTTTATATATATATATTTTTTTATTACTTTCTACTTTCACTCATTACATTTTTACACAAATATCTGTACTTTCCTCTTCTTAATTTTTAAACCAGGCTCGTTACTTTAGTTTTTTCAAAATTTTCAAGATTTTTTCATCCCATCAACTATTTCATGTCATTGGGTGGCTTTTTTTAAATCTACCACTGGTGTATCATTTCCTGGCTCTCACACACCACAGATGTAGGCTAGGTTATGAAGCTAACAATGAGCAGGCAGAAGGCAACAAGAAGTCTAGGGGGCAACATGGATGAGACAGAGTGAGTCAAACATGACTGAGCACAGAGACATTCCTGATCACCTCATCATCATCATCATCATCTCTCTGCTTGTGTTCTATATGGTGGATGTTCAACCTGGAGACATTCATTAGGTAACAACATTTGAAATTAGTTTTGTATTCTTATATTGATTAGGGATAAAATGAATAAAGAGTTAATGCGAGTTCATTTTAACGGCACACATTTTATTAACGCGCGATTAATGCAGCGTGCATTTCTGTCTGACCATTTTTATTAAAAATATAAAAAAATAAATATAAAAGAGGCGAAATTAAAACCTTCAAAGCAACACACGTTAATTAACGACGTCTTTTCTTTACTCAGATATAAAAAATAAATAAATAAATAAATAAAAACTCCACCAGAAAATAATTTGTAATTAGTAAACATTTGTTTTACTGATGCGCCAAGTCTTAAATAAGCACCAAAATCCTCCATGATGCACATAATTAATCCTCTGGGTCGACAAATGCGCCGGCGTGTTTTGTGGCATTTTTTCAACTCATAACGCTGAAACGAACTTAAATTTTTTTGAAAACTTTTTTGATCGTACAGATAAAAGAAATCCATTATTCGAATCTGTAAAGCATCTACTTTCATTTGAATATACTCATAATAACAACAAAACAGTCATTATGTAAAATAAAGAAAACAGACAGGGGTGCACAGACATAATACATATATGAATAGAAAGCTTTCTCCGGTGTCACCTCATTAACCATCCGTGTGGAAACATAGCAAAAGTTCAGTTTGGTGTCCTGATGATTCACGTAATTTAAAACACCATAATTACATTAAAACATTTGCAAGAATAGTTTGTCTTCATGTTCTATGTTGAGTACAGTTTAACTAATAATAAACATACATTTGTATAAAGCATCGATATTTATCTATGCGCATGTTGAGTAGAGTATTAAAACTCTATATGACGTGAGGTCCAGTTTCCAGCGTAAAACAGGTAGAAGGCCACTTTTTACTTAAGTACACGTCAGACCCCAAACTTTTTTACTTCAACTTAAGTAAAAAAGTGTAGTCATTACTTCATCTTTTACCAGAGTCTTTTAAAACATGAGTATCTGTACTTCTACTTAAGTGAAGAATGTGCGTACTTTTGCCACCTCTGATGCTCAATTTGTGGCAAAAGTTTGTAGTAGTGTATATGGGTTTGATGTTTATATATAGTCTATATACAGTATGTTTGCTTCCCTAGTCCCCAACTTCCCCAGATTCTTTCAGGAAAAACAGGCTTTAAACCAGATTTCTGTTAGAACAATTCAACATTCCAGGTCAAGTATCTGAGCTCTTGTGCCTTTACGATTTCTAACACAATGTGTATTAATGGTTATCAGAGTCATGCTTGCCTCATCCCAAGCCAATCTGTGTGTGCATGCTTGCTTTTCAGGACAGCTTCTATGAGCCATATCCATGGCAACAGGATCAGGGTACAATAATAAACTGGATTACTTTGAACATCTGTAATTATCTAGGCTTGCAAACAAGTTCTCTAACCAAGGTAGCAATTAGACAACAAAGTCAAGCCAGACATCTTCAGACAAACATGTCATTGAAAAGCTATGGGAACCTTCAGGACTGATTTGGAAACTTTTAGAAACCATGGAGGAGCATGAACATTTTTTTCAGGAAATTCTTCAGGAAACTCTTCAGGAAACAGGGTAGCCTTGAAAAATCATTATGAACCTTAGCTGACTTTAGGAAGTTGTTGAGGAACACACTCTTTTAGATTAACATAAGGGTGCAACAAAATGGCTAAGAAATTGGGAACTCCCACACAACCAGCAGTCTAAGAGAACTGGCTGATCAATCAACTCAAGTGTGGGCATCTGTGAAGATTTGTGTACGAAACAGTTAGCAGTTAGCTCTTTCTACAAGTATTTTTAGCTTTAGAGGCCATGGCTTTCAGGTGACATGGAGAATACATGTGCAAGCCTTTGCCTATCCAAGTTGGCAGCAGTTGTACGAAAGGTGTTAAACTAGGTGGTGAGAGGTTATTGGTAATGACAAGGCAAAAACGCATAGCAGTGGGGTTGACTGGAATCCTGGGACAACAAAAGCAAGACACTAAAGCTGTCAATAATGGTAAATTAATTGTCTCTACTTTTAGAATATGACAAAAAATGATATCATCACCCTTCTATTGAGACGACTTGGAGATAAGGATGTGCGAGATAAGGATAACGATTCACATCGGTACGTTGGCAAAATAGTTAAAGATGTGATGCATCGATTTAAAAACTTGGCATTTGTATCATGATTCATCGTTTCTAACATATTTGCATTGATAAAACCCTGGTTATTTATATATAATTAGTAGTAGATGAGTTGTGCATTTATTATTTAGAAATGTGAATATTATATATATATAGATTGATTTCTTCTCACTAAACCGTTTCTCGAGTGCGTTTTCTCAGCACCATTGCTGCTGCTAAGTGAATATGACGCATCACAAAACAACGAAGACTGAGGCACATCCTGAGAGTCACATGGAATACAGATTAACATGGCAGAGGTAGAGCTGTAACTTCCTAGAGACAGAACGTGTGGTTTTATTTAATCCTTTCTCTCTTTTTTTGCACTACAAAAACGTTTGTAAAAGGGTCATTCGATAGAAGTCAAAAGGCACAATTTATTGTTTGAAGAAAAGTGCATTAATGATTTGCACTCTGTCTGAACCAAAATCAAACTATCTGTAGCATATTAAAATGTATAGCATCGTATTTTTTCCTTTGCATTGTATTTTTTCCATTGCATTGGAAATCGGATCGCACGGCATCATTATGGGGTATTGCACCGCTAGCTGCATAATATTTAACTTCAATTTATCGTTTCATCGGCTCTGCTTTAAGATACATATTGCATCTTCCTCACTTTTTTATATATGGTTTTTTTTTTGGGGTTGTTTTTAAGTGGCTATACACCACTTTTCTATTTCATAAAATTGTATGGCACACGACCAACACAAACAACAACAAAACCAAAAAGAAATCCATTTATTATTATAATGGTCAGGAGGGCACACGTGCCAGTGGCTTAACATTCATGCAAAGCCAAAAAAAACCCCACAGCAGTAATTAATGAGCAACAATTCTTCACACATGCTTTACTTTTTAAAGCTACAATCCGTATAAAATCCTTATAAACTGGAAAATAATAAGCGCTCTAAACGTGTTTAAATATGTGTGCCAATTGTTGCATATTGCAAAAGAATCCCAATAAAACACGTTTGTCGCCTGCAAACAACAAAAGAACGACGGACCTATGAAGAACATCGTTACAACGAGCGGAATAAAACCCTCGGTCATTAGAACGGCCTTCGCATTTCTACGTATGAGCACCTCTCTCTTTCTGTCTCTCTCTCTCTCTCTTTCTCTCTCTCTCTTTCTAATGGTCATGCCACCATTCAAGATGCCACATAATACAGCCCAAAGGCTACCAACCTTCAAAAGCTGCCTTCAAAGGCTACCAAAAACAAAGCTATTCATGCTGTTAACTTGCTCCTTTTAGAGATGGAGAGAAAGAAAGAGAGAAAGACAGAAAAAGCGTTAAAAAGCCAGCCAGAAGGGCCCCGGCAGCAGCTGCAAGTGTCAATGAGGGTGACTGGGGATGATTAAAACCTAACTGGGTTTACTGGCCGCTTGCCATTAGGGGCTCCAGAAAGTAAGAAGGAACAGCAAACAGGAGGTGAAGAGTAAACAAAGAGGAAAAAGCATGCAATCCGAAAGTTCCCAAAATTAAAGCCGGAGAGCAACTCCTGAGAATCTCACTACGGCTCACTTTGAGATGTTTATATAAAATTCAAAGCCCCTCCTGCTTTTTACTCTTCGGTGTGGCCTGGCACGTGAGAAGGACAAAAGCTGCTTTGTGGAAGCTCAGCTTGAAAATGTAAGAAGAGAAAGATGCACGGATACAATATCAGACCTGTGGATCACTAACACGGCATCTGTAAAGGTCACCGGTGGAAATTGCACAAGGCTTCAGAGAGATTGTGTGTGATTGTGCTTATATATATATATATATATATATATATATATATATATATATATATATATATATATATATATATATATATATATATATATATATATATATATATATATATATATATATATATATATATATATATATATATATATATATATATATATATATATGTATATACAAATTAAACTAAATAAATTATATATATATATATATATATATATATATATATATATATATATATACACAAATTATATATATATATATACAAAATAAAATGAATAAATCAAATCAAATAAATGGAAAAATTTATTTCAATAGTTTACATTTGTTAGACCCCATTGGGTAATACAGATGTGTATACAAGTGTGTGTGTGTGTGTTATATAAAAAAATTTACATTTTCTAAAGCTATGATCTACTTAACTGTTCTACTTATTTCAGCATCCTTCAACAAATGTCTTCATTCCTTCCATCCTCCATTCATTCACTCCCTTAAAATGTGGAATTGTCCGTTTTTTTTTTCATTTAAGAGAAATTCTTGAAGCTGGACATAAAACGCTGAAGAATCCATATCTCTAGCATTACCCACAAACCACTTCCTGGTTAGCGGCTAATGCTAGCGCTATGGATACTTTTTTCATGTATGCGCAAAACAAATTCTACTTCCTGTACGGAGCGAGTAGCCACAGTGACACTGCGCTAACTCTGGTTTCTTTTGCATACCCCTGCCATTGTTGTGTATGTTTTTAAGGTTAATAATAATAATTTTAAAAAATGCATTTAAAGGGAGAGGCGGAGAATAAACAAACTTGCGATCCACCACTTAATACGTTACATTCGGTACATGTGTTACAAACCGAATGCCCATGTACCGTTACACCCCTAACACACACACACACGCACACACACACTTTATATGGATGCGTATATATACAGTATGTGTTTTTGTGCATTTATACTCTGCACTCAAAATGTGAGGATTCAGACATTCTTATCTTTTTGTTTAGATAACTAAAACAAACACACACATTTCTCAACCAGTATTAATTTTTTTCAGCATTGCACACCAAGAAGATCTAAACATTGCATGCGTGTCTTCAGGCATAAGGTTTTAGTCACAAGTATGTTTGCTCAAGTACATGTATACATTTATGTTGAATGCAGCTATGCTGCCTATTTGTTTAGATGTTGAGTAATAGTCGACGTGGCCATGTGTTCACGAAGACGTGGAAAGTCACTGAGCCTATTAAAAACACACACAGCCGAGAAGAAAGAGGAGCATTTGTGCAGCTGGAAATTAGCCAGGTGCTGTTGGCTTTCTTCCAAATGCAGGCTGCGCAATAAACCAAGAGTCTCAAAACACAATTTTCACTGGATAAATGTTAACCTCTGTGACACCCTGACACCCTGCCAAATCGACAATGATCTGGATTCGATCAGAATATTAGGTCAGAAGGTTTAATTGACTGGGGAACAGCTATGGTTTAAATACTTAGTATGAAATTTGAACACAGAGCCATATTTTAGATTTCACCTCTGCATGTGTAGTAAGCATGTAATATTACACTAATTCTCACATACACCGTATGGACAAATAAATTGGGACACCTGACTTTTCCAGCTTTATATATGCTTTGAAAGATGGAAGATTATGCGGGTCCTGCAATACAGTTTCGACCTCAACCCTACTGAACTCATTTGAGATGAATGTGAATGCACCCCAGGCCTTCTCACCTCAGCTACAAAAGTATCTGACATTACAAACACCCTTGTTTCTAAATGAGCAGAAATCTAGTGGAACATCTTCCAGAAGGTTATTATAACAGCAAATGGGGAAACAATGTACGATGGTATGTTCAATAAGTACATATGAATTTTATGGTCAAACAAACATTTGTCCATATAGTCCATATACCTTGGATTTAAGCCCTTTTTCTTTTTTGTGAATATTCTTATTAGTCATAAAAAATTGGCCTTTAAGTTCAGCCCAGTTAACATTATCATAACCCAACTCTAAACCCAACTCTGAAATTTCCCTGCATAAATACTGAGGTAATTTTTTGACTAAAAACAATGATTTAAATTGCAGCATATCCTGACAGCAATAACTCACAAAAACAAATTCAACTTTGTAATTAGTAGAAATTTCTAGCCAAGCTACCCAGATAATAATATACATTTAACATGTCATGTACCTGGATGGTTATAGAAATTGCAGGCAAGCTATTATTCTTTGCCAGTGGACATACTTGGAAAATATGTTCTAGATGTACTTGTGTACCTGCTAACACTTTGTAAGTTTTCTTCCATTCACAAGGTTCAGTGTGCCGACCCACCACTATATTTAATTCCTGTACCTTTATTTTTATGCCCCTTACTAGATCTTGGATGTTCTAGGATTTGAGTCATTGACTCGAACAACACTTTGTTAGTTAGGTATGACAAAATATACAGTTGGTAGACTCATTTTGAACAGACTGAAAGTCAGTCGAGGAGAAGAAGAAAATTCATTACAACCAACATTTGACCCTGAAACTGTTAAATTACTCTGGACTGTAGGCTAAATTCAAGCTAAAATTTTGGACTTTAGCTAAAGCACATGACAGCCTTTTCATACTTTATTAACTGGATAAACCAAAAATTGTAAGCATTCTTTAGAAAGCAATCCATCCTCTTACCTGGAAAATGTATTTCTGGCATAGTGCATGATGCTGTCAAAGTCATAGACTTCCCCTAGAGAGTCCACTTCACCGGGCTCCATCTTCAAAAAGTTGTACTCCTGTCCTATGTAATAAAACAAAAAAACAAACAAACAAAAAATATAAAAAATTCGACATGAACCTTGAACGTTCCAGAAGTTCCACAGGAAATGATCTCAACAGAAAAGACGACGATTGTCGATGATTTCAAGAGGATTGTATGTTTCATCTGGCTCGTTTTAATCGACGATGGGATCTTCGTCAAATCCCAGATTTCATTCTCGTGTTCCAAATGTGTGGAATGAATCGGAAATCTCGGCAGGGAAACGTTCATAAAAGTGTCATTATAAAGAGATAAGGAAACCCTGCGAGCCCAAACATTCATTTTCGGGCTCACTTCAAGTTGTTAACTCACAGTTAATCTTACAGCGTTCACATATAGTGAAATTACCCTGAAGGATTTCAGTTACAACACTTCCATGAGTCAGATCCTCACAAAAATGAAGTCAGATCACACCTAGGATTTAAAGCAGGAAACTCTGGCACGAGCTGGCAGCCGTGAACACGTAAATGAGCTGCCATGGTGTTGTTACTAAAGCACATAATCACAGTGGGAAGAAGGCTACTGGGGCAAGGTAGACAGGTTTCGAATACTAGAACGGTAATTTCAGCCAATTTTCTTAAATACTAGGATTGCATACAACAGAACAATAGCACACAGCTGGATTTGTCTTGGTCTCTGGAGCCAAAAACTAACAAAGTAAAGGTGGTCAAGTTGCTCGTGACCTGGCAGTCAATCACTCAGTGAAGTGTTTTTGGAACATTAGCTTAACATTCTCCCAGACTAGCAGGCTAACAGCTTTTTCCAATCAAATGTAAATTAAATTTACCTACATTTGTGGAACTGTGCAGGATCCCATATAATTTCAAATATTATCTTTTCTGACACATTGTCATCTAAAAAAGCGACATCCTGAAGCCAAATCTCTTCAGCATTGTGTTTTGTTTTTAGCCTGCATCGAAATCAGGCTCGGGTACAAAGTTAGAAGTTTGGATTAATATTCTAGAAGTAATTCTAATTAAAATGTTCTTTATATTTCTATACCAGTATCCTTAAATTCTATGAAGCTGCTTTATAAACCACACATTGTCTTTTTGTACATTAACTACAATAACTGTGTTGTTCCTGAGCAAAAAAGAAGCACATATTAGGCTTTTTTTTTACTTTTAGACCAAACTTTTTACTTTTTCGAGGCAAGACACTTCAATATGATAATTTTTTAGCAGCTAATTAATCATTTTCAACTGAATTCATTATTTTGGCTTTTTTATGATGAGTATAATGTGTATAAATATGTACAAAGTAAAATGTAGTCTTTTAACGATATTTAGTTCAATGCAAAGATACTGTCAAGATCAATATTTTTTCCATGTTTAATTCAAAGTAAACTGGTTTAAAAAAAAGGCACATTTCCTGTAGAATCTTTGCCACGAAACCAAAAATAATCAATATTTTTAGAGAAATTTCTTCCGAAAATCCTTTTAAATTGGGTGAAATATTACCGGGAAGCTATCTAGTAATGATATTTTTGTGGTTCTGAATATTTTAATCAACAAAAGTTTTTACGGAACTTATAATATGATGTGATTATAATAAATGGGTACAGTTATAAAGTTAGTAAAGGAGTAAAGTTAATACATTTTAGTAAATCGTTGTTCATGAATAGGTAAAAATAAAACCGTGATAAAAATTTATTTCTGTTGTATTTGGCATTTGGCATTTGACATTTTGCTTGGTTAGTCACATACACAGGGTTTGTTGATTCATTTTAAAACCATTTATGCCATATTTAAAGTGTGTCTTACCAGGCTGAATGTTGTCCCGTATAATGCTGACATGGTCGTCTCGGTCTGGCCGCGTGTGCTCATGCCAGAAACCGATCACATGACCGAGCTCGTGTACCACGATTCCAAACTTGTCGCAGTTTTTCCCGATGGAAATGGCTTGAGGTCCGCCTCCCCTGCGGCCCACATACGAACAACACCTAGGGGTGGGAGTTACAGTTTTCAGAGTCGTCTTTTAATACTCTCATTCATAGTACATAGCAGGTGTGGGCACTAGTCGTTGTTTTGTCTGTTATCATCCAAAATAACTTATCAGTCAAGCATGAATGTGTCTTCTGGGTTTTATAGCATGTGCATTTACACTTGTGATTGCTGTATCTTCCTGTGCCAGTCTTCAGTTCAAGTTCTGGGTAAAAAGACAGCTGGTATATTGGAAATCGTAATTTTGGAAGACTAAAGACGGAGGTGTGGATGCTGGCAGTCAATCTTTTAAAGTAGTCTAGTGATTAATACAGCAGGCTTGTCCACCAGTTTTGGTTTCTCCTTCAATTTTAAATGAATCTGCAGTTTTTCGTTTAATTTAATTGCTCATTAATTATGCATGCATTATTGTCTGTCTGTCTGTCTGTCTGTCTGTCTGTCTGTCTGTCTATCTGTCTATCAATCTATCTACCAGCCAAACGATCTAAGTCTGTCTGTCTATATATCCATCTGACTCTCCAGCCATCTGTTTATCAATCCATCTCTCCATCCATCTATCTATTAACTCATCCGTCCATCTGTTCACCCGTCTATCAATCTATTCACCCACCCATCTATCAATCCATCCATCCATCATCCATCTACCTATCTATCTATCTACCTATCTATCCATCTATCCATCTACCCATCTATCCATCTACCCATCTACCCATCCATCCATCCATCCATCCATCAATCCAACAAATACTGTACATGCACAGGCAAAAACGGACACACAAACACATTTACTGTCTGTTTTTTTGTGGGTGTAACAAGCCACTCTCTAATTACTAAGCATCCGGTATCTAACTCTCGAAACTATGCCTTGAACTATGCACAAAGGACACACATACACACACACACACACACACACACACACACACAGGTCACCTAAGTACCCATCAGAATCTGGGTTTCCTGCTGGCAACCATAATTTGCCTGGAAGAAAAAAGGCCCTCTGTATAACACACACACATGCATACACACACACACACACACACACACACACACACACACACACACACACACACACACACACACACTTAGAGAAAAGGCCCCCTGTATCTCCACAGAGCTAAAAATGACTAGCAGTGAGGCCTTTTATCACATCAGCCTCCAGATTGTTGCATCAGTTCTTTTTTAGTTGCTGTTTTTAACACCAGCTCAAAGATTTTTTTATCGACAACTTGAACAATTTCAGCCATCCGGATTATATTTAAATAGACCAAGAGCCTGGCAGAATGTGGTGTAAGTTCGTGTGAAATAAATCTTTTTGTGTGAAAACTTGGAAATAAAAAATAGTCATTTAAAAATAAGTAGAGAAACCTATAAACATTTAATGTCATTTTCCAATGTTAAACATCCCCAATTTAAAAAATATTTCCATCAGTGAATCGCAATCGCAATTGTTTGAGATTTTACTACAAAATAAACGAACCCAGAAACGAAACCAGAAAAGTTCCAGAACGTTTCCTTTATGAATCTAAATAATCAAAATCAGCAGATCAACTCTCAATAAAGGAAACGAAAGAAATACAAAAGAAGCTGAAAACAGCTTTTCCTCAAGGTCCTGTAATGGAAAAAAGTTTCCTTTGTGGGGTTTTATTCCCGGAGTTTGCAAACATATGGCCTGCTGGAGATGAAGATTATTATTTATGTCTCGGTGACGTTGGGCCAGGCCCGAGCAGCCGAACTCGGGGCCGAGATGAAAAAGAGACAGAGAAAAGCTTCACTGCACTCCAAAGAAAGTAAAATGTGAACTTGTGACACATGGTGTGTGTGTGTGTGTGTGTGTGTGTGTGTGTGTGTGTGTGTGTGTGTTTGTAAATGGACAAAACAAATGTACAGTGGTGTTCAAATGAGAAGTTAGAGCAACAAAATAGACATGCTCCAGGTCTAATGATTTCTGAGCCAAGACAGCAGGGTGGCTATTAGCCTGACATCAAGACACACACACAAGTACACACACACAAGCCCACACACACACACACACACACACACACACACACACACAAGAAAGAGCAGATAAGAAAAAGCAGAACAATGGGCATGTGGAAGACGATGGATGGGAAAGTGCTTAGGTGATAAATCAGGAAGAAGCAAGTGAAAAGGAAAGAAAGAAAGGAAAGAAAGAAAAGCAAAAGGATGGTCGGCCACCGAGTGAGTGAGCACCATTTCATCCTGAATAAGTTTTAAAAAAATTAAAAAACTGTACCCCTACTGTAGGGACACACACACACACACACACACACACACACACACACACACACACACACACACACACACACACACACCTGTTCATGCATTTTATCTTCAGCTAATTATTGAAACTGCTTCGGTCATACACCCAGGATATCAAAGATAATGTCTTTAACGTAAACACACACATTAACACATGCTCACACACTTACAAAAACACAAACGCTAGGGCACATGCTAACACTTCGTGCACACACACACACACACACACTCACGCTTGTGTTCGCACTTACCCACACGGCCGGTAGGTGAAGACGATGTAGCTGTCCTCTGTGGTTCTCTCGATGAATGTCACACACGTGTGTTTCTCCCAGTGTCTCATCGCCTGCCTGAATATCGCTCTTTGACTACCTGCAGAGCACACACACACACACACACTAGTTTTATATATGTAGGAAAAGAGAAGAAAATAAAACAAAGAGACGAGACGAGACGAGAAGAGAAGAGACGAGACGAGACGAGACGAGACGAGAAGAGAGGTGGGGCGGCGAGAAGATGAGAAGAGAAGAGAAGAGAAGAGAAGAGAAGAGAAGAGAAGAGAAGAGAAGAGAAGAGAAGAGAAGAGAGGTAGGGCGAAGAGAAGAGAAGAGAAGAGAAGAGAAGAGAAGAGAAGAGAAGAGAAGAGAAGAGAAGAGAAGAGAAGAGAAGAGAACTTACCACTAAAGTTGCCACTTATGACATAAGGGATGACGCCCTCAGGCCACACCCTTTCAGGGCGAGATGTGGCTGCCCTCTTCCTACGCCGGAAAGTGGTCCTGGCAGCGTTCGGGCTCGTGTCATTGGCTGACACTCCTGCTGCTCATGTTATTTCATTAACATAAATAAACAAACAGATAAATAAATAAATATCAGGTCCAGTCAAGAAATCATGGCGATTTAGAATAAGCTAAAAAGTTCAGAGGATAAATCAGATTCACTTCAATTTTTTTTTTTTTTTTTTCCACACTACAACTTGGAAATAAACTTCTGCATATCTGATACTTGTTTTTTAGAGATTCAATTGCCAAGTAATTTTCAGGTTCCTGCAAACCACCTTCCGGCAAGTTACCTTTCTGTGTAATGTGGCCTGATGGGCTGTGCAGTTACTGTGTTTATTCAATTATACCAATAGGAAAAAATGAAATGAATGAAAGTAAATATGTCCTTCTTTGTCAAATATATTCGAGTCATGAAAATGGATTTGGACTGTAATTAATATGAACAGGTTCACTCATTAGCGAGAAACATATAGGGACTAATGAATGAATCTAAAATGTATATGTTTATCTATTTATTGCTATAAAGGTTTTCATTATTAAAAGAGCTATACAAATTAAATAAAATTGGAAAGGTGTTACTCTGGACTCACCTGTACTGTTGAGGTTGATCACCGTTTTCTGGACGGCATCCACGATGCGGTCCACTTTAAACATGCGCATGTCCTCTTCGTCAAGCGCAATGTCCCCCAGATAGGCCACTGCAAGAAACAAATTAGAATTCCATCTATTAATATTGGATATTAGCGAAGAAAAACCCCAAAACAACAAAAAAACTAAATACACAAGCCTCTAGATTGTTGAATTGAATGCCTTTGACTGAATGCCTCAGAATTTCCACTCTGTCCTTTGAGACACTAAGACATTGAACACAAAATGGACAAATGTTTGTGGACGCCTCATGACCATAAATTTCAGATGTGCTTTTTAAACATTATAGTCCATATTTAGTACCCAATTGTAGTTATAATAAGCTCTTCTGGGAAGATGTTTAACTAGATTTCGGAACCACAAGAAACAAATGTATAGTGAGGAGACTGGGGGTGCAGTCAGCTTTCCAATTCATCTAAAAAAGTTCAATAGGGTTTAGTTCAGAGCTCTACAGCAGACCACTCAAGACCTTCCAACGCCAATACATCAACTTTATCTTCTTGGAGCTGGCTTTGTGCACACCTGTTTGGGGAAAAAAAGCCGTTTGTCCCAATACTTTTGACAATACCGTACATATGGGTTTATCAGGTATTCCAAATAAAATAAATCATGCACATGGATTTTAATGGCACACCTCTCTCTGCCATTTGTCATATTGACCTTAATGAGAAGGTAGGTACAGACTTTAATTAGCTCATCGGGGACTCGTTTCCGAAATAATCTCTGAAAGAGCAGCTGAAAAACAGACGAACAGAACCGTGTCCTCCAAACGTCCTTCAGACTAATTGGGAAATTATAGACGCAGGCTCCAAGACTGCAATATTAAGAGCAACGTGAGATGTGCCATGTGTGTTCGCTGTTTAATGATTCAACGACCAATCAGCATTGAGTTTTCAAGAGCGCCATAAAAATAGAATCATAAACGGCCTTTAGTTTAATATAATAGTGGCCTCTAGGATTACAAGACGGCCATGATGATTTTCCAGAACAACTCGACAGAATCGTAATCGACAGAAAGTCGGTCATTGAAGAGTAAGACGTCTTTAGAAAGTATTAGGAAATATCTTTGATGACAAATTTATCAAAAGAAATCCTATAATAAGATTATTATTTCTTCCAAGTTTGCTTCTCATTCTTATTCTATTGGCTACACCAAAAAAATAAAAATAATAAAAAACCTCAAAAGGTTTTTAATTTTTAATGTTTGGTTTATTCTATTCTTAGTTGAAGGCACTCAATTGTATAGGACGTCTTTGGATGCAGCTACATGACATCTTCCCTTCGCTTGATCTCCAAGATCCAAGCCTGTTCCAGCATGACAAGGTCTCTGTGCACAAATCCAGCACTATAAGATGATATGGTTAAAATGGGTTGGAGTGGAAGATCTCGAGGTGGCCTGCTCTAGAGCTCTGACCTTAACCCTTTTGAACTTGAATGAATTGGAACGATGACTGCAACCCAGGCCTCCTCGCCTCACCTACATCAGTACCTAACATTACTACCACCCTTATAGCTGAATGAGAACAAATATCCACAAGCACACTCCAACATCTACTGGAACATCCTGCAAGAATGGAGGGAATTATGTAGAATGGGATATTGAAAAAGCGCATACAAATCATATGGTCAGGTGTCCACCAGCTTTTGTCCATTTGGTGTATTTCCTCTTGCTAAGATGCCATGTGTTATTGTGAGGTTGCATGTCTGTGTAAAGCCGTTGGACTAGCTTATTTACTTTAGCTTGTGCCTTGTTTTCTTTTTTCCTAAATGCCTTTTTTTTTTTAATCTCACACTGTAAAACAAGAAGCGCTCTCAGTAACATTAAATCCCACCCCATAACACAGCAGACATACAGTCCATAAAGCCGGTCTGCTTCACAACACACTCACGTATTGATTTTTTTTAACGCCAGTTTAATAGAGCTGGATTTACTGTTATATTTTCCTGAGAAGAAAAAAGTAAAAGCTTTTTTACATGCTAAGATCTCCTATTCACAAACAAGACATTCTGCCACAGGAAACAGAAGATTACATTCGGAGTGTGCTAACAGAGACGCCCTGAGAAAAGATAAAAAAAAAGGGTTTTGGAATGAGAGTGGGTGTGAGGAAGGTTAGGGATAAAGTACATTTATACGTATCGTATGACAACACTTAATACAAATAGGCTTTGGAACACATTCTGAACTTAACACAGCCAGACCAAAGTGTGGTCAAAGTTTATTTTGGCTCTCCAATAGGGTTCTGTCAAATGTAACCTAGGTCTCTCACACTCCAGACCTTCTGTAAATAAAAGCAAAATAGAACATCTTAAAAAACCCTCACAGACCCAAATCAGTTCCTTTTACATGGTGACATTGGGGAAAAAAAGACCACTTGGAAAAAACTTGTAGCCGAATCAAATCTAAGTGTTAAAATATGAAGCCTAGATTCAGAACTATAAAGTGATGGGAGGAGGAAATAATCTCTGATAACTAGCCAATTTATCCTCAACATCTGGATAGGTTTGTTTGGGGATTTTTTTTCCCCCTTTTCAGGAAGCCAAAAAGATCTTCTGAAAGCGTTTCCTCCTTGTGGCCTTTCGTCATCAAGAAGGAACTTTTCTTAGAAACGTTCTAGATGTTCGAAAGCTTGAAGGAGAACAGAATGTATTTTAAAGAAAACAGATTAGCAACAAGGCCCAGAGCGGAATGTAGAGTGCAAATGTAATATAAATTCAGTTCCTCGTCATCAAGTTTTTAATTCTGATAAGAAATTGTGCAATTGTTGATTTAGCTATCATTTCTTAGGAAAGGAGTTTTCAGTTCAAGTTCAGGGTTATACTCAAGGGGTTCAGTCAGAGGAATGTTTTCATGAGGGATTTGTACTTGACCATTGGGGGAAAAAAGCAAAAAAAAAAAGAAGCTCTGAGGGAATGTGTTCATTGCACCACATCACAAAGGTGGATAGAATCAATAAAGCCTTCTACATTACCTCGAACCTCTAGCTATTTGTTGTGGGATGTTTGTGCACACTACCCAGTAGTAGCTAAACTAGCTAGAGGTCACATTTAGTTAATGTTCAAAGCTAAACGGCCTATGTGTTTGCATATGCATAGCAATCTGCGTTTCAACAGAAGCGATTCATTTCCTCAAATTGCCAAAGGCCAGAAAGTCAAGGGTTAAAGGTTTGAAGTTTTTCCACAGTCAGCATTCCCCACAGGCTGCATTCGCTAGGCCTGCCTAGTCTTGTTTATTTGTGATTCTTAATACCTATTTAAAATCACCTGCCAGATCCTTTCAGTAATGGTACCCAAACAAAAGATGGACCAGATAAAAGAAATGAGATAAACAGTGTTTAGTCAGCAAATGCCTGGTAAGTAGAATGCATTCCTAAACTTAATGAGGCCAAGAAGGTGGAGATTAGGAAAGAAGAGGTAGTTATGAGGTGGTTTAGCAAATGTTGTATGCTAGTGGCAATGCGTGGGTGCAAGTACACACATTGGAGCTGGATTTTCAGGAACTTGGTTTCGTTGTAGCACCAACATGCATGCAGAGTTTACTACCTCAGTGCTGCTACAGGGGGCTGGGATATGTGTTGTGTGTATAAACAGGCTCTGTCATAGACCCCCTCTAAGGGTGTAGAATAGACTTATAGTTTCCTAAATATAAAAAGGATTGAACTTTATTCCCAGTGTCTGCTGTTAAACTCATCCAAGCACATACACACACACACATACTTTCTCCTGTAATCGAATAGAAAAAAGGCTCTGGGAAGCTCATCTCAGAGCCGGCAAACCGACTTTGCATCACTGAGGCCTGCATGAAAGCAAACCTACACTAAATATGGCTGATAGGGCTGAAAATAACAGGGTTTTGCTTCTGCAGTCTAGCATTTGTGTCGTGGAAGACAGGCCATGTGGATCACGGCTAATCCCGATGTGGGCAGCTGGGAAGGTTCGAGATTGCTCGTAATCTGAATAGTGCTTAAATAGTAAAATGGGTTTTAAGGTTGTCAAAAACAAAGACAGGAGGAGAATACAGAAAGAAAGACAGTTAAAGAGGAACGAGAGCCATCGTGGCAGTGAAGGGGTTTATCTAGTCGTAACTGAAACTCAAAAAAAAAAGTCCTAAAGGGTACACCAGTAATTGGGTGCATATGTTAAAGCATGCAGGTTTCTTCCAGCGAGACCAGACATGTCACAGAGACACCTTTAAACATACACACCAGACCAACGCATCCTCTTGTTACTACTTTTATAAAGAGACAGACAGAAAGAAAAACAAGAGAGCAAAAATCCCTCTCCTGCATACACCAACACGCTGTATATAAATCAAGTGAAAAACCCAACACTTTCCACCACATGATGAGGAGACCAATTGTGGCATTAACCCCAACCGGGTAAAATTTCTCCCTCCCCCCCCTTTTAGCTTGGCTCAAAGAGCAGCAAGATCGAAATAACGAGCAACTGAAAGTCAGAGTTGGTTCGAAGATTACCGCACGTCTCTAGCCGAACACAAGGGTAGCACCACAGAAGGAAATTCCACAGATATTCCAAAATTATTTCACCCCGGAGAAATGTGATGCAGAAGGCGCTGATGACATCAAGGACATCAAGAATCCTGTGATATAGCCAAGGAGAGAAATTAATTCAAGATTTTTCCCGTCAAGTGCACAGGCCCTGACCAATTCTTGAAATTGGATACTCAAAATCTGGGATCATAAGTATGTGGGTCTTAAGATCCTTGAGATAAAAGATTGAACTGGGATTAAAAAACAACGTGTAGCTAATTTATGCAGTTGCCAGAACTGAGCTGAAAAAGAAGGGATACACATCCTAGCAACACTTGCAACAAAATGGCCAAAACAAACACTTGCCAAAGTTCAACCCACCTGCTCACTTTAGTAAGTCTGAACTAGCGAGCAACTACATCTACAGACACCGGAATCAATAAAACCACACAGGCAGAAAAGGACCCACACATGCAGGGAATAGAACATGTCTGCTTATACAACACTCAAGTTTTTTATTCCAGAACTCTCCAGGGAGCCCAAATTCATCCCCTTACAAAAAGTGAGACCCCATAATGTATCTTAACTTTGGCCAAACTCCTAATCTGGCATGTAATTGTTCTCCGTACAGGGCCAAGACCAAAAAACAAAACAAAACAAAAAAACAGGCAGCCCCAACACCAACCCGTCCTCGCTTTCTTTCTACGCAGTTGTCGTGGTGACACCGTGGGATTTTATTTTTTCTTGCGTTAATCCCTTCATCCAAAGCCCTTGACCATGGTTACTAAAGTCATGACATTCTTTGAAAAGAAAAATCTGACGTGCCCTTAGCAAAAGAAGGCCCAATATTGAGGTGATTCTTTGCCCTCGAAATTTACTTGACAACAAATCCGATTAGAGGGCCATGAACTATAATAAACTTAAATACCACACAAAGAAATAAGGGATGATGTGTTTTATGAAAGGGAGTACGGTGGCAGATGTTCTGTTTGGTCGCTTTCCAGACACATACATTAGAAAACAATTCTACAGCTGCAGCTCAACCATGGCACCCATGGAATTCAGATTTCCTGATCGAGAGTAGCATAGAACGAGGAAAATCTTATTCTGACTGCATGAGCGAGGAAGACTGGCATTAGGCCATATTTACCTTTAAAAAATCTGGTACTCCATTACTTCACAGACGGTGATTATACTGATGAGAGATCAAATTACGGAGATTAACCGGTATGTACCTCTTTTGAGCAGTTCCTTTAGCAGATAAATCATAGTTTGCACCTAGGTAACTTGTTTCTGCATGGATATTACGCCTAGCGCAAAGTAACAAACAGGGAAAGAGGTGGAATGTGAACTGTAAAAAATTGAGCACATTATCTTCCAGTAGTTTGTACGAAGGGAAAGTGCTTGGGGAACTATGTTGGCGAGACACAAGGCAGAACACCTGATGTCTTTGGCAGCACGTCCTTTCACCTCAGGTTACTTTTGGATCTTTGGCCATGGTTTGTTTCTTGCACAATCTCTGCTCTCTTCTCCATGGCTGCTTTAGAACAAAAACAAAAGCCATCAACGTACACCTTGAGAGCGGTTCCCGTTACCCATGAGCAGTCTAGACAGGTACTTAAAGTTGCCGCCTATGTATTGAGAGGTGTTCTTTTACCTCTATTGGCGTCTTTGAGGTAGATGAGTAAGAAAAAGAGGGTGAAAGTGGGTGGGTGGGGGGGACGGACGAACAGGCTGGACCTTAAGACACATCAGAGTTCGATTACAAAGCCATTGCGCATGACAATACCAGTAACTTCTGTTAAGCCTCATTAAATACAAACGCAACGTTTGCATCTGAATAGTTGCAGTGTATTAGGAGACGGAGATGGGTTAACCATCACAGGGCACAAAAGAATCAGAGTGGGTTTTTACATCACTCTGTAAATAAAGGCTGACAGTTATAGGCAAGTCAGAAAGATCCTTGCTTTTGGGTTTTCCAAGCCAGAGCTTTCTGTATGTCCTGCTTTAAATTTAGAATGTTTGAGGTTTTAAGGTTTCAAATCATAGTAATTGCAGGCCCGAGCACTGGAAATAGCCTTTCTTTTTTTTGATTATGGTCCTTATCCGTCTATCTTAATCATGAAGACGGGTTTGTCTTGTGAATTTGCTTGTCTTAGACGTAAAAAGCAGCTCAAGTTTCTCTTCTTTAGTAAAAAACTTACCTCAGCATTTCCTGACAACAGGAACCCCATGCTACCGGAGCAGTTTGAGAATACGCCTGTGGGTCTTGAGCAAAGCCCTTGGGAAAGGGAAATTATTCCACAGCAAACGTTTTGTGCCTTTAGGGCTTCTCAGAGCGACACCAAGATAGAAAGTGTGATGACAAGGGAGGTAGTCTAAAGACGACTGAACTAATAGACTACCGAAGGGCAGAAAAGACGGCTGCCGAAAACCGCATGACCCTAGGGGCGTCTGTCATTTGCAAGTTGTTTGACAACTTCTTCCAGGGTGGCTCAGCGGCTGTCAAAAGACCTCAAAGGTGACAGACAGACTCCCGAGAAAAAGACTCGAGACCATTAGTGCCATATATACTTACTTACCTTATTTTACTCCCATGGCTGTTTTTTTTTCTCCCTGCTAATTGTTCTAACACACCACATATGTTCGAGAACCATGAGCCAGGCATATATACACGGCATGCTGATCTAACAACATGAGGCAGAACCTGCTATGCGTATGCACAAACACGCTCGTAAATGGAATCAGGTGTTGTGAAACCAGCAGGAGGTCAGAAAAGTGGCTGATGTCAGTCCAGCCATTACTGCAGAACAGCCTAATTACTGGCAACACAAAGAGCTATTGATCCAACACACCATCAAAAGAGACTTTTGACTTTTTGACACCTGACCAATGGGTTAAATTTATTTATTGATGTTTGGTTATATTATTCTATGCTTTTAAATGGTGTTGAGGTACCAAGGTACCAACAACTTGCAATAAATACAGGTAGTCCCAGATTACGATGAAGATGCGTTCCGATGACCCTATCGTAACTTTTAAATATCGGAGGCGCTCTGTTTCAGTGTCTGGAAACGGCGATAAAAACAATAGCAAACTATTAGACAATAGACAATTGAACTCTGTTGACCGGTAGAGAAAGTCGACATAAATCCTCAGAAATAATCCTGGCAGAGTCACAATGTATCCTGCCACATATATGCTGCTACGTTTGTCTTCCGAATGAAAACATTTTGTCATTTTAACATCGTAATATCAAAAAATAGTAAGTCAACCATCGTAACTCGTGGACTACCTGCATATTAAGTTTTCAATAGTTTAAAAAAATTAACCGGTATCCTGTTTTGGTATCATGTTTCAACACTTTCCAAGTCTTTAAGTAGTAATTCCTTCATGCAGTGGGTGTGTAGCCTATTCTTATTAGGACCAGACTCCCAGTGTTTTTGGGATACAGCTTGGAGGGTTCTGTAACTCTGGGAAAACCAGGACTCGAGATCAAACCAGGTTCCCTGAAGCAGTGAGGTAACAACTGCCACTGCACCAGCAAGAAACTAAAGCTTGGGCACCAACTTATGGCGTTGCAAATAAGTTATGTGGTAAACCCGCAAGTACTGTCTGTCTGTCTGTCTGTCTGTCTGTCTGTCTGTCTGTCTGTCACTCTGTCTGTCTCTCTGTAAAGCAACCCAGTGGGCAAAATTTGGTGGCCTACAAAGGATGAAACCTACAGGTAAAAAAAATCAACATATATGTCACATGATGGTATTGTTGTAGTATTTACTTATTTGTATCAACATCCTCACCTCGTACATCCATTAGAGGTTCTCGCACATAAGGCGACTCCTTTCACAGCTTAAGCTGCTGCTGCAAATCAAGACCCCTGTCAATTTGCACTCTGGGCCTAATATGCTATAAAAGAGATAAGTGAGCTTGTCCCATCGCCTCTTTTGAGGTTGTTTCCCTACTGAAAATGAAGCGTATTGTTCTCGTTAACGAAACCGTATGTCTTTTGTTTGGCCGAAAAATGCAATATTTTCAAGCTTTCCCGGAAATACTGTTTCAGCAGGTGGCAAATTAGAACAAGCTGAAGAGACATCATCTATTTTGTGAGAAGAATATTTCTAAATGTAATTCACCAGGTCCTGTACTCTCTCTCTTTTGTACTGTGTTGATGCAAAGACCAGAAAAATCCTCAGGCTTTTCGTCGCATTTGTAAAACATCGCCCCCCTTTTCCATTTAGAAACCACATAGTGGGTGTAAACTTTTATACTGCAAGATCGGGATGTCTGTTTTCTATCCACATTATACAGATATTCATATGCTTTTTCAGAGTGGGCTGCATCATGTTTTTTGGGTTGTGGTGTGTCTTTGCTGGAATAGGAGGAGTGTTAAGGAGGTGTTAAGGAGGGGTTTGAAAGGGGCCAATACCATGTTTAATCCAAGACTTACTGAAAGCGTGTGTTATAATACATCATCATTACTGTACAGAGTTCTCATCTGTGAGATATATTAAAAAAGAAATGCAAACGCACAGGCCGAAGAAGCTATGGATTCGAGATGTCAGATAAGCTCTGCCGACAATCTAATTTCTGTAAATTTATTAAACCATTCTCGAAGAGTACACGTCATCCTCTGAGTATCAAATGGTCACCTTTACTCCTTTATTCTGAGTGGAAAACATGCCTGGCTATCTTACAACAAATCTCCAAATGGTTTTTGGGTGGAAGATAAGAAACATGCTATACTTTATAAAACTATGTGAAATGGGAGTCTTACCACAAGGCAATGATCCAAAATACTAGAAACAAAGTGTGAAAGCTTGAGAAGAAAAAGTCTCTGAATGAACAAAGACTGGCCATGTAGCATGGTGTTGCTAAAACAGGCATATCTAGAGCCACCTGATGTTTTTATATATATATATATATATATATATATATATATATATATATATATATATATATATATATATATATTATTATTTTTTTTTTTTAGAAAACCCCAGACCTTTTACTTCTTTTACACATCAGCAAAAGACAACACATTGTTTTTTTTTTTTCATTAAAAGCTGCATTTAAATGTTGTGAATAACACTCAGTAACTATCACTTACATTATAGCTTTACACAAACGTTTCCTCACCATCGTTAAAACAATTCATCATGCTTGTCTTCTGGATTCTTCTACCCTTAGGGCGTACAACCTTTTGCATCCAGCTGTATTTCTAAATGACGGTTAGAGGCTACACACAAGGTTTGAACCTCCAGTCCTAATCCTAGCCTCAAGCATCTGGTCCCGGATCAGCTAGAGTCGCGGCAGCTCGAAGCAATGTAAACAAGCTGTAGCGAGTTAGCCAAGAGAACCCTGAATGACCTGCTGTCACGTCAGCTGGCCGACGCAGACACAGTCTCGAAACCACTGAATTGGCCGAAGCTGGCAAACGCTGAATAACCTACAGTCTGCCGACATCTTCGTCCACATCGTCCTCGCTTTGTCTTGCATCAGCTCTTGTCTTTACTCGCTTACGCCATGTGTAGACGTCAAGGTGTACAGAATAATACACGCACGAGTGTGGTGTTACGGAAAAACAACATATCGGCCGGTAACAAAGATACTGTTTCCACATGCAAATGTTCCGTTGATAGTTTTATACCACAGAAAATAAGCAATTTTAAAAAAACAAAATCCAAGGCAAGTTGTCATTGCGACAGGGGAACCCAGAGCAACGTCTTCTGTCACGAGAACTTTCACATCCCATAACTTACAGAAATTTTGATTATATGGTTCATCCATTTGTCATTAGCCACAAGTTATTACAATTCGGATAGGATGTTAGTATAGACTGTTTCGAGAGCTTGACGAATCAAACACACAGCGGAGAAAGGAAGCTGACATTTCCGCGGTTTCTTCGAATCTGCTCCGCTAAAGCATTACATGAAGCGCAAACAAACCCCAGGCTCCTATTAATCCCAGTACCTCGAAGGAGCGCCAGATGTTGTGAAGTGACACCCAAAGGGTTGTACTGACTTCATCGTGTTTACTACACGTGACAAATCTTTATTACTCATCGCAGCGCTGGCACTCAGGCACAGCTTTTCTTCGCCGTAGAGAAATGCAATGGTTCTGAGTGATCCCCATGGCGAAAAAATGGTAAACAGGAAATGCTTATGTGCCATGGAAGGGTGGGAATCCCATTCCATCTCTTTTAGAGTAAATAAAAACTTCCACAGATACAAAACAATTGACTGGTAAAAGCGAAAACGTCACTCAGCCCAAAAACAGGTGGTCCTGTTCAAATTCAGTCACGTCGCGTTGTGTTTAAACAGCTGCGTAACGTGGTGATGATGTCTCAACATTACGTTAGACACGATCCAGGATCTTGGATTCGACAACTCCCATTTTAATAATGACAATGATAATAATTCCATACACACCTCTATTAAAATGTTCGAATGACCAGCCATAAACACATGACGTGTGCAACTGATATTCTGGCAAAGAGGAGACGATTATTATGCACTTTTTTGGAAGGAGTCTCCAGTGTCAGTGACTGTTTATAACCTGCTATAATGTATATTATATGGAGAAAAGTTTATGGACATCTAAATAAGACTTGATTTAATCCCCATATCCTCTTATTATAAGCTCCAGTTTTCTGGGAAGATGTTCCACCAGATTTTACAGAGATTTGTGCTCATTCAGCTACCAGGGTGTTCAGTAAAGTGTGTGTAGGTGTAGGTGTTCAATAGTGTTGGAGATCTATAGCAGGAGATCTTCCACTCCAACCCATGTAGAGCGTATGTTTGTGCTGGCTTTGTGCGAAGGCGCATTGTCATGGTAGAACAGGTTTGGGTCTCCTAGTTGAAGTGAACGGAAAATTTCATGCCACCGCTTCCAAAGACGTCCTACACGATTGTGTGCCTCCAACTAACAGTTTGTGGAAGAACCGCGTGTGGCTGGAGAATTAAAATGCTTCAGTACTTTTGTCCATATAGCATAAGTGATAATGAAAGACACACATTTTAACGTGACGGATAAATCGCACGACGTGTCGTTCTTTACTCACGAACTGCGACTTGTAAACTTCCAAAGGCCTCACGTTTAAATCGCTACTCAGCGTAGAAAACGATTCGAATCAACAAGAACACGAATGTTAGCTCTCTGGGCGAAAGATAAAGAGTGGAACTGATTCGAAAGGAAAGCTGCTGAATCCTGCGTGATCTTTTAAAAAGCTGCTGGAATGTGCTCGTGGCCTGGAAACCCACGCTATCAGGGAGTCGGGGCTTCGGATTCTCTGCTCACTGGGATTTCACATCAAACGAGTCGCAAATTAATTTAAACTCGTGTTACGGTGTTTTGTGTAAAAAAAAAATAAAAATGAAGAAAAAAGTAAGACTAATTAACACGTCTTTATCTCGCAGACAGACAGGGACAATCGGTTCACTTTGTGAATGCAGATGAGAATGAAAAGAAACGACACTGTATGCGAGTGTTTGTGTCTCTCTCTGTCTTTCTTTTTCTGTCTCTGTGTGTGTGTGTGTGTGTGTGTCTCTTTCTGTCTGTCTGTGAGTGTGTGTCTCTCTCTGTCTTTTATTTTTGTGATTGGATATTTCTCTCTCTCCTTCTTCCTTTTTGCCCCTCTGTGTGTGTGTGTGTGTGTGTGTGTGTGTGTGTGTGTGTGTGTGTGTGTGTGTGTGTGTGTGTGTGTGTGTGTGTGTTTCTGTCTTTTGTGTGTGTATGTGTCTCTTTCTATCTTCTTTTTCTGTCTCTCTTTGAGTGTATGCGTCTCTTTCTGTCTTTCTTTTTGTGATTGGATATATTTCTCTCTTCTTCTTTATCTGTCCCTCTGTGTGTGTGTGTGTGTGTGTGTGTGTGTGTGTGTGTGTGTGTGTGTGTGTGTGTGTGTGTGTGTGTGTGCGTGTATCTTTCTGTCTCTCTGTGAGTCTTTGTGTCTCCTCTGTCTTTCTCATTTGTGATTGTATATGTTTCTCTCTTTCCATCTTCCTTTTCTGTCCCTCTGGGTGTGTGAGTCTCTTTTTCTCTCTTTGTGAGTGTATGTGTCTCTCTCTATCTTTCTTTTTTGTGATTGGATATATTTCTCTCTCTCCATCTTCTGTCGCTCTGTGTGTGTGTATGGATTGTCCCTCTGCGAGTATAAGTGAATGTGCTTCTCTCTTCCTGTCTTTCTTTTTCTGTCTCTTTGTGAATACTGTCTCTCGTTTTCTCTTTAGTCCTTCTTTTTCTCCTTGTCCACAGACAGACATGGACAATCCCTTTTCAAAAGCAGCCATTTCTCTCGTTCTCACTCTCTCTAGACTCCAACACCAACCAGCACGCTTCTGTAACCTCCAGGAGACCCTGGATAACACTTGAGTTTTCTTTCTTTCTCTATTTCTTACTTTCTCTCCATCTGTTTCTTATTCTCTGGTGTGTGTGTGTGTGTGTGTGTGTGTGTGTGTGTGTGTGTGTGTGTGTGTGTGTGTGTCTTTCTATACATGTGTCTCTCTTTCTCTCACTATCTGTACATCTGTCTATGTGCTGTGCCTCTCTGTAGGTATGTGTCTCTGTGTGTTTCTTTATGTATCTGTCTTTCTCTGTGTCCTTTCCCCCCTCTCTCTGTACATCTGTCTTTCTTCATGTGTTTTTTCTCTATTTGTCTCTCTTTCTCGCCGTATGTGTCTTTCAGTGTCTCTCATGTGTCCCCCTGTCTCTGTCCTTCACTTTTTTTGTCTGTCTATGTGTCTTCCTCTGTTCGAGTGTGTCTTATTCATTGAAACTCTCTCTGAGTGTCACTCTCAATGTCTCCATCCACTCTATGCATCCGTCTCTCTCAGTGTCTCTTCAGCGCTCTCAGAGTCGGTGTTTGACTCTTCTTCATGTCTTAACCGGTCTCTCCTCCTCTCCCTCTTTTGCTCCTCATGCATAAGGCGTCCTTTTTGTCTGCCTCGCTGCTTGTCTGACTCACTTTTTGGATATTTCTCAGTGTTTCTCTCTCTCACTCTCTCTCTCTCACTCATACATTCTGTCTCTTTCTGTCATGAGTCTCTGTCTTTGAGTGTTGCTTACTCTGTCTCTGTCCCCTGCTCTCTATTTGATTAAGGAACTCTATGCATCCATCTCGCAGTGTCTCACAGTCAGTCTCTCTCTATCTGTCTCTTTGCATTTTTCTCAGTGTTTGTCTCTCTATGTCTCCATCTCTCTCACGGACACATTCTGTTTCTCTGTCACGTCTTTCATGCATGGGTCTCTCTCTGTCTTTGAGTTTTGCTCACTCCGTCTCCATTGCTCTTGCTCTTTTTGACTGTTGCACTCTATGCCTGTGTCTCTCAATGTCTCACTGTCTGTCTGTCTCTCTCTCTCTGTTTCTATCTGTGTCTCTCTCTCCCAGTGTCTCGCTCACTCTCTCAGTAGTCTCTATCTCTCTTTCTTACTCTCTCAGTCTCTCGCTCTCTCTCTTTGTGTTTCTATCTGTGTCTCTCTTCCTCTTAGTGTCTCTCTCTCCCTTTCTCACTCTTTCAGTCTCTCTCTCTTTTGCCACTCTGGCACAGCAGTACAGTTGTACTGACTGCACGATGCCACTCGCTCTGGCACCGACCTCGGCTCCTCATTCTCGTGGTTTTCCGCCCTGCACCCGAAACAGCTGGAGGAAAACCAAAAAGACTGGAATATATTTTCCAGGTTGAAAGCTGGAGTGAGGGAGTTTCAGGTCAAAGTGCATCATCCTCTGTCTAGTATAAAAAAAACCACACGAAGGAAAAGTAGGTGCATGTGTCTGAGAACTGAAGCACTATATAGGGACAGGAAGTATTACATCGAAGCGTGTGTGTGTGTGTGTGTGTGTGTGTGTGTGTGTGTGTGTGTGTGTGTGTGTGTTAAAGTGCCGTTACCCTAAAGCACTTGGAGGACATCTGTGAAACAGATGAAGGCAGGTTAGAAGCTCTACAATGTTAATAGTGCAGTTCTGACTCCATGAACCGAACACTAGATTATGATTAAAAAGACATGAAAGCTTTATAGAGACCGAGAGCCAAAAATGAGGGAAAATAAAACGACAGAAAAATTTCAAAAATGTCACAAAAATACAGCAACAGTTTTGACTGTTTGGAGTCTCAAAAACAAAAAGTTCAGCTTTGCAAAAAATTGTCCAAACTCCCCATCTTGTCAGTCTATGTCTTTCTTTTCTCTCTCTCTCTCTCTCTCTCTCTCTCTCTCTCTCTCTCTCTTTACTTTTTCTGTCTCTCTGTGAGTGTCTCTCTCTCTCTCTCTCTCTCTTTCTTTTTTGTGTCTCTATGAGTGTATGTGGGTCTTTCTTTCACTGTCTTTTCCTGTCTCTCCCTAAGTGCATGGATGTCTGTTTCTCTGTCTTTATGTCTCGGTCATTCTTTGACATTCTGTCTCTCTTTGAGTGTATGTAACTCTGTCTCTTTCTGTCTTTCTTTTCTGTCTCCTGTGAGTGTGTATCCCTTTTTTTCTCATTGTATATGTCTCTCTCTGTCGTTCTGTGAGTGCTCTATATGTCTATATTCTAGATTTCTCTATTCTCACTGTCTTTCTTTTTCTTACTGTATATCTCTATATCTTTATCTCTATCTATGAGTCTGATTGTTTGTCTCTCTTCCTCTTGATACTTGAGAGTCTGGTTTGTTCCTTCAGTAAACGCGGCAGAAAACCACATACTTTCACACAGAGCTTCGATCGGACCGACCTGGCAGCTGCCCAACCACAGATCCAATCCTGCAGCCGGTCAGCAAACACACAAGATTCTCCACCTTACTCAGCACCAAGTGCTTCACACACACACACACACACACACACACACACACACACACACACACACACACACACACACACACACACCTCCTTCATCATCAGTAGCCACGTTTATATACACAATTTTTGTCATAATATAATTCAGATTGAAATATTCTGTGTTTATATGAGACATTATCTAATCTGATATGGTGTTTACATGTGTTGTTTATTTATTTCCATTAGTTCTAATGTGTGATAATCTTATGTAAAGCGGGAATTTGTAGGGATACGACTGACAGAAGGTGTGAGGAAAAGAAACTCTGGAAGCTGTGCATCTCTAACAAGCTTCTCAAATTGACCCCTCCTCCTCCGAAAAGCAGAAGCGTGTGGATGACGGTCCGTAGTGAGGACTGGTGGGAGCGAGTTGTTCTGCTGGAATTTAGTGACCTGGAATGGAAACGAATGGAAACGCACAAATCGGCGGTCATTCACAGGTGGACTGGTAGAGGGATTTATGTCCCCAGAAGAAAAGAGCGTCAGAAATCCAATTCGTTAGTGTCCACAGTAATAAAGTCAGTGTATATCTCATCTGCAAGGAAATGATGAATGGGCCGATACGAGATACGAATTCGGATTGGACTTTCAAACCGCTCACACTGCTCCCAAACGCAGCTTGTGAGACCCAATCAGACGTAAGCAACATTCTCAAGCTCATAAAAGTGTAGAAAAACGTGTACAAAAATAGACGTATAGACGTACTGGAACATTGTCCACCATCGAACACATCACCGTAGCAACCAGAGCAAAACAGTGTAAATTAAGAACGATCGAGGATGCGTTGGTAGATCACTGCAGGCAAGTTCTTCCGTCAGTCAGTACAAATAAAAAAAACGGTACATTTAAGTTAACGGCTTCCGCAGGGACCCAAAAATCACCTCAGCGCATGTGTAAACACGCCATCTGGTCTCCGACGTCCAAGGCACGATGTCCTAACCTCCGCCGCGGCACGGACGTTCTTCAAGCACTTTCCCATCAGCCCCGTGGGACAGCAGGGACATGAAAGGGCGAAATAGTTTTCTTTTCGCTGTAGTCGCATAAACCTTAAGAAAAAAAACGGAAAACGAGCCGAGTCCGATCTGAAGCTTGTTCCGAGTTGTTGATTCGCTTTTCTATAATGGCTGCTCTGACATCGGTTTTGCATTTAACGGGGTTCGATCTGATACATCTTTGTTTTTATCGTTACAGAGGCATCAACTAGTAAAACCTGAACGCCGATTTGGAGACATTTTCTGTGGAGACATTTTCTGTGGAGACATTTATTGAAGGGTTATGACCGGCGTAGGTTTTCCACCACAGTGACGTCTTCACTGCCCTTTTTGTGTTTATTTATTTGATTAACTTCAAAACAGACCAATCGACAATCAATGTGCTATGAGGTCACATTCAATCACAGGCTTACAACTTGGCAGTTGAGATTTCAGGGGCCTTGCTCAAGGGCCCAGCCAATGCAGCTTGGTTTGGTGGTGGGATTTAAACTCGTGACCTTCCGAACCGAATGCCTCAACCACTGAGCTAACACCTCCAACAGAAACAAAATCCCTCGTATGCTCAGGGATACTGCCAATAGTGACGATTCTGAATCGGCCCAAAAACAGATGGTTGCGAAGGAACGATTTTATAACAGGAATTAATTGCGCCATGGGCATTTATTACAACATGTCGTTCTCTATTCGAGGGCAAGTTTATAGGTGAATGATTAACGTCATGGGGGTAAACACACACCACAGCACCCTGTCGTCGAGTACCTTCGAACTGCGGATTCTGTTTATCAGTGCAGATTTGGAGTGAAGTTCTGGGTCACAAAGAGAAGAGGCGGTGATGCCCAGCGAGGATGTACTTGTTTACACAGTGGAGGAGGTAATAACGGATTACGGTTTTTTTTTCCGTCGCAGTCGCATTTGGCTCCTTCAACGAATTCCTGTGTTTACGTCTTACGTAAATGGAGCGCCGGCTGAAGCGTCAACAATCGTATCGCGTTTGCGGTACGTCGCCAAGAACCAGCGCAAACGTATAGAAAAAGCCTCCGTGAACTTCCGAAGACAAACAAAAATCCAGAACAACTCGCAAAAACTCAGCGCTCATCTGAAAGGTCGGTGTCTTCTGCGTATCTGTGGGTCAAACCGCGACCAGAATACCAATGGTGTCCTACAGCCACTAGAAATGGGGGACCCTCTCTTTTATTTTTTTTATTTAGAAGGGGTGAAAAACGTAAAAATGAACAGCCAAGGGCCCCCATTCATCTGCAAATGAGGACAAGGCAGAAAGCCGGGTTGTGAAAGAGCGAAAAAGAGCAGGATGAAAGAGAGGGAGGGAGGGAAAGACGCAAAAGAGGAGGACCGGAGCAGGAAAGAAGTTAACTGAGACGGAGATCTCGGAGACGATTGAAGTCCGTGGCCCGGTGAAAGGAGGGAGGGAGAAATGGAGGGAGGGATAGTGTTGCTGAAGGAAGCCCTATCAAATAACAACGCGTCGTTGACGGCAACAAAACACGATCTCGACGAATCCGAAGGCAGAAAAAAAAAATGTGTAAAGTTTTACCATTAAAAAACTCTCGACTGTCAGAAAGAACGATAATGAGGACTTCGGGGGACTGCAGTTAATCGCTACTTTTGAGCCCCCGAGCCACCGAGCTTCGTCTTTTAAATGATATATTGAGGTTAATTAGCCGTCATCGATTCATCTCACCAGTCGTGGAGAACTTCAGTGAAATTCACCCCCATTCCCCAGAGCCTCCAGAGTCCCCAAATGCAGCATCTCTCATAATCCGTCATCAGGGATGTGGTATGATATATGAGCCGATCTCACGTGTCATTTGTGATTGACAAAGTTTGGAAAACCTACTTTTGGACTTTCGCCATAGCAGAATCTAATATCTTATGGTATGCACCTTCTGTGTCACCACATGCACATTGACAGTATGAGATACACACTTTGGCTAGCACTCCAGTGAAGTGCATGATGTTCCCCCACACAATAAACAACCATCATCATCATCATCATCATCAAAAACTAAAGAACACAATATCCAGATGTTGCGTCACTTGCATGGCTACAAAGTTTCACCAGCCCCCTCCCTTTCTTCATTTCCTTTCCAAAAAAAAAAAAAAAAAAAAAGGGAACACAGAGGAGAAAACTTTCCGGTTGTCTCTCTTACGTGTCTCGTGCTACGTGCAAGTGTCGTGATTGTTTTTTTTTTTTACCCCAATATAAAGTACACTGCAAATAAAACAGATTTTGCAAATGCACGCACACATGCATATATTGATGCATATATACACACATGCATGTATGCATGCATATATTGACACGCACACAACCGGGAATCGTGTTTTATATTTTTTCTCGCTTATCTGTCACGGTGCACACTTACGTGGCTCGTGCACCAACAACAAAAAATAAGAAAGAAACAAGAGAGGAGAAAATAAGAAGGTGAAGGAGGAGGAGGGGAAGGAAAAGAAAGGGTGAAAAGAAAAAGAAAAAGAGAAAGAAAAAGAAAAAAAAAACACAGCACGGAGAGTAAACAAACGCCGCGGCTTCTTCTCACCGGCTTTGCACGGGTCTTTGTAGTCGATCACTTCTGGGGGACTCATCATCGCCTCGTCGTAGTAGCTCGGCTCGTCCGCCGCGATCGCCGCGTCCCAGTCGGTGGCCGCGGAAGCCGCGCCGAGGCTCGCGAGCAGCAGCAGCAGCAACAGCGGCGGCGGCACCAGCAAGCAGCGCGTCGCGAGCTCCATGATCCCGGGGAACCAGCGCAGGGACGACACAGTGAGGCGCGCGCGCGCACACATATACACACACACACACACACACGCACGCACACACACACACACACACACACACACACACACACAGACAGACACACACGCGCGCACACGCACACACACGCACGCACGCAGGAGCAAGAGCACGAGCAGGAGCAGCAGCAGCAGCAAGAGCACGAGCGCTCAGATTGCGAAGACTACTTGGAGAGACAGACAGATGAGAGAGAGAAGAAGGAGGGAAGAAGGACTGGAGAAGGGAGGGAGGAAGGGAGGGGAAAATGGGAGGTTTCAGGAGGAGGGGTGGGTGCACGAGATCCCTCTGGAGGGCGGGTTTAACTTTGTGATCTTCGTGATCACTTGAATGTCTCGAACCCACACAACGGATGATGATGATGATGATGATGGACCTCGAAGCATCGAAGTAGCAGTTCAAAAAGTTTGGACGCATCTTCTTCTGCAACATAGTAAAGATATCCAAACTAAAAGAACACGTCAGGAAACCAAAAAAAAAAGTGTTAAACAACCCATAATATATTTTATATTTTCGCATTGTCCAATGTCCTTTTGTCCTTAAGTTGTCTAATTGTCAACAAACAATTAGGACAAACTCATGGAATTCTCTCATCAGATGATCAGAGATGAAGTAGTCATGTGGAGCAGTATTCTAACTATCTTAATGAGTTTCCAGAGGTGCTGAGTGCATGTTGGCTGCTTTTTCTTCACTCATTCAACTCGTTCCAAACCATCTCAGCTGGATTTAGATCTGGTGATTGTGAAGACCAGGTCATCTAATGCAGCCCCTCATCACTTCTCCTTCTTAAAATAATGGCTCTTACATAACCTACAGGTGTGTTTGGGGTCCTGTTGGAAAACAAATGATGGTCCAACTAAGTGCAAATCAGATAGGACTGATATCACTGCAAAATGCTGTGGTAGCCATGCTGCTTAATTGTACCCTCAAATATGACATTGTCACCAGCAACGCATCCCCCATACCATCACACCTCCTCCTCCATGCTTCCCAGTAGCATTCAGGAGCCAACCATTCACCCTCTGTATGTCTAACAATAACAAAGAACCAAACATTTGGGTTGATCAGATTAAAGGATGGTTTTCCTCTGATCTAATGTGCATTATTTTTGTCTCTTGACCCACGCAAGTGTCTTCTGCTTGTTGTTCTTGTGAAGTAATGGTTTCTTTGCTACAATTCGGCCTGACTCATGCAGTCGCCTCTGAACAGTGGATGTTGAATTATGTCTGCCACTTAAACTCTGAGAAGCATTTATGAAAAAATGAGTGATTTCTGAGGCTGGAAATTCTAACAAACTTATCCTGTGCAGCAGAGGTAGCTCTTAGTCTTTCTTTCCTACAGCAGTCCTTATGAGAGCCTCTTTCTTTATAGCGTTTGATTGCTTAGGACACATTTATGGATACATTTAAAGTTCTTGAGATTTTAAAGATTGATTGACTCTTTTTTTTTAAAGAAAGGATTGACTGACTTTTTTCTTGACTTTACTGAGTGTTTCTTTCCATAATATGGATTTGTACAGTAGTTGTAGTAGTGGGTTCCCTGGTGGTCTAGTGGTTTGGATGTGGCGCTCCCACCGCCGCAGCCCGGGTTCGATCCCCGGTCAGGGAACCAACCCCAGCCACTCTTAGTGCCGGTCCCAAGCCCGGATAAATGGGGAGGGTTGCATTAGGAAGGGCATCCAGCGTAAAAACATGTGCCACATGTGTTGTAGTAGTAATAATAGGGCTACTGACTATGGACTTTCCTCTGCACAAGATAACTGATAGCACATTAATAACATTTACTTTTGCAGCATTTGGCAGAGCAACGTACAAAAGTGCTTTAAGTCTCTAGTAATGAATAAATCTACACTGGTACGCCAGATTACCAACTTAATATAAATATAACTCTTGAATTCTACAAAGCAAAGTGCTAAATTAAGTGTTTCAGGAAAAGGTAGGTCTTCTATCGTCTATCTGACTATCTTCTCAGGACATCTAAGGGAAGTTCCTTTCACCACCTCAGTGCCAGAACAGAGAAGAGCAAGATAAGGCAAGAGATGCTATAAATGATCTCTTCACAAGGCACCTGTGAACTGAAAACCATTCCAGGTAAATACCTCATGAATCTGAGAATGAGAGAATGCATTAGTTTGGCATCTAAGCTAATGTAGCTCATTTGTCCAATCTACAATATAAAACATATTCTGGGTTGTTTTAATACTTGTTTGTTCACTACATAAATCCAGACGTGTTCTTCCATAGTTACGATGTTTTCAGTGTTAATGTACAAAGTTGAAAATAATCGAAATAAATGCGTCAAAACTTTAAATTGGTACTATGTATAGTATAAAGTATATATAGGTTCAACATTTGTTCTCCAAAAGCTTACTGAACGTTAAACTCAGCTTCTTTGCCTTTGTTTTTCGCTCTTGCTACCGTATGATCCCGCAGACTTTTCTTGTTCACCTGGAAACACAACGTATTTGTGATTAGAGTGTGTAGTGATTTTGCTAATAACTTGTTAGCATCAAATTTTAGCTCAGTTACAATGGAGTTTCCTGCATTCAAAAAGTTTAATACAATTCAAAATAAAGTCTTAGCGTAGGTACTTTGTGATCTACAAGATGACTTATTTTGAATGGCTATGTAATGGCATGCTGAGGTACATACTTCTGAACATGTCTTATTGATGTTTGTACTTGAACTCACAACAATCTCAACAGAAGTCAAAAGTCTTAACCACTGAGCTACCACTTTCCACATTACACCATTATATCAACTTCTTAGTAATTAACCTTGTATATATCTCAAACAGCGAGGAGAAGTAAACCCCGGTTACACCTCTATGCAAACTTTGAAGCTTGAATTAACCTGAAAAGAAT
This sequence comes from Silurus meridionalis, assembly GCF_014805685.1. Lineage (NCBI taxonomy): Eukaryota > Metazoa > Chordata > Actinopteri > Siluriformes > Siluridae > Silurus > Silurus meridionalis. The sequence continues at coordinate 3,597,216 of NC_060900.1, read as the reverse complement.
GCATGATGAGCTAGCACGAAAACGAAAACCATCAGGTTCCTCATTCACAGTCCTGGAAGCACACAATATGGATAGAATGTGTTTGCTGTAGCAAACTGAGACACCTGAACCTGTTCCAGCATGAACAAAACAAGCTCCATTAAGAAACAAGGTTGCTGGCATGGAAATATTCGAAATGTCCTCCTCTGAGCCTTGACCTCATCCTCACTGAGGCACCTCTGGGATATGCTTTGTTACATGGGTTGTAATATCCTGAGTGGCCTGCTATAGAGCTCTGACCTCAACCCTTTTTGGGAAGAATTGGAATGTTGACTGCACTCCAGGCCTCCTCACCCAACTTCTTCTTCTTCTTCTTCTTCTTTCGGCTTCTCCCATCAGGGGTTGCCACAGCGGATCATCAGTCTCCATACCCCCCTGTCCTCTACATCTGCCTCTTTCAACCCAACTACCTGCATGTCTTCCCTCACCACATCCATTAACCTCCTCCTTGGTCTTCCCCGTTTCCTCCTTCCTGGAGGCTCCATCCTCAGCATTCTTCTACCGATATACCCCATGTCCGTCTTCTGAACATGTCCAAACCATCTCAATCTCACCTCCCTCGCTTTGTCTCCAAAACGTCCTACATGTGCTGTCCCTCTAATAAACTCATTTCAAATCCTGTCCATCCTCGTCAGTCCCAAGGAAAACCTCAACATCTCCTCACCCAACATCGGTGCTTAATCTCACTAACGTTCTTGTATCTGAATAAACACAAGTTCATGCTCTAAAATCTAGTTCCAAAGTCTTCCCAGAAGAGTGGTGCAACAGCAAAGTGGAGAATAGTTCTGGAACCTATGGATGGTGATGGTCAGGTGTCTAAAATATGACCAGATATGGTATGTAGCATATATGTGTGGAACGTGGGGTTAAAAACAGAGGTCAGTTCTGAGTGAAAATAACTGGACAGATACCTTGACTTTTATAAATATAATAATTTTCCATTATTCACTGTCATATTTTGACCACGATCACGATTGTATGGCTTTTTCTGCTAATTAAGCTTCACTAATTAAATGTTTTACTGCTATATTTTAACTATAACACAGTTAATAGTCTATTCCAAAAATTTGACTAAGTTAGTCTCATGCCAAAAAGTCTCCTTCCTGTTTTACACTGTTAATCACAAGAGTGGGGTTTATTCCAAGTGTAATCACTTTATTCGTAATTTGTCACGAAATGAGTCAACATGCTTATTTCTCAGAGCAGCAGACAGAAGCAGTGACGAGGAAATGCGAAGAAAACGTAAACTGTTTGTATTTGAAACGTAACGTCGTTGCATAACGAGCTGAGTAAGCGCTATGAGTAATAAGTCGTGCTAGAAAGCAGAAGCTAGTGGAGTAATACTGATAAATACGATTATAAGAAATAAGATGTTTATAGAGCGGTAAATCCTCTCGAGCGAGTGAAGAATATTTCAAAACATATGACCGAGGGGGCGTTCTGTAAAAAGAAGACTGTGTTGTTGGATTCTTCATTGAACACTATGAAAGTCCTGCCAGTTTCGCCATTCGGGAACATTCAAGGTTATGAGATTGTACATGTACTGTACTGTAAACTCAACAGAAATTGTGAAATACTTGTCATAAATATTTTAGTTCCTTCGTCTTCTTCGTCTTCTTTTGGCTGCTCCCATTAGGGGTCGCCACAGCAAATCATCCGTCTCTATACCCCCCCTGTCCTCCACATCTGCCTCTTTCAACCCAGCTACCTGCATGTCTTCCCTCACCACATAAACATCCATAAACCTCCTCCTTGGTCTTTCTCTGTTCTTCCTTCCTGGTGGCTTCATCCTCAGCATTCTCCTACCGATATACCCCATGTCCCTCCTCTGCACATGTCCAAACCATCTCAATCTCACTTCCCTCACCTTGTCTCAAACGTCCTACATGCTCTGTCCCTCTAATAAACTCGTTTCTAATCCTGTCCATCGTCGTCACTCCCAACGAACATCTCAACATCTTCAGCTCTGCTACCTTTAGCTCCACCTCCTGTCTTTTACTCAATGCCACTGTCTCTAAACCATACAACATCTCAGGTCTCACCACAGTCCTATAAACTTTCTTTTTCACTCTTGCAGATACTCTTCTATCACAAATCACTCCTGCTATCACTCTTCTCCACCCACTCCACCCTGCCTGCACTCTTTTCTTCACTTCTCTCTCTCTCTCTCTCTCTCTCTCTCTCTCTCTCTCTCTCTCTCTATATATATATATATATATATATATATATATATATATATATATATATTCATTTAGATCTTTGATAACTGATGAGTTTGATTTAACTGTGATTAAATTGCAATTATTATACATTTTTGTTTATTTGTTTGTTTTAATGATCTCAATGAATTCAACTAAAATGATTAGCATACAATAGCATACAATTTAGCATACTACATTTAGCAAATTAGCGTACAATCAATTTCACTTGAAATAACGATCTTTAAGGAAATCTACTTTAATGTAAAAATTCAACCATGTTATTAGTTTCCAATGGGGCGTGTACCTTTGTACGTTCAGTATAATAGTTTGATATATTTCTTTATTAAAATTGTACTTCTCGAGTGATTCTGGTGATGTCACACAATCCATTTTAGTGCTATTTAAATTATTAGATAAGTTCTCAATACATCCACTGTGAAGCAATACTCAGAAAACACATATACAGACATACAAACACTAACACAGGCAGAGATACACACACACACACACACACACACACACACACACACACACACACACACACACACGTGCACGTCCATTTATTGACTTTGAAGCAAAACGATCAATGTTCGAAAGCCCAAACTTTGAACTTGGCTCTTTGGGACGTGACCCGTTCTGAAAGTGGTTATGACAACAACGACAGCATTTCACCCAAACACTTGAACAAACAAAACAGAGATGTTTGAAAACTCTGGGACTTTTTGCGTGTTGAGGACAGGTCGGTTTTCTGAGAAAAATGAAGTTCAGGTGGAATGAGAGTGGAGCTAAAGCTGGATCAATATGTTTATTCTCAGTATTCATACTGGAGTATCAGCACACACAAGTCGAAATGCTGATGTTGAGGTTATTGCAGGTTAATGTCGTAGTGTGTCGTTTGTAAGACAACTTTTATACTTACATAATCTTCCATACTTTTATAAAAAGTGATGTTTGTACGAGTAGTGTATACAGACCTTGTGAAAAGTGTGTAAACACCTAGTCTTATCGCATGCATGTTCCCTTTAGTTCTTTGCAACAAACTCTGGGAAAAAGTCAAAAATATATAAGATTTGGACATTGAATGACTGAAAGATAATTCTGTGGACAGATGATTTTCATCTTTAACAGAAGAACTTGTGTAAGAACAGGAGAGAAGATGTGATCAAACATGGAGGTGGAAGCTTAATGGTTTGGGGATGTTTTCGGAGCAGGGGAGGTTGGTGCCTTATTCAGGGTATAAGGAATAATGAACCAACATGGCAACCATTTCTTACATCAACACTTCTTTACTTTTATCTGGACTGCGGCAAATTGGACCCGACTTCACCATACAACCTGACAATGACCTGAAGGATACGTTTAAGCTCTGTGTGTTATTTACAGAGTGTTATTTACCATGGAATGGCCTGCCCAGTCACTAGATGTTACATGTCATGGAGAAGAACATCTAAAAAAAAAAAAAATTAATAAAATAAAAATAGTCTTTTATAGTGAGTTTTCAAAAATATGAATTTTTCACATTATAACTTTTTTTTGTGTCATTTTTGTAAGGTGTTAATTGTTAAAATCTCTAAAAAAACTAATTTTAAATACTCAAATACTATTAAATCTTTTTTTAAGCCGCAGTCCTTTTGAATTCTACAATTTGATTGGTCAAAAGATATTGCTTAATTTCTATTATTGCACTCAATCTAACACAAAAATTTTATAGTAACAGGAATTTCTGATTGTTGTGGACTTCAGGTAATCTGGGAATATGGAATATAAAATAGCATGATATTGTGGATATGAGAACATTCTTATTAGCAAGGAGACGTCTAAGCTTGGTTGGTCAATGCTTTGTATCTGTAAAAGGCAAATCTTTACCTACTTTAAGTTCCCCCCATAGCAAAGTCTTCAGAACAGTTTCTCATTGACTATTTGCATTCACATTTCTGGCATTTGGCAGATGCTTTTATCCAGAGCAATTTACAACCGAGAGAGTTAAGGGCCTTGCTCAAGGGCCCAACCGTGGCAGCTTGGTGGTGCTGGAATTTGAACTTGAACCAACGCCTTCACCACTGAGCAACTCCCCTGTCGATATAATATTAGATATAAATAAATACAATATATTCACATCACAAGCCATTATATGAGAGATGTAAAACACAGTGGGACATCATGTTACCGAAAAATAACCATGTTTGGGGGGTTTGGCAGCAGGGGAGGGGGTCTTAAACTTTTGAACTCAAGTATATCTAAGCACAATTTTTGCCAGAAAACCAATTATTCCTAAAACACAGCTTAAACTTTGCATCCTAATAAATCCAGCAAGTAAATCATGTCCTGTCTTTTTTGGAAGCACAGATTGCACACAAGCCTCACATCCATGTGCCAGAGTTATTTCTCAAATCTTCAACACTGCCGAGTCATTGAATGGATGATGTGTTTCGACAGAGCGGAAGCATGTCTCCGGGACACTGCTGTTATTCGGCTCTATATTTCACAAGACGGTCCTGAAGAGGTCCTGCAAACGTGCAATATTTACTATTGAATGAATCATTCAGTTGCAGCAATTAATCAGGAATAATGAATCAGAGCTGACCAGAAAATGTGCAAAAGTGTGAAGAGTTTGTACTTGAGTTTGTACCGATTTATGTATGTTCATGTTTGGACCATACGACCTGGTGCCCTTTTGTTGTATAACTGTTTATAAGACTTTGTTTCCGGTTTCTTTTTTAAGTCAAAGGAAAATGGAAAATGAGTCATGATTTAAAAGCACATTTGGGGGAAGTTTGGGGAATAAACAGACAGATTTTCACATAAATGACTGAATAGCTGACTGAATGAATGAATAAATAAATTATATTTCAATTGAAAGGGTTTTGTTAAGTGTGCTCTGAAGAATATTCTTGACTGTCCTGCAACGGAAGTTTCAATGATTTGGGCGCCACCTGTAGCCTTTATCCTTACAACATCCTCGGTGCTCAATCTCTGAGAAAGAGTGTGGAAATATTCCATATAGTGTAATAGCTAATGCATGTATAAATAACTGATAATCTCCCAGAGTGTAAATGTTATCAATAATAATTTTTATCAATCTGATAGCAAATTGAGTGAAAAAATTATTATTTTTTAAGTCAGCTGTGAAAAATTAAAAAAGACCTTTTTTCCCGGTCATTCAGTCTTCTTCAATATAAGTAGCATCTATATAAGAATGGGCACTGTAAACAATTTCTGTCTTTTTGGAAATACACTACTAATACAATCCAGATGTAGCACAGCTGTAAGTGGTTCTATCAAGGGGGTAAATACTTATGCAGCAGCTTAACATTACAGAACAAATTGTGCACGTGACTGACAGTAATAAATGAATACGTGTCAAACTGTTATTCTATAAATGTGTACATATGAACATATGAACAAGGAGCATGTAAATAATATAATAAAAAACTCAGTAAGGAATAAATATGTTAAAAGAAAAAAATCGCACAGGAAACTGAATTCCAACTAATAAAACGTATATTATATATATTATTATATAACGTATATTATATTTATATTATATATAACATATATATAAGAAATTAATTAATTAATCATTTATTATTAATTAATTAATTAATTTCTTCATTTCACATATATACGTTTTATTAATTGGAATTAATTCGCACCAAAAATTAATTATAAAAAAATATATATAAAATGTATATTCCTATGGAAATAAATGAATCGTTATAAAGACACATGAAAAATGTATACACATGAATTGTTTCTAAAAACAAATTTCGGGAGAAAAAAATTGGCGTGAAACTAAAAAAACAAAAATGTATATATCACAAGGCAGAATGAATTCATTGTTGAATGTGAAAATTTTTAAATATTAAAATCAAAAAAATGAATCACGTTAAAAAAAAAAAAAAAAACCACCTATACACATACACACTATACAACGAAACTACACAAAATAAACATATTAATTTCACATATAAAGTTAAAGTGAGTGCAAATGAAATGTTGAAAAATCCTAACGAAGTCATTTCCGGTCTGCTGCACTTAAAAATGCGAGAAAACGTACATTTACGGAATTTGCTCGAGGCCTTTATCCAGAGTGACTTACGTTTCATTAAATTTCACCTCACAACTAAACAATTAAGGGTTGCACGCATTGCTCGAGGTTTAAGCAGTGGCAGCCACGTGATGCTCACAACCTTCTGATCAAAAGCTCAATGAGCTACAACTTCCATTCAAAATTGAAAGGGGGTCAATATTTATGCACTTCGCACAAAAATATCTGATTATGCTACTATGCTATTATTAGAAATCCTTATAGCAAACCGATATAGTTGTATAACAGCCATTAAGGTGATTGGAATTGTGCTCTGAGGGTTGAGATCAAATCTCAGCGATACCAAACTGCCACGGCTGGGGCCCCTGAATAAGGCCCTTAACCCTCAACTACATAAAAATGAACAAAATAAGTGTGTCTAATGCTGTAAATGTAGCAAAACAGCAAGAAAGAAATATATATTTTGTACACGTTGGTGGAAATATTGTTGAGTCTACGTGGATTGAATTGTAGCTTGCTATAATATATTCCCTTGACATCCAAATAAATAAACAGAAAATCCCTACTGTATATGTGCAGTGTGATACACAGCGAGTGTACACAGCACGCTTAGTTAAAACCTTTTCAGCAGGATCCACGTTAATCGTGTCGATCCGGCACACAGTAGGTAAAGTGCCTGATTAACGCCGTGTGATTAAAGCAAATTAGCGTCCTCGCTCTCCATCTCTCTAATTACGCTACAATCATAGCGACGCTATTCGAATCGTGTAGCTCCGTTATCCCTGCTGTTATCCCAATCCTCATCACTATGGTGAAGGACAGCTTCTTTAATCCAATAAAATACTGAAGCTTGTGCTCAAAAACGATGCCTTTTTATTTAGATTTCGACGAGGAAAATTTCATTAAAAAGCACAAGTTGGGATACAAACTCAGGATCTGTATGGACTAACGTTCTATAAAAATGTATTGGCTTCAGTATGACTTGTTTCATATCCTTTACATGTATTAATTGTTTAACACATCAACAGGAAGTTAAAAGAAAAATCCCAAAGTTTTTCTATCCTTGTTTCAAACCAGTAAATCAGAAAACGTCTCAATTCTCAGGACTCTTAATAACGTTACACTTTCTAGTACTATTGCATCTGACTTGCGTTTCTTTGTGTATTTTTGCACACCTACTGTAAAATATACATTCCACTTATACACCTTCATATTTCATATTTTAGTATAAATACCTCATGATAATACATGTCACATGTAAATATTCATATAATTCATATTATATACAGTACAGACCAAAAGTTTGGACACACCTTCTCATTCAAAGAGTTTTCTTTATTTTAATGACTATGAAAATTGTAGATTCACACTGAAGGCATCAAAACTATGAATTAACACATGTGGAATTATATATGGAATTATATACATAACAAAAAAGTGTGAAACAACTGAAAAATGTCATATTCTAGGTTCTTCAAAGTAGCCACCTTTTGCTTTGATTACTGCTTTGCACACTCTTGGCATTCTCTTGATGAGCTTCAAGAGGTAGTCACCTGAAATAGTCTTTCAACAGTCTTGAAGGAGTTCCCCGAGAGATGCTTGGCACTTGTTGGTCCTTTGCCTTCACTCTGCGGTCCAGCTCACCCCTAAACCATCTCGATTGGGTTCAGGTCCGGTGACTGTGGAGGCCAGGTCATCTGGCGCAGCACCCCATCACTCTCCTTCTTGGTCAAATAGCCCTTGATGCCTTCAGTGTGACTCTACAATTTTCATAGTCATGAAAATAAAGAAAATTCCTCGAATGAGAAGGCGTGTCCAAACTTTTGGTCTGTACTGTATATATATATATATATATATAATCCACCAAATGGCATGAATGTAAATCAAAAATGTTATAGCAGCGATAAACAGTTGTTCTTTCACCAACATTTTTTTCTCTCTTTCTTGAAGTTCATACAACAAAGAAAAAAAAGAGCTTATGTGAAACCCGAAAGTGGAATATCCAATAATTTGTGGTCTCTGTCACGAAGCACTGATACTAAAGACTCCTTCTTTAAATATTAAATAAATATCTTATTACCTTATCAGACCGTAAAATCTAGAACACTAACGTCAGAGCTGCTGCTTTAGTGGTGCTGTGGCATAAATTCCAAGTTTTATTTGTCATATTTACTGATGTCAGTGACAGTAAGGCTGCAGACATACTACAGAAAACTACTTTAAATATTAAATATTAGTGATATTAAAAGGTAAAGAGAAATACAAATGGTAATAATGAGGCATAAGAAAGTTATGATTGTTTATGTGTGTGCAGAAGTGTGTATATATATATACAGTACAGACCAAAAGTTTGGACACACATTCTCATTCAAAGAGTTTTCTTTATTTTCATGACTATGAAAATTGTTGAGTCACACTGAAGGCATCAAGGGCTATTTGACCAAGAAGGAGAGTGATGGGGTGCTGCGCCAGATGACCTGGCCTCCACAGTCACCGGACCTGAACCCAATCGAGATGGTTTAGGGGTGAGCTGGACCGCAGAGTGAAGGCAAAAGGCCAACAAGTGCCAAGCATCTCTCGGGGAACTCCTTTAAGACTGTTGGAAGACCATTTCAGGTGACTACCTCTTGAAGCTCATCAAGAGAATGCCAAGAGTATGCAGAGCAGTAATCAAAGCAAAAGGTGGCTACTTTGAAGAACCTAGAATATGACATTTTTCAGTTGTTTCACACTTTTTTGTTATGTATATAATTCCATATATAATTCCACATGTGTTAATTCATAGTTTTGATGCCTTCAGTGTGAATCTACGATTTTCATAGTCATTAAAATAAAGAAAACTCTTTGAATAAGAAGGTGTGTCCAAACTTTTGGTCTGTACTGTATATATAAAAACAACTGAGCTGAACTTAATTTAATGCCACAGCATTGGCAACTTAGTGGTGCTGGGATCTGAACTCATAGCCTTCAGGTTTAAAGAGTAAAAGACAGGAGGTGTTGAGGTTTTCGTTGGGAGTGACGACGATGGACAGGATTAGAAACGAGTTTATTAGAGGGACAGCGCATGTAGGACGTTTTGGAGACAAGGTGAGGGAGGCGAGATTGAGATGGTTTGGACATGTGCAGAGGAGGGACATGGGGTATATCGGTAGGAGAATGCTGAGGATGGAGCCACCAGGAAGGAGGAAAAGAGGAAGGCCAAAGAGGAGGTTTATGGATGTGGTGAAGGAAGACATGCAGGTAGTTGGTTTGAAAGAGGCAGATGTAGAGGACAGGGGTGTACATGCGCTGTAGAGGACGTCCTACATGTGCTGTCCCTCTAATAAACTCGTTTCTAATCCTGTCCATCGTTGTCACTCCCAACGAAAACCTTAACATCTTCAAAAACCTCATCTTCATGGGAAAGCACCACATATGGCTGGAAAATACGTGTTCCAATATGTTTGTCCATGTAGTGTATATTATCTGTATTGTAGTTTTAATATATATTAGCCGGCATCATTAAAGTATAAACTTCGTAACGCAGTAATAAGAGGGAGGACAATACCAGTACAACAGTTGGAAATGTCTCTTTATTTGGTTTTATTTTGATTTAAATATATATTTAAAGTGAGGTGGTTAAGACGATCTGCTTTGGGTAAATGTCAACACATTTCTAAAGTAAAGCTTGAATTTTCAGAAGAAGTTCTAAAAGGCCCAAAAGACTTTGCACTGCCTTTTTTTTATTGTCATCCACAATAGTAAACACATGTAAAGGATGATGAAATAATGTACTGTTTTTTTTATTACAGTTTCACCATTGAGCAGTACTGTATACACTGACTAATCTGAGGCTCGCCCAGAAGTGATGTTAAAGCGTTCTGATTCATATCCGCTCATATCTGCCTGCCAGTAAGACGTTCGGTTATATGCAGAATAAAGTCCACAGCTGTTCCAAAACTCGGCCTCGGTGGGAAAGCAGGTGCGGTCAGGAAATCAGGGTTTCTCCCAAAGGTTTAGCGATCTGCTTACGGATAAAGCCAGTGAGCGTCAATATGAAACTTTTCCAAGAAAATTCAATTCACTGGGGAAACAAAAGTGGAGTAGTTACTCAGTGCTGCAGTGTTGCTCAAATCACGAAAATAACTTCTCCTAGAAAATGCTGCAAAAGTGAGAAATATTATTTTCGTAAACAAAATTATAATTCAACTGAGCACAAATGAAATGGTTTAAATAGGACAATTGATAAAAAAACAATAAACAGGTTGAATATACAAGTTGAAATACATCACACAGACAAAAGTATTGGGACACCCGACTTTTCCAGCCATATCTTCTGCAAAATGTTACCACAAAGTTAAATGGACATGTATTTTGATGTCTTGGATGCATATAAACTAGGAGACCCAGAACGTGTCCCTGTGCAGCTCCATAAAGATATGCTTTACATGGGTTGGAGTGAAAGATCTCCTGCTATAGAGATCTAACCTTCACCCTAGTGAACATCTTTTTGATGGAATAGAACCCTTACTGCACCATTGGCCTCCTCCCCTCAGGAGGGAATGGTAGCTCAGTGGTTAAGGCTCTGGGTTACTGATCAGAAGGCTGGGGGTTCAAGCCCTGGGATGGCCAATCTGCTACTCTTGGGGCCTTGAGCAAGACTCTTGACCTTCTGTGCTCCAGGGGCTGCTATATTATGTCTGACCACAGCTTTCGAACATGTTTGGATTTGTCAAGAAAAGAATTTCACTGTGTTGTAATGACGAATAAACGCTATTCTTCTTCTCACCTTACTTACATCAGCTCCTGATTTTACTAACACCCTTGTAGCTGAGTGAACACAAATCTCCACAAGCACACTCCAAAATCTAGTGCAAGATCTTCCCAGAAGAATGGAGGTTATTATAACAGCAAATGGGGAACAAAGGGATTTTGAAAAAGCACATCTTATAGTGAGGTGTCACAATTTTTTGTCTATAAAGTAAAAACATCGAATTAATTCCACACACACATACATATACATATATATATAGCCAATTGTATATTATTATAGAGCCAAGGTCAATTTCAAAATCACAAATAAGAAGTGAGGAGGACGACCATGTAATCAGATGCATGATGCGCATCGAGTCCTCCATGAATCCTGTCGTTTATTGGACCCTATTGAAACAAAAATTCTTTTAAAACATTTGAAATGAAAGATATCGATTAAATTTTTGTTAAATTTGTGTTAAATTTGTGTTAAATTACACTTTGGGGAAGAAGAAAAAAAAAAGTCCCTGAAAGATTTGACTCAGTTTGGAATGGCGATGTGTGTAATTAAACTTGTCAGCGATTTTAATGAGATAATTAGCTCTAAATTCTGTTTTCTGCTCAGAGAGACTGTTACTATAGCAACCACTCGCACGAAACCAATCGATTCCGATGCTGGGAAATGAAAAGGCTGCAGATGTGGAGTGGAATTTTTATTTCACGTTTTGTTTTTTGTTTTTTAAAGAAAGAAACCCTATCAATAACGACAGAGATGATCAGTTTGAATTAAATGACAAGTGACAGGCAACAGTGAAAGGATTTTGCACAGCTGTCACCAGAGAATGACATTTGGAATTACATGGAGTATGTGTAGTGATGTAAAGACTCAGGTATTAAATTATAGTCCAAAACAAAAAAACTGCACATCCTGCTCAACTGCACTTTATTAAAAAATTTAAATTAAAAAAACTCCCACTGTTTCTGCCTTCCGGAAATGCAAATGGTGTCAATTCTTATTATTTCTATCAAATTCCATCTTATTTTAAATTACATTTTATTCTTCCTATTCGATTTTTCTTCGTTTTTGTCACTTTGTAAAAAAATACATTTCGGTCACGTACAAGACATTAAAAGCGTCCCACAACACGTCTTACTGTATATGCTTGCGTATCTAATATGCGCCAAATAGAATTGGACAATAGTTAACATTGTCTTTCCCGCAATCCCCAATCGCAACGCTCCCTCCCCACCCACCCCTCAAAAAAAAACATAAACAAAAACAACAACAATAAAACAACTGGAAGGTACCATTACATCAGTTCAATGTTCTGGACTATTGTGTTTTTTTTTTACGTATTTATGGCACGTTATGATCCTCATTAAGTGTATTTTAGTTCCAAAATCTAATACTATAAAATGTGAAAAAAGTTTACTCAGGGTTAAAATCTTCATGCTGTTGCTCTGAAAAAAATGATATTCAACCTAAAAGTGACTCTTTTAAGCTCAGCTGCATCGATTAATCGGCCAATACATGTACAAATGTAAACACTTGAGCAGAAGATTGGTGCTTTTTGAACACCCCATTCCACATGTAGTCCCCATGTCCTATTATAATACCCTTCTGATTCCCAGATTTTGATGTATGCTTGTGGAGATGTTTACTCATTCAGCCACAAGGGTGTTAGTAAAGTCAGGTGCTGATGTAGGTGAGGTGAGGAGGCCTGGGGTGCAGTCAGCATTCACATTCATCCCAAAGGTGTTTACTTGGGTTGAGATCAGATTTCTATAACAGACCACTCAAGATCTTCCACTCCAGCCCTTGTAAAGCATATCTTCATGGAGCTCCTCTCAGCTCCTTTATAGAGTTTGGGTCTCCTAGTTTAAGTTAATGGGGAAATTTAATGCTACAGCATCCAAACTCATTTGTCCATTGTGTGCCTCCAAATTGGGGTAGAAGTTTGGGAAAGAACTACATATGGCTGGAAAGGTCAGGTGTTCCAAATCTTTTGTCCACAGTGTTTCTCCCATAACTGCAGTAGGAGGTTTTACTGTATGTATCTTCTCATTCGCTATGAAATTTAGTTTAAAGTGGTCACTACTGTAGTGTTTGAGAATGTGTTTGAGAAGTGTTTAAGAATTTGACTGAAAAAATTACAATGAAAACTACGTATTTCAGAAGCACCTTCAGCGAGAATGTAAGCAACCCAGCCAGACCACCTATTACAAGGTAAGTGTGGTTTCTTCAGGATCTACTTCCTGCCTGCAGCTGCAAATCACAGCCATGCCAGTATTCGGTAAAACCCCATTGTGGTCCGTGCGATATTGCTTTTACATAAATCCACACCCCCACCTGCTGCTCGGACGTGTTGTGAGGTGGCAGTACAGCTCCAGCGTGACCCAGAGCTTGAACTCGACTCGGCTGGCCTCGCAAAGTCACTGTGATCGTAGTAGGGGCTTTCAGACCTGTTCAAAACATACACACACAAAAAACAGGGGATATTTCATGTTTTGAAACCTGGTTGCCTCTGCCAGGAGGTTACACCTATTCCATTGCTAGAGCTTTCAAGAAGATGATAAGCCCAAACTCTCAGGATGTCTTTCTTTTAAAGTTTTTATACAAAATTGCATTGATCCTAGTCATTGGAACCTCAAACTAAAATTGAAGATAGACATTTATATCATACAAACCTGAGGAAAAAAGAATGAGATCCTTTAACAAGCATCTCCAAGCTTTGTTAGAGGGTATATGAAAAGATTTTGTGCTTTGTCCCCTCCAATATTAATTGCAATGGTGTCAATATTTACATTTCTTTTGTTTCAGTTAAACAGCCAAAGTTCATCCTGAACTTTAGAACCTTAGACGAACAAATTCTCTAAATCGAACACTTTGCACTTTTACACTGCTGCTATCAGTCCTGCACTTTAGACTTCCGAATGTTTACATCTATTTGGAAGTATAGTTGCATATTAACAAAATTCACTGTTTACATTTATTCAGATGTACAATATATTGCCAAAAGTATTGGGTCACCTAGTCATAAGTACGGTATGTGATTTTTGAGCATTGCATTCCATATTTAGTCCCAAATCACTCTTCTGGGAAGATGTTCTACTAGATTTTGGAGTTTGCTTATGGATATTTGTGTTCATCAGCCACAAGGGTGTTATGAAAGGCAGGTACTGATGTAAGTGAGAAGACCTGGGGTGCAGTCAGCGTTCACATTCATCCCAAAGGTGTTCAGTAGAGATGAGTTTAGAGCTTTATACCAGCAAGATCTTTCTTTACAAACTATGTACACCAGATCTCCAAGGAGCTCACTTTCTGCACCGGGGGCATCAGGAACAGGTTTGGATTTTCAAGTTCAAGCAAACGCAAAATTTCATTCTAGCGCATCTAAAGACGTCAGGTACAGTTGAGCGCCTCCAGATTTGTGGTAACAGTTTGAAAAAGAACCACATACAGCAGGAAAGGTCAGGTGACCCAATACTTATGGCAATATAGTGTATATTTGATCAGATTACAAGAATATACATCATTACGAGTATATTCACTTGATATATACACCTTTTTTATATTGAATTGACGATGTACACACTCGATGAGAGAGAAGAGAAACGATTCCTGGCATTCACAAATAAAAACCTCGAATTACTTCCTCAGAGAGAAGTCTCTTATAACACCAACACCATGTCCTACACTGTGACACATTGATGATTCTAGCAAAGCAGACTGCAAACTGACCTCTGCAATTATATCCACAGATGGAACTACAATATCTTCCTCCAAACCAAGGTGTTTAAACAGTATCTATAATAGCGTATGAGGGCAGCAGAGAGGCACAAACAGCCAACATGGCCATTAAAATGTGCTCAAGGAGCCACATATCGGGCAGTTAATTGTGGAGCATGTAGATGAATTGTGTATATGATCGGATCAGTTGTGTGTGGTGTGCGTTTTTTTTGTCCCAGGGTCCACATTTTGCACATGGTTTCTTTGTTAGCTCAATCAGAAGATCCCAAGTTTACATAAATAATTTGATAATGAACTCAATATACACTAAATTGGTATCGGATAACCTGATTTTACCAGCTATACGACTCTTTGAATGTGGTGACATTACATTTTCCCTTCAGTTGAACTACGAGACTCAAACCTGTTCCAGCAGGATAGCCAAAGCTATGAGATGGATTGAAATGGAGATCTTGAGTGGCCTGCTATAGAGCCTTGACCTCAATCCTACTGAATGGTTTTGGGATGAATTGAAAAGCTGCACCATCAGGCCTCCTCACCTACATCAGTACCTGAGTTTACGAACACCCTTGTAGATGAATAAGCACAAATTTCCACAAATATATTTCAAAATCTAGTGGAAAATCTTCCTGGTGGTTATTATGAGAGCAAATGGAGATTAAATGTGGAATGGGATTTTTTTTAACTCAGGTGTACACACATTTTTGTCGATAAGATAATGAAAGCTTTTACCATGAATATGATGATGCAAATATATGGCTTTTGGACACTGTAAACACATGAAATACCAGAGAAATAAATAGCTTATAGGGAAATGTGCAAAAAGAACAAAAAAATTATCAATATATAAACAAAAAAGAGCATAATATGCAAATAAAAATGATTTTGGGAAAACAAGTCATAATGCAGAGATAATGATGTAAACGTTATACAGCGCCCTCTGTTGGTCTAAAATTGTTGTTGCAAAATTCACGGTTCGGTACAATTTCTAAGCAAAACTAAATTTTTTGTCGTTTTTCTTATTAACGCAGTTTATTATTAACATTTGTGAACATCAACAGTTCACATTTTTAGTTTAAACAATTTTACATAAAATACCTGCTTGGTTAAATAACAGAATTGTTCATTTAAAATTTTATAAAAGAATAAATCAAAATAATGCAATACACTAATATATTAATTAAGTTGAGTAACCAATTAAATTAGCAGAAATTAAATTGATTGAATAAAAATAAATGGAAAAATGTAAATAGTTTATTTTTACCCCATTTTGGATAATACAGATGTGTGTGTAAGTGTGTGTGTTTTACATTTAATTTTCTAAACATATGATCTTAAATGTTCTACTTATTTCAGCACACTTTAACAAATGTCTTCATTCATTCCATTCTTTCACTCCCTCGATACGATCCTTTTAAGAGAAATTCTTAATGTTGGACATAAAACGCTAAAGAATCCATAGCTCTAGCCACTTCCTGGTTAGCGGCTAACGCTTCTTTAGCGTTTTAATGTAACAAAAAAAATATCTCATTTGCTGTACGGAGCGAGCAGCCACAGGGACAGTGCGCTAATTCTAGTTTCTTTTTTTTACCCCTGCCATTGTTGTGTACATTTTTCAAATGTAACAAATTTACTAACTAAACAAACTTAAGTGGTCCGCCACTTAATACGTCCTGAGGAAACTGAGATTTTAACTAGTGTTCCGCACGAAAAAAGGATTGCATTCCGCACACGTGTACCAAACCGAATGCCCTGTACCGAAGGATTTCAGTAAGAATACGTGTACCGTCACACCCCTAATATAATATATACGCACACAAAAGAAAAAAAAAAAAAAAAGGATGAGGGGAAAAAAAATGACAAAGCTTGACATCAGTAATGCTGGGTGATTGTTTTTGTTTAATGAATGCACTTGTGAGTGGATGCCGAAACCAGTACATGTGCGTCGCACCAAATAACACAAAATATATTAAAACGGAAAAAGAAAGCACATGAACATAATGAAAATGCGGAAAACAGACAAACATATGAACTATATGAACATTAACGGGAATATTGTTAAAGTCGCTTTGTGTCTAAACTGGAAATCTCGCCTGCATGTTGCTTTTCTAGAAGCGACCCCCCCCCCATAGTACAATATATACAGCGTGATTGTGGACATCTTTTTGCTGATTTAAACACAATACACTTTCCTTCCCTCCTCCGTCTACGGGTAAAGCACTTTCTTGCAGCGTCGCTGCTCGACGCTTCTGGTCGCTTTGCTAAGCCGGTAGTCATGGTAACATTTCCCTGAACACTACTCAGCGCGGTCGCCTCTGTTTGGTGGAGCGCGGTGTCGGTAAGGACGTACCCGCGCTCTGATTGGCCACGTGGGCCAGTCCTGGCAGGCTATTGGCCAGTTTGGCCAGGCCTCCGTTTGTAAGCAGCTGATGGATTGCTGTGCTTTTATTCACTCCAGAGCTGGTGGAGACGACGGGAACGGCACGGACCAGAGTGCCACCTACTGGACTGAGTGATGTTAATACCTGGCTGTGAGTCTGAGCTTTTCCAACTGAAGCCTTAGAGAAAAAGAGAGAGGGTTTAAAAATTACATATTGTCTATTCAGCAAAATACTGCTTGTACAATGTTACAGGTGTGTGACATCATCGTCTGGGTTCGTACCTGTGTGCTGGAGGGCAGAGCAGGAGATTTAGAGCTGATCTCCTGCAGGCTGAAGCTCAGGCCCTGCAACAGGCTACTGGCAGAGGTAGCTATACACACACACACACACACACACACACACAGTCAATAAAAGCCAACATCATAAATATTCATTTCAGGCATAATAGCCCCTTATGACAGAAGCACAAGCCCAGAGACTGGAGACAGAGTGTGTGTGTTTCAGCCTGGATTATTATAAGGATTAGGGATTAGTTTGTTCTTTATGAGGAATTTCAGCTCTAGCTTGTGCTTCTGGACTTTTATTGGTTCTGACCCTCCTTTTATACCTTGTGCAGAAGTCTGGACCTGTGTCGGGGTGGTGGAGGAGCCGGATATGACTGACGCCTGCAGGCTGTGGAAGGAACCTCCTCCTGAGCCGATACCTCCAGAGGCATCAGACAAAGAGCCAGACCTACCGAGACACAACAATCACAGTAGAGCCGGGGCCTCAACCTAAAAACAATTGTAACTAGTATAGAGAATTAGCCATAATATTACTCACTACGTTAATTATAAAAGTTGAAAATACGCAACTAGAAACACATTCTGAATCGATTCAAATCAAGTTTATGTCTGCAAGTTATATATGCTGAATGTTAATATACCTTTGAGCAGTCAACAGTCCAGTAAGATCTTTAGCACCTGATGCACTTTGGCCCATGGTGACTGTAAGGGGTTTTCCAGACGCACCTACAGTAATAAATAGATATTAATTTACAGTCTATACCATTTTAATCACCATGTAGATATTCTTATGTCATGTTTTACTCCTAATAGTAAATATTTTTGTGTTATTTTACTGATACCTTCAGCTGAGTTGGATCGTACTTGCCGATAACCAATTAATCAACCGATTTTGATAGGGATACTGGATAAAAACAAAACTAAAACTGTCTATGTAATATAGTGAACTGAACTTTATTACAAAAAACAAATAATACTGAATACAGAAAATGTGATCAATGAAAAATATGAATATATTCATTATATTAAGAAATATTTAGGGGAAAAAAAAACAAAAAACCCAGCACGTGGTGTCAGAGATTCGCCTCTAGAGGCCGCTCTCGTACTCTACAACAACAAAGGATTTTTCAGCAGCAAACACGACCCAGAAAAACTATCTGTATGGATTTGCTGAAACTATCAGCTATAGATGGCAACGAAGTGGTCGACCTCGAATGTTAAAACCGTGTGTTTACCTTCCTGGATGCCGGGAGGCACCGTGGTACCGGATGCATCGCCGTGCGAGACAATAGTGACTTTGATCTTGGCCCGTTTGGAGGATTTTGTGGAAATCGTTGGACTCGGCGTCTGCCTTCTTTTCAAATTGAGTCGCTGTTCGTTCTGTTCAAAACCTTCTACCTGTTCGCCGGACACGGGCACTACGGCACAGAAAAACAAGAGACGTCATAGAGTCACACACAATCAAGCCATGGGTTTAATGAGTGACTTAGTGACCCCAAAAACAAACAAAAAAAAGATTTGCCATTTTGTATGAATAAGATTAAATTGGGTAAATATTGAGACACTCCTCTCCTTTTTTTTCTTGCAAATATGTGCACACTGAATTCCAAACGCGTCTTCTTTGATGTATGAGACTAGACGCCAGACAGCGACCTTCCTGAAAACATTTCCGCGAAAAAGGCGCGTTTCTTCAAAACGGGATTTCAAAAATGGCCAATAGAAAGAAGGAAGAAGTTTAGAGGAGTGATGAAAAGAGAGAGAGAGAGAGAGAGAGAGAGATGGCGGGAAAGCGAGAGAGAAAGAGAGGAGAGGGAGATATACTCACCAAACAGACAGGAGGGGCTGCCAGGAGGAACACTCTTCCTCACCAGCATGCTCTGTTTCATAATGGCAGCAAACTGAGCTACAGCGGACGGAAGACAAAGAGAATGAAGGAGAGGGGGAAAAAAGAGAAGGATGACAGGAAAGTAGGAAACACTCCCACATACACAACATGGGGAGGTGAAATGAACTGAAAGGTGACTGAATGCTTACAATTGATAAAACTACTAACCGATTTACTGTTTACACACACACACACATACACACACACACACAGGGAATGTGTGGGTACCCTCCTTCCCCCTCACCTTGAGCTTGTTTGTGTGTAAGCATGGTTCCAGATCGCTGCATGTGTGTTTTGAGGAGCTGGGTGGCAGTGATGAGGCTCGACTTTTGAGCCGGAGACAGAGTGCTCGTCTTGGGTTTGGGACTGGCTGTGGGACTGCTGCACACACTGGACATGTCCTACAGGGGGCGACAAACAAAAATCTAACATTAGTCCATATCTTTTATAGTGACAATATGCTTACATCTGATTGTTCAGGAGGCGTTGATTGCAGTTGAAAATTCGGTCCGCCTAGTGATCGCCCCCTAGTGTTTTCTTACTTGCACTGCACTTTAAATTTATTTTGTTGTATTTGTACTTCTGCGCTGCAGTAAACAGAAGACAAAAAGAATGAATTGACAATGATAGATATTTCTTTAAAAGTTTATAATGAACCCAATAAGTCTTGGACCAAATCACTTTTTAATGTTCTAGAAAAGCTACAGGAGGTGTACAGATTACCTGGGTGTGGAACAGCTCTTCTGCTCACACAAGTTCAAACAAATAAAAACAAACCCCAATACCAAGGAGTTACCAACAATCACTGTGAGAAAACTCACCGATCAAGTCCTATTCCTCGCTAATTCATGGTCTAACCTCTGATCCTGAGGGGGAGATGGGAACCCTGATGGCTGGCGACGATGGTCGAGACCTCTCGGTCTCAAAAGGCAACTCGCGACGTGGTTTCTTTTTCTTCTCCGCGTCCAGATCCCGAGTTTCCGCCGAGGTAAGGCTGGAGCTTTCTGCTCGCATAAGAATGCCCGTCAGGAAATCTACGATCTCATCCTGAAGGAGGTAAAGAAACATCAAACATCTGGTCAGCTAATCAGAAAAAAAAGTAACTTGCATCATGGCAATAAAATGCTTTGATGCTGGGTGATAAATATATATAAACATTTAAGTGTGAACCTGAATGCAGCGATCCACCATCGTCTGAGTCAGACCTTCAAATTTCATCTTGGAGGAACCGATCCTGCGACATGGTCAAATGGAAGACAGAAAACATAAACCCGGCCGAGTTGAGACATGTCCGAGATCACAGCAACAATAAACGTTTGTAAAACTTCACGTGCACAGACGCACCTGAGATTGTCATCTGCTCCTCCTACAACCACCATGCTGTTGTCTGCTCGGATCTTCTCCCTGAACTCCTCGATGTTCTCTGTGCCACACTGGAGCGCGTTCTGACCCACCACGAACAGCACGGGGGTCTTCATGTCCAACAAGGGGTCGTCTACGTCCTGAAATTAAAGCTTGTTTACGTTCACCCTATATGTAGCTATACGCCAGGTTTTTTCAGGTCCAACATGATGCCACTGAGTATTTACCCCTCTGGGTCCGCTGACTGTTTGCAGAGGGAACCCCAGACACACGACTGCAGTCACATGCTCCATAAGAGACACCTACAAACATGGAAAATAAATGAGGTGGGGGGAAGGTAAGAGAGAGAGAGCTAAATAACTGTTTTGCATCAATAACTTACATGGCAAGCGATCAGGGCCCCCACGTTCCAGCCCACCAGGATGATGGGTTTGTGAGGGAAGTGACTGTGAACCTGAAATCAAATCACCAAATCATTTTTAAAGCATATTCCAAGCTTCTTCACCCTTTTCCTGAAAATATTTAATGAGACACAAATCAAAGTCCCTCTTTCAGACTTCTCACCTCGATGACTTTCCCCCTGACGGTGCCGATCAGGTGCTCGAGACACTGAGTGATCCCGATGTTTGTGCCGCTGCCCACGTGAGTGTTTATGGGAATGACCTGGCACAAAGGAGTCACGTTACTCATTTCATTCTGATTCAAATGGTGCAGATCTTTACAGGCAGGTGAGGAGAGAGACGAGACCGGGGTTCATTTAGAAATTCAAATATGCAGATTTTTAAGACTATATTTAACATATGAAATATTGATTTTAATTTCCAACTATAATCATGCGTTAGTCGCAAGGTAGAGGGCGCTGTACTGTCATGGCAACTGTTGCATCACAACCAATCACAACTGAATCACCATCCACCCCCCCCCATAATAATCCAGACCCAGAAATCACTCTAATCACTTCCCATACTTTTTCACTCTTTTCCAAAAATGCGTAAGAACTCGGACACAATGAAATATCCAGAAAGAGAAACGACAGACTGATAGAAACAGGAAACACACACACACACACACACACACACACACACACACACACACACACACACACACGACAAAGGCATTGACAACAGATTCACAGAGAGGGAGAGAGAGAGAGGGGGGAGAAAACCAAAACAACAGAAAAGAGAAAGACAGATGCAGAAAAAGAAATGAGGAGACAGAAGGAGAAGAAGTAGAGACTAAAGTGTGTGTGACACTTGCTTTGCCGAGACACGAGAGCTGCGATTGCCAGAATCTCATTCGGCGAGAGGTAGAGAAGGTGGGCAGCGTGGGTCCGGATGGACACATCAGGATCAGAGGTGAACCAGGCAACTTATTCTGAATAAATCAGAAACACACACACACACACACACACACACACACACACACACACACACACAAACACACACTAAACAAACATCGACAAGTTTAAACCATCCAAAGCGCATTGATATAAAGATGCCTGTGTACCGGTTTGTTTTGGGAGAGCACGCCCACCGCTGGATCCCAGGGGCGCTTCAGGAGCAGAGAGAGCGCCTCGCCTCCAGCCGCGCCCGATTTAG
Organism: Silurus meridionalis; assembly: GCF_014805685.1. NCBI lineage: Eukaryota > Metazoa > Chordata > Actinopteri > Siluriformes > Siluridae > Silurus > Silurus meridionalis. Next base: position 3,574,936 of record NC_060900.1, on the reverse strand, counting down.
TGGACGACGATGGCAGCATCCGTTCGATCAGCGATGGAACTTTGCTTTTGAGGGTCTGTAGGACGTCAAGGTAGGCGGCCAGCATGGCCAAGCTGAGAGACTCCACCAGGGTGCTGTGTAGCCACTGGGTTAGCTTAGCGTCCCAGTTCACGCTGGCCAGAGCGTGCCGAACCTTACGGGCGCATTTGTCCACCGCGATCCTGCGCAGGACGGGCTCGTTACAAACCTGACAGACGATCAGAGACAAACGCGCACGGGTTTTAATTTTCATACGCGGGGAAAAGGTTCGACAATGACGGCTACTACAGAAACATACACTATAGAGTTCTCCAGCTTTATGTGCTTCTCCCTCAAACTGCTACCAAAATGTCTTTGGATGTGTGAACATGAAAAATTTTCCCTTCACTTCAACTAGGAGACGTAAACCTGCTCCACCAGGATGATGCCCCTGTGCACAAAGCAAATTCCATGAAGATGTGCTTTGCATGCTTTTGAGTGGAAGATCTCCTGCTATAAAGCTCCAACCCTACTGAACACCTTTGGGATGAATGGGGAAGCTGACTGCACCCCAGGCCTCCTCACCTCAGCTACACCAATACATGACTTTACTAAGAGCCTTGAGGCTGAATGAGCCCTAACCTCCACAAGCACACTGGAAAATCCAGTGGAACATTTTCCTGGAATGGTGAAGAATGAGGGAATTATACGAGCAAATTGGCACTAAATGTGGAATGTGATGCTCAAAAAGCACAACCTTTTGGTGCATCATGACGCAATTACTACCAACAAGAAGGAGGCGCCGTGTTAAAGGTAAATTACGGAAGTGTAGATCTCTCACACTCTCGTTAGCCAGCCTGGCCAGTCTCTCCGCCTGCAGCGCCTTCAGGACTTTATTAAATAGCTTGGTTTGCGCCATGGTCCACCCGGTCCTAAAAGAGAACAGATTGCCATTGGCCTCATTAGGAGAATGTATAAGTCTTCATACTTCACAATAACTATACACACATAAATAAATAAACACATCAATGATCTGAATTCTCTGATTTGTAAATAATCCATTTCATCCCGGTTACAACTGAGCCTGAAAAACCACAGGTATCATTCCGAAGCGTCTCGGATTCCTACAAGCAGCATGAGGCGGCCCACCGGGTCATTTCCTTACTTGTTAATATGATCTTCCCAGTCGTCTGGAGGAAGCGGTCCGTCTGCAATGGTCCGGGCAAACAGGACGTGGCGCTCGCACTCGTTCATCACGCTCCGGGCTTTCTGGTTGTCGTAGAGAGGCATGGGAGTGGGCGTGATCGTCTCAACATCGATGGACATCTCGGACTCCCTGTAAAAAGCCATTCCGATATTAATTAAATCATGGACGTCTTTAATGCGATAAGATCGACCCTGATAGAAAGTCTGCATAAAAGCGTTACTCACACAGAGGTGTCCGGCTGCCGGCGCGGGGTGACGAACAGCATGCGGGTGGGCCGGGCACTGCTGGCGTCAGGGTGGGCATTCCAGGGCTTGGCATAACTGTGGTCCAGGAACACCAGGTCCAGTTCTCTTTCATGCACCGACAGCTGGAAGAGCAGCGACGTGCCCATGCGTCGGGCCGACGTCTGGAAGTCCCGCTCTCCGCCCACGCGGTACATGATTCTCTAAACGGGAGCACGAAACGTCCCACGGCACGGGCGCACATTCAGCGCAAACATCAGATCGACACAGCTGCAGAGGACAGAGAAGCATCATGATGTCAGGACCAAGAATTCATCCATCCATCCAATTGCAAAGGAGGTGGAACATTTCCAGCAGATTTCCATGGGAACTTTATCTGGGAAATTCTGGAAATATCCCAAATTGAAAAGATTTATGGAAATGTATTAAATGAATTCATTCACTCCTGTTTTAGGCGAACCTGCAATTTTGTAAATTATCAGTATATTTCCATACATTACTTTTAATTCACATGAAAAATTTTAGGTTTGGAAAATTCCTGGAACGTCACAACCCTAAACGATACAAAAACATCTCCGTCTACTTACCACCAGTACCTTTACGGCGGTAAGTGAATTAATCTCCAGTTTAATTTTATTTTGCGAACGGATACTGAGCTTCTAAGTGCCTTCGGAAAACATTTCTGTCAATCGAAAAGACGTAGATCTTTAATCAGCGTTTGAAGTCACCCAGATGCTTGGAGACCTAAGGAAAGTTCATCACATCCAGAGAAGAGCCTCAACCGAGCTTGGCAAGAGAGATAAGCGCGATAAATGCTCTAAAGTGAACACAGCTGGCATGCTGCTGGCGCTGTAGGCAAGTCCTGGATGAGAGTTTTATATCTGATGCAAAGGAATGTAAGCAATGGACTGGTGTGAGGTGGAAAACAAAGTACTGGACAGTATCCTCAGATGTTAAACCCTAGACAGTGCCTAGACACAGCCCTTTGAGAAAGGAATTGCAGTCTGGAAATGACAAGAGACTGAGAATCTGAGAAGCCCATGTGGGATGAAACAGACCAGTGCTTCTAATGTTGTCAGTCTAGACGTATGGATCAGAAAGTCATGAGTTCTGGTCCTTAACATTCAACTGCTCAGTTGTAAATCGCTCTGGATTACGCCGTAATCATGCAAGATGGACAGTTGGTGGTCCATGGTAGAGACATCACAGTTTCCCATGGAGATCACAACATCCTGAGAGGTTTGCTGGATGATGACATGAGATCAGAATCAGGTTTATTAGCCAAGTAATTTGGTCAAAGCTGTTGGTGACTTTCCAAATTACAGACATAAACAACACTATACAACTATCTTGGATTATACAAGACAAAAACAGACGATACACGACAATATAAGCAATACACGTGAGACGTGCTGACACTCGATGCGTATCGCTTTTCCCTTGCTGAAGCCGTCAAACAGTCTACAAGCACTACTTCGATTCCGTCGGAAATATCGCGATATTACACGATATCGCGGATCGAGCCAACCTGCCCGCCTGTTTGCCCACACTCACCCTGATACACTTAGGCTCCAAAAACGCCCACATGTCGCTTTTCTGACAAACAAATAAACAATAAAAGTCAAATAAATAAAAAAAATTATCACCGGAAGTCTAAATAATACGCTTCCTGCCTAATATTAGCAAACTAGCTAGTATTCAGCATACTAGCATACTTACCCTTTTTCTTAATCCGCCATTACCGCAGCACGAGGCTTCACGTCATTGTTTTTGTTTTCTTCGCGTCTATGTAATGCAAAAAAATATATATATTCTTTAGAAATTATGAAGTGAATAAATCTATAGGGCGGGTTTTAAGACGGAAACGCAGCTGATAGCGACCTCGCGGCTCGATCATGGCCGCGTCGCTTTTGTTTTGCCACCGCGCCTCTGTTGGACGCACAGAAAACCCGGACTGGATTACAGAGCAGTGAGGAACACGGATTAGCGACACGTAAAACCCGGACTGGATTACAGAGCAGCGAGGTACACGGATTAGCGACACGTAAAACCCGGACTGGATTACAGAGCAGCGAGGAACACGGATTAGCGACACGTAAAACCCGGACTGGATTACAGAGCAGTGAGGAACACGGATTAGCGACACGTAAAACCCGGACTGGACTAATCCTCGCGGATTGGTTCACGCACCACGGCGCTGCTGAATCCTCGAATCCGATTGGACGAAAGGTGTTAACCAGTGAAAAATACAACTTTCTATTTCGGATCCTTTAATCATTAGTCATACATGAGTCAATCCACCTCTTAATACCGTGTATACAGTAATCCCCTGTTTATCTCGGTGATTTAGTTCCAAAACCGCCCGCAATAAACAAAAAAACGCTATAAACGGACGCCACCCCAAACATGCTATTTTATGTATACAGTACTGTACTGTATTAACATTTCACTTCATTTAATAATTAATAATTATATTTGGCCTATACTATAGTGGTGGAATCGAATGTCATTTAAACATGTTGCATTAATAATGGGAAATACAAATACACGTGAGCTGGGAAGGAAGCTGATAAAGCAAAAAAAAAGGGAATATTTGGTAAAATTGAATGTAAAAGTGAGTATACATTTCGTATTCATCGATCGTTGTACAAAAAACAGTATTGCAAGAGTGCAGTTATACTTAATATTGATATTCCAGTTAATTCACACCAGGCACAAACCTGTGTATCTGCACTCTAGTGAGGCATTGCTTAATTTTTTTTCTACTGTGTGAATTGCTAAATGGTCTCTAATGACAAATATTCAGCAAAATTGTACAGTACGTTAAATACATTTACGCTCAGGATTAAACCCTGAGCTCTGTGAGGCTGCATTGTAATCTTTTTGGAGTGTTTAAAGGCTCTGGCATGGAGAAGCTGGTGCTGGATCTGTGATGATCACAAGTGTTGAGCTCAGTAGCTCCTACTTTTATACCAAAGACTGTAGAAAGAACATTTACTTATAATCTTATAATCCAGTACTCATGTTAGTTCTCACTCTCCAGTGTTCTGTATTGTTGAAAGATTTATGATCAAACTCTTGATATCACCCAAATGAGGATGGGTTCCCCTTTTGAGTCTGGTTCCTCTCAAGGTTTCTTCCTCATTACATCTAAGGGAGTTTTTCCTTGCCACAGTCACCACGGCTGCTCATCAGGGATAAATACACACTATTCACCTTAACTGATGATTTCTGTAAAGCTGCTTTGAGACAATGTCTGTTGTGAAAAGCGCTATAGAAATAAACTTGACTTGATTTGACTTGACTAATCAAATCGGCCATTGTGAGTCCAATCTCAGTGTTTAAACTGTCAGTGTTTTTAGAATATTGTAATTTATTTTGATGGCCTCAGGATGGGTTTGATTGGGTTTCTGATCGGAAGGTCAGAAGTCCCACCGCTTAACCAGCTGCCATTGTTGGGGCCTTGACCAAAGCTCTAACCCTCTCAGCTTCAGGCCGAATAATGGTTTACCATGTGCCTTGACCTCGACCTCATAACAAGCCGGGATATGGAAATAAAATAATTTAAATGTGCTGTAATATATATGGGACAGGTGATATCCGTTGGTGTTGCACACACACTAATATTTCAGTGTTTGTTAAAAAAGCAGTGTCCCCCTAAACCACAAACACATATCTGTGTTAAGAAATGTTTTTATTGGGTGTGGTATCATGAGTGTGATTGTGATCATTGTAATAAATTTACCGGACACATTCTGATGTCGCATTTTGTTTTTAATGTTCAGAATCCAGTATCAATCATCATGTTAGCAGGGTAGTGACGGGTCGTCCCTGTTGACCACTCGGGCCTGGCACGTGTCATAGTCGTACTGCACAGTGCAGAGTTTAGGATTCGGGTTGTTTGGTGGTACAATCCTGAAAGCAAGCATGGATTTTTTATTATGTCAGTAGACATAAAAGTAGACAGTAGAAATTACAGTTCAATCACGAGAAAGACGATTGAAATGTATATTTAGCTTTCCGTCTACAAAATGACTCAAGTGGTGGCCTGATGGTACCAGGATTTAAACTTAAGACTTTCTGCTCTTAAGTCCAACTTCTTAATCACTTAATTATAACTGGGCCATAGTGAATGCATGGTATATCATTTTAATTCATTTCTGCAGTTGCAAAAAATGTTTCATGCATAGAATGAAAAAACATGCTAGTTTTATAGAGCAAATGATCAATAAAGGTGTGATAACTAATAATAGCAGGTGTTTTCTTTTCCTCTTATACCAATAATGACTTTTTTTTTTCATTAAAGGTGTAACTTTTAAATAGCCTTTATAATGTATAAACCTTTATTTTTATATTATTTTATATTATAAATAATAGTAATCAAAATTATTGCTGGAACAACTTAGAAGATTCATCCATACCTTCTGACTCATTATAATGGAGATTTCAAGAGCACCTTGGTATAAAGAATTAATATAAAAAAAAAAAATTTCTTTCGGCTTCTACCAATAGGGGTCGCCACAGCGGATCATCCGCATGTTTGATTTGGCACATGTTTTTACGCTGGATGCCCTTCCTAACGCAACCCTCCCTATTTATCCGGGCTTGGGACCGACACTAAGAGCGGCTGGGGTTGGTTCCCTGACCAGGGATCGAACCCGGGCCGCAACGCTGAGAGCGCCGCATCCTACCCACTAGACCACCAGGGATAAAGAATGAATATTGGTAGTTCTAATTCAAATATCTCTTCAGAAGCAACCCTTGGTGGTGTTTTACTTCTTACTCTCTCTCCATTTTTTAGTTTAAAGTTAACGAACAAATCTGAAGCGCTCTACGAGTGAGGGGGTGGAAAGGTCAAGACGGCTTCCTTACGTGTCGCAACAAGTCATGCCGACGGACGAGCAGTGACATTTATAGCATTGCGAGTTGATCCAAGTGGAATCCAGGTCGTGCTGTATCCCATCCGTGTTATCGATGCAGCTCGTCTGACCTGAAAACATCTCATTTATTAGATCTTATACATTCATCCGTTTTTTTTTTTCCCGAATAATATCCTACACAGTGAAGTGAATTATTGTATTTGAATAAATCAACTTCATTGCTGTACTTAAGTCATTTTTTTTGGCTACTTTCTACTTTTACTATCACAGATATCAAACACGCCTTTGCATAGGAGGTAAACTCAATCACAGGGCACAGTTGCACCTTCACTACAATTTGGAAATAAAATGTCTTTGTACTGAGGGAGGTAACGAAAGTACCAGAATGGAAACCAGTGAAGCATAGGAAACATGGAACTCCACACACACAGGGTGGAAGCAGGACTCAAACCTCAAACCTTGGATGATTTCTTAGGCATTAATGTTAACCACCAAGCCGCCATACTATACCCAGTTCTTATATATGGTCACTGGTCACAATATGATACAGATATACAAAATATATAGCAAATATTTATTTAAACTTCAGATAAATGTAAAGAAATGAAAGGATGATGTTAATATTTTTTTTTTTACCTTGTTCCAAAAATGTTGTTTCACAGTCTGGAAACTCTCCCTTAATCAAAAGAGGAACCAGAAAAACGACCAAACCGAAGAGCAAACACTTCTGCGAAGATGAAATGAACAACTCGTTTTCAAAAATCATTTTCCTGACTATAACATTCATACATACAAAAGTTGCAGCAGATTTTCCTAATCCTAATCTCGCACCACACCTAAAATCAAACTCTTACCATGCTTGTATGGTAGTTCTCTCAAGGCCACAAGATACAGAGCGAATTCCACTTGCCGGATCTCCCACATTTATACTCGCACCAGCACCACAATCGGGCAAATAAAAGTGATAAAAGGAACAATCGGTTCTGTTTGCCAGCAACTTATAGAGGTCATTTCCTTTCATACGAAGAGATATGAGAAGAAAAAACATGGGCGGTTCACGGATCGAGAAACAAGGACACATTCATTAAGAGCTTGATTATGTCATCAAGACTGATTATGTATTAAGAGCAAACATAAGTCAGTGTTAGCATAGGTTTTCATAAAAATCATAAATACTTTAATCTTTGATAACCTGGGTTGTGGCTTGACTTGCAATCGGTTTTAAGTCGAATATTAATCAACTCCTACTGTGTGATTTGTTACACTTTGCAACAAATAAGTTCAAAACCATTTGGAAACTAAGATCTATTAACATTTGTCTTACCTTTAATAGTAGTGTAATAGTAATCCAATTGAATGAATACAGTGCCTACACCTAAAACGTTCTTCTATTAGATGATAGGTTTAAAGTGTGACTTTGTGTGATGACAACTTGTATCTTGTTCATTATAGAAATACATATGCACAAAGCATATTTGTCTAGCCGTATACCATAATTATTTTTGAAAGTGGTGCCTTTATTCAGCATGAACATGTAAAAAAAAAAAAAGGGTGATGGCTACCATACGTGAAATAGAACAATATTTGTAATTCCTTACTTTACACTAATGCTAAGCGCTATAATGGAGCTTTGTTTGTCTAGCAAGCTGTTGTACTGAATCGCATTTATTAAGGATGGCATTCCAAGTGCAGACATTTCAATTCAGATTCCTTTGTGTAACATTGCAATCTATACACTCTATTTCAAATTCAAATTCAAATTGCGAATTCAAATTTTACAATTTCAAATTTTCAAATTTCAAAATTTCAAATTTTCAAATTTTCAAAATTTCAAAATTTCAAATTTCGAAATTTTTTATTTCAAAATTTCAAATTTCACAATTTCTATTTCTCTTATTTCCATTTTATTTGTTCTTTAAACATTGTGTGAGTGCAATTGAAACGTTTTGCTTCATGTCTGGTTATTCTTTTTCCCAAATTATTATTATTATATTGCTCCCATAATTCTAAATAGACTGAATTCATGTACAATCCCACAAATAGAAACAGAAAAGTCACTTGTCCTCCTCCGACTTTGTACTCGCTCTTTTTATGATACTTTGACACCTAACTTAACATTCTCAAAGACCAAGTTACACCTCTCCATACCATCAGTGGTTAAGGCCCTGGGTTACTGATCAGAAAGTTTGGAGTTCCAGCCCTAGTATCTCCAAGCTACCACTCTTGAGATCTTGAGCAAGGTCCTTAACCCTCTATTCTTCATTGGTGCTGTATCATGGCTGAGCATACGCTCTGTTCCCAGCTTCCTAACATCGCTGGGATATACAAAGAAATAATTTCACTGTGCTGCAGAAGCACCCTCACTTTTTATCATATAAATGGTCTTTTTTCAGCAGTGTTAGTGCGCCGTGCTTCACATGAAAAATCGCTCAGGTTTGGTTTGAGGAACATGATGAAGGTTTCCCATATCCGATACATCACCTGTGGGACATACTGGAGAAATGAGTCTTAAAGGATCTCCAGTGAAAGATCGATAGAACTGGATACTGCTAAGGACAGATTTAACTGTTAAGAAAGCGAGTAAAACATGTCTTTTTTGTCGTCTTGCCTGGCTTTTTAGTCTGGGGCAATTCTTTGACAAAATGACATCTACACCTGAAGAAATCTTACAAGGGCAAAGGAGTTCATTTGTTAAAAGAATCGTCAGCAAGAATCCTGGTGCCTGGGCACATAAACACAAATTCCATATACCGTATGTTTTCACTTGAAGATCAGTCATTGCTGCTGTCTGCCATTAGGTGGCACTAGCGCTACACTTCTCCTTCCTGTTCTTAGACTTTGTTGGAAAGAAGATAAAAAGTGTGGGGCTAAAGACTGAAAGACAGTGATTAACAGTCATACACACACTCTTACACTCCCTCCCCTTCCTCTCTCTCTCTTTTCTCTCCACTAGAATTGCTAAAACAAGAAACTAGGTCAGTGAGGTGCTTCATTCCGTACAGTACATATCAGTGTTTACGTGTGCATAAAAGCTTTAGTTATTTCTCCCCCCCAGACAAACATTAAATTAAACTACATTTCTCAGCTCATCTTACTGGACCAGATCATCTTCTGTTGTTTTTTTTTTTTCCCTTATCCATTACTTCAGCATCTAAATGATGAAATGCATCTGGAACTGCGAAGATACACAAAACTTTTGTTGAGGATGGTCTAAACCCATCAGAGATTGCAAAAGTGGAGTACCTTGCTGCCAAGAAGACATCATTCCCAGACAGTTTCTGGACTTTTGAGTTTTTACCTTCTGTTGCTCATCTATTGTTTTGCTGCATTAAGACAAGACTATGGCTCATACAAAGTGGAAGTGCTGGTGGATAATGCTGTTGCTGGGTTTCGTGCTGGTCTGGATTGCTGAAGCAAACGTGGCTTTGTCTCCGGATAGAGGAGTAGCAGTGTCGTCTTGCTACGGAGGCTTTGACCTCTACTTCGTCCTGGATAAGTAAGTCCATGTGTTCTGTGATAGTGACACAAAGAATCCTAATGATACAAATCCTGGGATCAGAATATGTTTATTATTTTCAAAAACTCTGTGTTTGATGCAATTATTGTGCCTGAACTCCAAGTTCAGCTTTGAGACCAATAAGGATTATGAGTCTTATGAGAAATGGAGGTGAAGGTCATATTGTGCATTCGTTTAGAACAGACCCATCACCTCTGACTAAGTGAGTCCTTGACATACCTTGAACAATTTTTCTAAGACGTTTGCTACTTAAACTGCGGAAAAAAAACCATTACATGATCTTTATTATCCTGTGGAAAAATCATTCCCCTGAGGAAATCCATTACTTTAGCACCATCCCTTTCCTTTTTCTTCAATTGACCGCATCCTAAAGCAATGATGCCTTTTACGAGACTGCTTTTGCACTGACTGGTTGTGACTCACTAGTGACCTCTACATCTACAATACAAACATATCAACTTTTCTCTTTAATGACATGATCTACAGCAAATCTCAAACCTGTTGGTTTATAGGGGACAGACGCCTCATTAGCAGGAAAATAAGTTTAATAGACCCCCCAGAACAGATTTATATTATTCTAATTATAGATAATAATCCACTTACAAATTCTAGCCATATATTGGAGCATTGGCACTGTTCCCGGCCAATAACATTGGATCCTTATTCACTCGATTCATTTTCAAGAATTAATATAATACATTTGATCAATATGGCTATAAACACTTTGCTATGCTTCATGCACCACATCTTCAGGGAATACAATAGAGAATGCTTTAGAGCTTCAGGATCCCTGGTTTGAATTTGTAAATATTATTCAGTGTGGGATTTCTGTGCATGTTCTCTGGGGTTTCCTGCCACCATTGATGGCAGTAGGTGAATTGGCTGAGCCTAAATGCTGAATGAGTGTGTGCAAAATGCCCTGTGATGGACTATTAGTCTTCTATTAAGGGTGTAGAGTACACCTGGATTATTTGCATGGTTCCTTAGATGAACTCCAGATCCACTAAAAACCCTGACCAGGATAAAGTCTGATGATGATGATGATGATGATGATGATGATGATGATGATGATGATGATAAATGGTAGCGTCTATGCTCCTTGTTCTTTTAAGATTCTGTATTTAACGTGACAAACATACAGGATCAGATGTTAACGGTATTATGATTTGTATTGTAAATAATGCTGTATTGCTATGTAATGGTGCAAACTGGATTTTTTTTCTTCATGCACCTTTATTTCAAAAGAGCTTTTAACAATAGATATTGTCACAAATGCACATTTCGATTCCAGAATGTCCCAGATTTGACACTGGGAAAGAAAAAAGTGCCAGAAGAACCAACCTTGAAAATGGAACCTATAGAGAGATTATAAATCGTGACTTTTCTATAGGTATAATATAAAACGATGGAAAAGTTTATTAGGTGAGTTAAATGGATGATTGTTATAAGCATTGTTGTAAAATGAGCGCTGGGACCATGTTTATGATTACAGCAGTAGATTTGAGGTATAATCATGGGCAAACCTTCTATTCAGCATTCCAGAAGATATTCTGGGGTCACAACTAACAAACAATACATACACAATATAAACAAAAGTATTGGGACACATAACTTTTCCAGCTATATATGTAGATCTTCTCCTAACTTTTAACACAAAGCTAAAGACCACACAACTTTACAGCATCAGGAAGATGTGCTTTACATGGGTTGGAGTGGAAGATCTCCTGCTATAGACCTCTGGCCTCAACCTTACTGATCAAATGTGGGATGAATTGAAACTTCTGGCATCCTGAGCTTCATCAGTACTGAATGTGTACAAATCTCCACAAGCTCTCTCCAAAATCTAGGGAATAGTGGAGGTTATTATAACAGGAAATGGGCACTAAATGTGGAATGGGATGTCTAAAGTGCTTAAAGTGCTTATGCTCAGGTGTTCATATAGTGTCTTCAGTTACATAAAACTCAGAAGATGGGATTCAATGAAATCAATGTCATATAATATATATAATTTATTTGACTTTTATATAAAATATATATTGTATTTTATTGATTTCTGAACTAAAGCACAATTCGTATTGCTAATGCTAGATAAAAGCTTACCAAGGCACATTCCACAAGGCAGAAATGTTATTCTTTCTTTTTTCTCTCTCTGTATTTTACACACTCCTGCACTATAATTCTAACCAAGAAAATCTTTTTTTTATTTTTTTAATACTGGATTACTGCATTTCTGCATTGCTTGAGGTTTGGTATTATCATGCTGAGTTAACATCTTGATTTCATTTGAGGCTTGATTGTTAATTGCATAAGCACTCTAATGTTTTTGGCAATAAGAATCTAAAGGATTAGGACAGGGGCCTGAGCCAGGACCCCGAGACAGGCCGAATTAAAGGATAGACAAATGGCACGGCATCTGGTTTTAATTGCAGTAGCTGCTTGGAGGCATTCAGTGTTTTATTCTTTCATATCTGCATCATGACTGATAACAATATTAAAAGTTGCAAGTAGAATCTTGTATCTGAGATATATAGACTAAGATTTCTATGTCCTGTCTTTGCACATTTCTTTCTATATTTATTGCTGTTATAAATAACCTACTGTACACTCATTTAAAAAGATGTTCCACTAGATTTTAAAGTGTGGAGATTTGTGCCCATTCAGTCACAAGGGTGTTAGTAGTCAAGTCAAGCACTGATGTAAAGTGAGGAGTCCTGGGGTGCAGTCAGTGTTCCAATCCATTCATGTTGCATAAAGTCAGAGCTCTATAGCAGGAGATCTTTCACTCCAGCCCATGTTAAGCATATCTCCATGGAGCTGGCTTTGTGCACAGGGGCATTTAAATGCAAATGTCATGTCATACAAATATCATTCTTACGCGCCCAAAGACACCCTTGAGTTGTGTGTCATAAATGTTGTGGTAAAATTTTTGGAAAAGACTCACAAATGGCTGAAAAAATCAGGTGTGTACATCCAATATGGTAAAGCATTTTAGGAATTTCATCTGATGAAACACAGAGCACTTTTTTTTGAGCTGAACATTTTATTTCTCAGAATTAAATGGTTATAGAAGCAGCCCTAAAATAGTTCTGTTAGTTTACATTAATCATGGACTAATACACTATTTTCTGGGTTCTATACATAATTATTGTGTACGGTAGCTCCATAAATCTTTCTGTGCTGCAACATTTTTGTAATCATTTTAAAAGCCAGTATACTTCACTGTATGTCCTGTCATTTTAAATCACTTTGTTTAGCTATTTTCTAAGACGGTTTCCCATCTGTGGACCACATTCAGCTAAACAGTTTCGTTTAGCTGAAATGAATACAGTCCGTTAAACACTACACTAGGTTTGAAGTCTGTGTGTAATTTTGTATGTTCCATTATGTCCATGCAGGTTTGCCTCTGGGTTCTCTTGTTTCCTCACAATGTCCACAAACAGAAGAATTTTTGCGACTATTAATGGGCCCTAGGAGGTGAGAGTGGGAAGTGGAAGCTTAGTGGTTAAGGCATTTTGGACCTAAAAGCCGTGAGTTTAAGTCCTCACCACACCAAGCTGCCCCCCCTGTGCCCCCTGAGCATGGCCCTTAACCCCATAGTTCTTCGGTTGTATATATAAGATAAATGTAGGTCGCTGTTTATAAGGGCGTCTGCCAAATGCCATGAAAGTTTGGGGAGTGGGAGTTTAGTGGTTAACTGATTTGGATCCAAATATTGTGAGTCCAAATCCCAGCCACAACATCTGCCACTCCTGTGCCCCTGAGTAAGGCCCTTGTATAAATAAGATCAATTTAAGTCAGTCTGCAAAAGGGCGTCTGCCAAATGCGTAAATGTAATATATGTATGTATGTATGTATGGTGTCCTGCAATGCTTATATTCTCCAAACCTGCCAATAATAAAGCCCAAGATGAAAATGTTTAGCTACACAGAAAACAACACCACACCAATAATGCAATAATAGTGCCTTGAAAATGCACCAAATTTGGGAGGACTTCCTTTTTTTCCCCAGTTCGAATGATGACTTGTTTGTGAAAGTCTTTAAACTTTGCCATTTTCTACTATAAATCTGAACGCTTTCCTTTTTCTCCTTTTTCTTGAACCGGTTTCACCAAGAGATCCAGATGTTCCAATGTCTTGGCTTTTTTTTTGGCAACTGGCTCCTCGTTGGGACTTAGCAACATAAAAAAATAAACTTGAGGAAAACGGAGAAGGGTTGAATGAGTGGGTGCATCTGTATTAAGCAAATGTGTCACATTTTCTAACCACATCTCTACGTCCAACTTGCAGTAGAAAGAAGGGAAGTACAGCATGTTTTCTTGCCAGGGACATGGTCAAAATTTTTATTTACTTGAAACACTCGAAATGAGCAATCTTTCATTCGGCTTTTAGGTGCGTTTTGTGTGGGAGCCACTGTACAAACCTATTGATCATTATTATACTCCAGCTTCCTATCTGACACCATGGCCAGCTGTTACTTGACTGTAATTTCTCCTTTGAAAAGAAAGAAAGGACAAAATAATTTCCTCTCTGACTGAAGTCATCTATGCCTGGGAACTCAGGACTGAGTTGAGATGATAAAGCACTTCACAATCTTCAACTCTCAATGACTTATAAGTGCTAGTTCTCAGGATTAATACAAAACATAATAGCATACGATGGCATCTCAATTTAGCATGTTATGTCTTTAATATGATACTGTATTCTGGATCATATTTAAGGGTCACATCTGGCTCAGAGATTGTCCCATTCACCAGACATGTCTTTGTATTTACTAAAAAAACAACAAAAAAACCCCACACACAAACCACAATAATGAGACCATGATGTCATAGCAATTTTTTATTTTGCCCTAGCAGAGTAGCATTTAGTGCTCAGACACTAAAGCCAAACAATCAGTCGACATGTTAGAGAAAGAAAGCTGAGGTTTGTGTTTAGCATATGTTTGCATTATATCACAGGCTGTCAGGATTGTTTTCAAAAGGTCGTGTTTGAGAGGGAAGAAAATACGGAATCGTGGGGATGTTTGCTTTGGTAGGAATGCTTGGCAAAAAAAAATAAATGGCCTACTTGGTGGGGAGCCAATATTTTAAAATATGACTGTGTGGAGATTTGTGCGCATTTAGAAGTTTCTTGGGCATTTGAAAGGCGGAGGAAGGAATGGTAATTGTTTTATAGCAAAGAAAGAAAAGATGTCTATTGAGTATTGTGGTAATGTGACAGACTAGAACACACAATGACATACAATATAATGTATTATAATGAACATACAATATAATATAATATATAATGTGATACTACTGTGTAATCTAACACCAGTTCTGCTCCTCTGTACAGGTCTGGAAGTGTGCAGCATCACTGGACCGAGATCTATAATTTCGTCGCTCATCTGGCCCATAAATTCATTAGGTAAGGAGGCTTGTAGCGCACACACATGCTACGAATTGTGCTGGATTTCCGTAAAAGCCATGTTTGATCTTTTAAAAGTGTTTTCAAGACACTAAATGTTACTCTATTGTTCTCGATATTAATATATATTTGGGTAGGTAGGTAGAAGGTAGATAGCGTCTTTCTACAAGAGGTGCGATGTCCTGTGATGTGATACAGAAGTGTGAGAAGATGCAGTGTGCTGGATTTATGTGTTGCTGTCATTTATCCAATAAAGCATGCTGACTCTAGGGGCGAGGGTAATTTCTAGGTGACCAAATTGAATAAATAAGGAAAAATTGGCCTCCCAATTTACAAAAAATACACGTGCAATTTTAACAAAAATTGTAGTCAGTTCAAGTGGCTTTGGTTATGGATGGAACTGACTTTTATTCTCTAAAATGGTCTTTTAGACGCCAATGTGCTACATAAACGAGGAGTTAACGCAAGTCTACACCGACATAATCAAGCTATTTGAATCGTAATAGTGTTTTGCATAGAATGAAAGGAAAAAAAGACAATAGGATGTAAAGAATTTATGCATGTAGGCAGCTTTTACTAGCTACTTTTACTTTACTTTCGGGAATATAAAGTTCATTTGTGCTAAATATTTTGTCCAAAATGACTTGAAGACATTGTGTACAATGTTCACCTTTTACTAAATCTACCCAGTAGCATATCTGACTTTACTTTATACTTTATTAAACCATCAATAAACCAAACTGGTTATTGGTATGTGACCAAACTAAACAAAAATAAGGACAAATTGGCCTCGAAAGTCAATTTAAGTGGCTTTGTCTATGGATTAAAGTGTCATTTCATCGTACTTGATGTAGTACACAGTGTTTCTCTAAGACACCAAGGTGCTACAAGGAGTTATGCAAGACAACACAGAACTAAGACATAATCAGGGTATTTGAATCATAACAACTGTTTTAGTAAGTTAGTTGCGCATTTGCTTCTTTCCCTCAGCCCACAGCTACGAATGTCCTTCATCGTGTTTTCCACCGATGGCCATATTCTCATGCGGCTAACAGAGGACAGGTAAGTATTCACGATCCTGCATGATTTTTCAGGGATTCTTTTCCTGATTATCTGCTCTATATATCCTTCATTACTAACACTAAAAGTTTCAACACTTATGACTCAACTTCTGGATACCTTTAAGCACTTCCCAAAGAAAAGAAAATGTATGCTATCAGAGTCTTATGCTAGCTTGCAAAATTTGCTAGATCCTGCTGGACGATGATGTAATTCCCTTACACATTTCCCCGAGATGCTGTAATCGGTGTAACATCATTCTAACTCACAAGATCTATTGTTCCGAAGCACTGCACAAACAAAAAACTGAGACTGAAATAAATTGAAATGTCAAGACAAATATGTCGCAGTTGGATCTTGGACTCTGTGCAACTGATAACACGGCATCAGGTTTCAATTACACGCATGAGAAATTTAGCATTTCACTTGCCAGTGCATATGATTACAGCTGGACTGAATACCCTACATGCTTGATTTTATGATGGATAATTACCCATGCAGTTTGAGACACAATAGGACAGCTGCTCCTTTAAAAAAAAAAAAACGCCCTTGACAACCTGATCATTGCCAAATTGACCTAAACAAGATTTTAGCATATGCTTCACTGTATCGCAAAAATTGTATCTTTCCCTCCTTCCCTCTGTCTTTTTTTTATATACTTATAATCTCTGCAAGCAAAGTTTTTTCATATGTCTGGGAAAAGTAGAAGATGTTTACTGTCTTCCCGGTTTCCAGTTTCACACATGCCTGATTTCCTGACCATCTGCCGCTCTAATTTCCATGCCAACGCCAGCTAGCAGCAGCAGCAGACACTCTTTGCTGTGATTCATTCACATTAATTTGATCTGCTAAAAGTGATATTACGAGATCCAGTTGCTTCCAGAGGGTGGATCCTTTCCAAAATAGATGGCTGGTGACACAGTTTGACTCTTTCCCCTAATCAGGGAAATTTCTAGGCTTATCTGAGAAAAGCTGACGTGGCGCCTGAAGCTCACATTTGAATTTCAACCCAGTCCAGGCAAAATTCTTCTGAGAGATAAAAAAAAAAAAAGGACTACATGGACAAACGTTCTTCTGACTTTTCCAGCCATATGTTCCTCTTCCAAAAAGCTTTGTCTTTGCCATAAAATTTTTCTCTTCACTTGAACTAGAAAACCCAAATCTGTTCCAGCATGACAATGCACATGTGTACAAAGCCAGATCCAGAAAGATATGCGTTACATAAGTTGAAGTGAAAGATCTTCGGGATGAATTGGAATGCTGACTTCACCCCAGGCCTCCTCACCTCCTCACAATTACATCAGTCCGTGAACTTACTACCAACACCCTTGTGGCTGAATGAGCACAAATCTCCACAAAATCTAGTGAAACATCTGCCCAGAAGAGTGGAGGTTCTTATAACAGCAAATGGAGACTAAATATGGATTGTGATGTTCAAAAAGCACATATAATTATAATTGCTGATTGTTTTTTGTACTATAATTTTTTCCTGCAATTGTTTATACCACTATTTTATATTCATTTTTTTTTGCATTTCATTTCATTAAAACCATTGCACTGCGTTTCATCCTGTTTATGGTTTTGTACATGACACATAAAACAGGACCAGCGTTTTTCATGGCGCCACATTTTTATTTTTCAGAGACAAAATTCGCAAAGGTCTGGAGGAGCTCCAGCGAGTTCTGCCAGGAGGAGACACTTTTATGCACGAGGGAATTCAAAGGGTGAGTCCATCTTGGATTAATTGTAGTGCATTTGGGCAGGATTGATGACATACTGTAAAACAAGCCCTTTGTCCAACTGTACACATGTGATGCACGTTTCAGTTATTTCCATGGTTCCATCATTTTTGTATACTTTCATCTTCCAGGCAAGCGAACAGATTTACTATGGGAACACTGAAGGTATGTTCATTAAATATCCACATTTATGTGTGTGAACGTGAAATCCAATGACAAAAAATGATGAAAATGACCTCAATGGTGTGGTTATTAAACAGGATACCGGACGGCGAGTGTCATCATTGCCCTCACAGATGGAGAACTGCACGAGGAACTCTTCTTCTATGCTGAAAGAGAGGTAGGCAAAAATATTGACCTCATGTAGATCGTATTCATGCTGGCATCGGATTCCTCCTTCAACACCCCTTTTTCCGCCTCCCCGAAGCGAAGACTTTCTGTTCCAATGTACACACATGAGGAAAGAAGAGAGACGATGAAAGGAATAAATTAATTTTTATCTAAATTCAGAAACACCTGTCATTCATCACCAGGTCAGCACTTTGATGCCTTTGTTTTAACAGGAGATAAAAAGAGATCGTCAACTTACCTTCTGCCTTCAGCCAAAGTCTGCACCGGAATGAAAGAGCTACTTAATGCACATCTGCTCAGACAGAAATTCATCTCAATGTGATCGCTTTAGCGTGTGCCACAAAAAAAGAGGTTTCCAAAACTCTAATATACTGTTATACTGTACTAACACTTCATAACAGTGCTCCACTTTATGTAGAGTTTGGACATTGGACTTCTTTGAGTGTTTAAAGGCTCTGGCATAGAGAAGCTGGTGTTGGATCTATGATGATCTCAACTTCTGTAAAGCTGCTTTGAGACAATGTCCATTGTGAAAAGCGTACCAGAAATAAACTTGACTTGATTTATTTTTTTAAAATGGAGGGATGCAAGTAAAATGTGCGATGGTCCATCTAACACTAGTGCATCAAATAATTGTATAGGGACTAAACAGGAAGAAATGAGTACATCTGTGGCAGACCCACTTATCCAGAGTAACTTAGATCTTATTTATAACATACACAATTGGGGGTAAAGGGCCTTGTTCAGGGGCCCAGCGGAGATAGATAGAGATTTGATAGTGCTGGGATTTGAACTCATGACCTTTTAAACCAAAGTCTAACACGGATACCACTTCCCTATGCATAGTATTTTTCATATTTGTTTATATCACCAACACACAATGACAAATTCCTTGTATATGCAGTGATACAATGATACTTGGAAATAAAATGATTCTGATTCTCTGATTCTGGTTCATGTGCAAATCTACTACTATTTACTAAATAAAAGTGATGACCCATTCACTTATTTTGTATGGGAAGTGTTAACTCAGTATTTATGGTTTTGGGTTACTGATCGAAAGGTCGTGAGTTGAAGCCCCAGTATTGCCAAGCTGCCACTCTTGCGGCCCTTGATTAAGGCCCTTAACATGGCTGACCCCAGCTTCCTAACATCGCTGGTATATGGGAAGAAAGAATTTCACTGTGCTGTAATGTACATGTGACAAGTATAAATCACATTTCTTTCTTTAATAATAGAAATAAAATAATTGTTTGGAAGCAATACAAGCAAATCAATAATTACTGTATTTTTATAAATCACATCACCATTAGTTACATTTTTTTCCCCTTATATCAGGTCTTAACACCTTTAAGGTAGCAACTGTTCTGCCAACATTTATGATATTTGGCAGATGCCCCTATTCAAGATTACTTATAATTATCCTATAAGAGTTAAGGGCCTTGCTCAAGGGACCACAGTGGGATCTTGGTAGTGCTGGGATTTGCAACCTTGTAATCAGGATTCCAACATCTTAACCACTGAGCTCCCACTTCCCACAAACCACGTACTAAACTACTTCACAAGCAATTCCTGGTTATTCAGGCTTCAAGTGTTTATTGGCACGTCTCCAGAAAACAGTGTGTTACACCATACAGTGGAATTCTCCCTCTGTGCCATGACTTGGACAAGGAAAACAAATGCAAGAAAGGGTAAATAATCATTTAATTATTATATTATGAGTGATTAAACAAACAAAAAGTACGATGATGACAGAAGGAAACGAACGCAGAGACCATTCGTGTCATCTTACTCTATAAAATGAATTTAATCTACAACATATTATGAAAATCTTGCCAACTCTTAAATACCCTCAAGTTCCGAACCGTGGACCTGTGCTTATTGTTGGATTCGGTTCAGCCCAATGTTTTGGGGTTTCATGATCAATATCGTTTTGACCCTTTCTCTTTTTGTGACTTTGGATTATGTATTCAGTTGGACTAAAAGCCAGGAGGTGGAGGTGGAGCTGGAGGTAGCAGAGCTGAAGATGTTGAGATTTTAATTGGATTAGAAATGAGTTTATTAGAGGGACAGGGCATGTAGGACGTTTTGGAGACCAGGTGAGGGAGGTGTGATTGAGATGGTTTGAACATGTGCAGAGGAGGGACGTGGGGTATATCAATAGGAGAATGCTGAGGATGGAGCCACCAGGAAGAAGGACAAGAGGAAGACCAAGGAGGAGGTTTATGAATGTGGTGAGGGAAGACATGCAGGTAGTTGGTTTGAAAGAGGCAGATGTAGAGGACAGGTGGGTTTGGAGATGGATGATCTGGTGTGGCGCCCCCTAATGGGAGCAGCCGAAAGAAGAAGAAAAATAAGAGGATTGTACTGTTTTTTAATAAACCTCCAAAGCCAGGAATCCTCAAATCCTGTGTGTTCCATATATATTATGTGGAATCACATTTGTCCTTTTGTGCATGCACTTTCAAGGTCTGAATTTCATTGTTAAGGATTTAACTAATCTTACCTTGTTTCTGTTTGTTGTGTTGCTTGTCAGGCCAATCGTTCCCGAAGCCTGGGTGCCTCGGTCTATTGTGTAGGGGTGAAGGACTTCAATGAGACCCAGGTGTGTGTTGCTTCTGTTTAAAATGGACACAATTCAGAAATTGAAAAGTGATGACCAAACATAAAGCATGTGAAACTGCAGCTGATTTGATCTATTGCTGTACAACATGACTGCATTTGTGATTTCATTACAGCTTGCCAAGATTGCAGACAGCAAAGATCATGTCTTCCCAGTGAATGGTGGTTTTGAAGCTTTGCAGAGCGTGATCGATTCGGTAAGCGATTCTGCACTGCGTTACGAGTGACAAATGTTCACATGCATGAGCTAAAACCCACAGTTCTGATTAAATAGATTGGGAAATTGTTTACCAAAAGCTCCAACAAAAACATATGCGTTTACACGGAAAACAGTAAGAAAGCTATCACAGACGGCATTCCAACGAATAGTTATAGATTTGAAAAAGTAACAAAGGATGTTTAGGACTTTTTTTAAGGATTACGAGGCATCTGTGGAGTTTATAAAAGCTTATCAAAGAATCAAGACCGACTTGCCATGTACTACACATGAACATGTAACGATTTCAATACGCAATTAAAACAAAATGAAGTTGGTTTTAGAAGAGTGTGTAAATTGATAAACAGGTATCTAAAAGGAGCTAAAGTTAGCGATCAAAGATGCTTAATAGTTCACAATCCACTTATACATTACTTTTCTCTGTATTTCTTCAGATCTTGAGAAGATCCTGTATTGAAATCCTTGCGGCAGAACCGTCCAGTATCTGTGCAGGAGGTGAGCGGGGTTTTGTTAGCAAGTGATTTATCTATCTGTCTGTCTGTCCGTCTGTCCGTCTGTCTGTCTGTCTGTCTGTCTGTCTGCCTGTCTGTCTGTCTGTCTGTCTGTCTGTCTATGAGTCCTTCAATGTGTCTTTCCATTATCCATTTGTAACTCCTTTCAAATTGCATAGCATACAAAATATGTGTTACAGTTAAATGTAATCACAATTGACACCAATCAGGCATAAAATTATGAGAATTATAACATAATGACCGTTAAAATAAATAACACTGATTATCTCTTTATCATGGCACCTGTTAGCGTGTGGGATATATTAAGCAGCAAGTGTACATTTTGTCCTCAGATTTGACATGTTGGAAGCAGGAAAAATGGGCGAGTGTAAGGATTTGAGCGAGTTTGATAAATGTGATGTCTAGACGTCTGGGTCAGAGCATCTCCAAAACTGCTGCTCTTGTGGGATGTTCCTGGTTTGCAGTGGTCAGAATCTATCAAAAGTGCTATAAGGAAGAGTGGTGAACCAGCGACAGGCTTGTGGGCGGAGCAAAACAAATTTGATAATTTCCCATTAAACACAACTGGATGGAGTGAGCTGGCTTTGTAGAGCTTTTTGGGCCGAGATAAGAAACTAAACCAGAACCAAGAAAATGCTGTTTTATTTATATTCCTCAAATAGATATGTATAGTCAGCATTATGGAGAGCAGCTGTTATCACTCCTGTTTGATAATTCTTTGCAAATTACACCCTATTCCAGGGTTTGTGTTGTTTGGCTTTGGTTATGTCGAACACGCTACATCGTCAGGGAGAACTACAAATGCAGCTCACCACAAAGTGCTTTTCGAAGTCTCTGGTGAAAAAGACACGTTTTTCTTAACCACAATGGTTAGCATGGTGAGGTTTCAGGGGATCGTACTAGTGCTTCTAACCTTAAAGTATGCTGGAAATTTGGACTGTAAGCCAACACACAGGCAAGTCTCGGGTAACTTAAATCCAGGCTTGTCCATTTGAGGAGGTGGGTAACCGAGCACAATTATGTATTTCAACAAATTTATTCGTTTTTAGGCTTCATTTACAACTACAATCATTTAGATAATATTCAGTTACGAATTATTACTGCTTTTGAATGACCAACCGCTTTTATGGATGGAAGATAGATCCATAAGATAGAAGATAGATCCTCTATAGATGGAAATACATCTATAGAGGTCCATTGAGGCAGGAATCATGTTGGCGCATTCTCAGGAAAGAAGTTCAGTTCATTTCAATTTGATTTATATAGCACTTTTGACAATGGACATTGTCCCAAATCAGCTTTTCAAAATGTAATAGATTACATATATGCGTTTTCGCATCATATATTATTCCCTGTAACTTAATCCCTAATGAGAGAGTCAGTGGCAACAGTGCCAAGGAAAAACTTCCTGAAATGGTATAATGAAGTCACCTTTAGAGGAACAGATTCAATAACACATTAGCATACTTATTTAATAACCTTCCTACTGTATCACCTTCTAAGAGCTTGCTCTTCTCCTCCACACACAAACAACATTAATCATCCAATTTGTTTCTATTCTTATAAAAACGATCGAAAGACACATTTTGTTTTCCCTGTCACCTTCTACTCTCATTCACAGAGTCATTTCAGGTTGTGGTGAGGGGGAACGGCTTCCTTCATGCCAGGAATGTGGAAAAAGTCTTGTGCAGTTTCAGAATTAATGACACCCTCACCAGGAGTAAGTTGAATCCTAATGTCTATTTCTGTGGTAATTATGCTAAGATAAATAAATCAATAGTATTGGGTAGAAACTTAATCGTTGGATTAAAAGTGTAGATGAAGAAGAAGGATGCTGATGCTGGATAAGAACGATTTACTTAATATTACAGCCGATACTGTAGAAGAGGCGAGGGTCAGGCGATTAGCAGACATTGTTGAGAGAGATGAGATCAAAGCATGTGAGACATGTCATATTTAAGGAAGTACCAATACTTAAAATGGGGCAAAAGGTATGTAGGTGGGAGGAAGCTTTTTTAGATGTACTTTCATCTCAGATGTCTGATAATAGACATGATACACTTATAAAAACCACAAATGCGATCTCAATCTTCACAGTGGCATCCTTGGGTAAAAGTGAAGTAATAAGAATAGGGCTAAAATGAAGAATTGTGGTACAGAGTAAAATCTTTATGTGAAAACATTTACCTTTGTGATTATGCATGTGCAATTATGCTAATCATGCTAATGTTGTGTGTAAGCACAATTATGAATATGAGGGGGGTCTCCATAACTGAGGTCGATGCGATTCACATCTCAATGCACAGTCAACGATACAGTACATTAAAGATACATATGAGGCAGCTACTGATGTGACAAAATGATGTGGTGCCAAATCTTTCTGGCTGTGCATCAAAGTGAGAGAATGGTATGATCAAATCTTCTTGAAACCAGCTTGCAGTACAATCTGCATTAATACAAACTGCTTTAGCACGTGACACTCGGGCCCCCTACTACAATCTTCCATGTGATGTGATATCAAATATCTCACACAGTTTGTCTTGGCCCTTGTGATCCTTTGGTTCAGTGTACCTCAGAAAGTCAAGTCAAGTCAAGTCAAGTTCATTTGTATAGCGCTTTTCACAACAGACATTGTCTCAAAGCAGCTTTACACAAATCAACAGTCAAGGTGAACAGTGTGCATTTGTCCCTGATGAGCAGCCGTGGCGACTGTGGCAAGGAACAATTCCCTTAGATGTTATGAGGAAGAAACCTTGAGAGGAACCAGACTCAAAAGGGGAACACATCCTTATTTGGGTGACATCAAGAGTTTGATCATAAATCTTTCAACAATACAGAACACTGGAGAAAGTGAGATGGTTCCTCCTCTTTGAATTCTGTTTTCTGGAGCTCTGTTTTCAGCCTGAGCATTCAGATAGGGAGACAGGCTACGGAATAAACAGTCAAGTCGTGGGCTATAAAAGTCAGGTTTTTTTCTTTCATTGTGGTTATTTAGCCGATAGCTGCACAACAATTCAATGTGGTTTCGATGACGAAACAATCAGTGTCATCAAGACTAAAGGGTCCATATGAGCAATTTCTATTGTTAGTCTTATTTAATCCAAGCTCTAAACAATCCTGCTACTCTTATTTTCCAGTGGTAAAGCCATTGGTAGTGGAGGACACATACCTGCTCTGTCCTGCACCGGTACTTAGAGAGGAAGGAACGTAAGTCATTTCCTACAAAATCAACAAAAGGGAAAGTTAAATGCAACATGCTCTAAATATCACCGAAGCAAATGAATTTCAGGAGTAATGCTTGTGTGTGTGTGTGTGTGTGTGTGTGTGTGTGTGGGTGGGTGGGTGGGTGGGCATGTGTGCGTGTGTTATTGTAGGGCGGCTTCTCTTTACGTGAGCATGAACGAAGGCCTCAGCTTCATCTCCAGCTCTGTGACCATCACCACTGTGAGCTGCGTAAGTCATTTTCACACAAATCTGTGCGAATACAGGTGCGATCCCTCAACAGAATTCGAATTGCAATAGTTTACTTTAAAACTGACCTCGAACAAATGATTCGTAAAACGGGTTTAACGTTATTGTCTCAATTATTATAGGAAGAGGAAGCTTAGTGGTTAAAGTTTTGGGGTTGTGATCAGAAGGTCGGGGGGGTTCAAACCCTGGTATAGCCAATATGCCGCTATTGGGCCCCTGAGCAAGGCCCTTAACTTTCAGTGCTCCAGGAGTTCTGTAGCTTTGGTACCCTGCACTCTGCACTCGTTCCATTTCACTCAAACCATTGTTTCTCAACTCTCTAGTCTACACCCCTAACTTTCCCTAACATACATGTCCACCTTTTGTCTTTCCAGTCTGATGGTACCATCCTGGCGATAGCTTTGCTGATTTTGATGCTGCTGCTGGTGTTGGCTCTTCTCTGGTGGTTCTGGCCTCTTTGCTGCACCGTGGTATGGAGTCTTAATTGTAGTCTTCTTCTTTGCTAAATACACTTGTTTACTCCAGACACTGCTTTCTCAACAGAGACTCTGATTTGTTGATGCCTGAAAGCATACGTTTGGTCGACAAGGAGGGCATTGTGACATTGGCCGTTTTAAGACTAGAGCACCCAAAGCCAAACTAGCGAAATAGATGCAAATGGTAGATTGGTCCATGAAATAATATTCACTTGATTCTTGTTTATGCATCAATATCCCTCTGTTTATTGTGCAGAAGCGGAGACAAGTACAGTATCCTCATCATGTGATTTTGTTAGGGTCAGAGTGCAGCCAGGCGATACAAGACAAGTCTAATCGATCCATTGAATCCAAGGATCCGGAAACTGGGAAGGAGATTTTGCAAAACAAAAACTAAAACAAGCACAAGTACACGGTGTTATCACCAAAAATAACCGAGACTCAAAGTGGAAAGCCATGGTACTACATCTTAATTTCAATCATGGCATTATTATCAAAAGTACGTATTAACATTGTCCAGTTGTTAGGCCACTGGTAACTGTATTTAAGAAAATTTTAATGCCTAATTGGTTTCTAGTAGACAAAGCTATTTCAGGTACGTCCCAATGAATGGAGATCACAGGGCAGACCTGCGTAATGGTTTTTGGCTCGACAATGTCTGGGAAAATGCTGAAAGGAGCTTGCAGATGGAAAATAGATAAATGATCGAATGAATGAATTAATCCAATTTGATTATTACTCACAATCCTACAACATTTACAGTGCAGAAGCTGATGACATTAAAAAGAGGGACATTTGCCCTCATGGTACCCTCCAAGCCCTGCCAAACGACTGCGCATCTATTAGAGATCTACACAGGATTTCATCAAGAAAGTTCAATTATTGAGGTCAAGAGTACATTAAATATTATATGTCTAGGTTAGTTACACCATGGAACCACAAGAAAGGCAAGGTTCTAGCATTAAAAGGAGAGCGGTTGGTCATGGGCACATTATGCCTTTGAATGATGTTTGTGCCAAAGTTAAGTAATTTACTCCAGGTTTGTTTTGGTCTTGACATGGCACAAGGCCCGAATTCTGCCAAACTGAATTTCTGTGAAGTGAAGTGAAACTGATTTTCATGCCTTTTTACCGTTAAACGGGTTATTAAGTCTCACACAAGGACTAGGGTGCAACTATTCCTGGTGTTTTATGGATTCCTTTTAACCTCCGAATAGTCATGGTCATTAAGGTCAAAGTGATCGAGAAAGTGGATCTGCTTTTGCCATTTCAGGAGTAAGAAAAACAAAGGAAATCCAAATGCATAACTTGAAAATTGTCTACTTTTGAAATCTCAATCTGAATCTTTTCAGATTGTCTGATATTTATTTATTTCATAACTGAAACTGAGGTAACACAAGTTTGGAATGCATGTTTGGAAAGATAAGAAGTGCAGAGAGAGTGCTCGGTCCCATGGTGGAGCGACTTGGAAATTGTTTTTTTTTTAGAGCAAAGTTCATGCAAGGCCATAGAAGCAAAAAAGAAAAAGAAAAAAAAGCCACATGTCGAATTCTCAAAGCTGCTTTCGAACCAGCAAAACACGTTCCTTGTTACACACTGATCTCAACTGCACATTTTACAGAAGCTCATCTCTACTTTCTTTGTGTAATCTTTGTGTTTTCTTTTAAAGCATTTTTCTGTTACTAGAAACTTTTCCTTTTGTTTTAAAGATCCGAACCAGATTTGCAGAGCACTCTTTCGGAAAGTTGTGTTTTAGCTTTTGGGAGGTTCAGAAGGAAAATATTTCTTAGCCCATTTTTACATTCATGGATATTTATTTCATTGGCAAGCACCAGCTGGCTTGGGATACTTGTAACTTTGCAACTCAGGAGACAATATGTAAAAGAAAGCATTCGAAGCTTTGAAATTGAGTCCTGAATGTCTACAAGAAAACCAGTGTTTGTCAAGTAAATATGTCAATTAGTCAAAATAGCTTCGTCTTCAAAACTTAGTGGAAAGAAAAACAACAGGGCAGACCTGCTTATATCACCATAACATGTTTTTGAAAAAGTCGTCTGATTCTATGAAACATTACTCAAATATGATTCTCCGAAACCTTTCAAAAAATCCTCCAAAACAAAAGCAGATTGGTCAGTAGACCCACACAGGTATCATGTGATTTACTCAACAACAGAGCTCACATGCAGAAGAGTTTAACCCCGTCCTCATCTCTGGTTTTACATCCACCCCCTTTCCCTCACCAGGTTCACTGATCTGGCTTGCACCATTTTGGGTTACTCCAACTTGCTTGTAAATATCCCCCAAAAAAAATTCACCATGAGGAAAAGAATTCTTTGGCCATATGTTTTTTGCAGTCCGTTTTTTCTGGCACGTAATGAACACATTACTTTTGACATGTTGGTGCAAAAAAAAAAGTGAAATAAAATTGCCTTCAGGGGAAAACACATGGCCTGACACGGCAATGCAAGAAAAGATTCACGTGAGGCTGTTTATCTCTCTCAGCTCTTACCCATTCTGTTTATTTTCTCTCCTCCTCACCTTCTCTGTGTCTCCAGATCATCCATGAACCTCCACCCCCTCCTAAAGAGGACAGCTCGGTAAGTCCCTGACATCAGTCTGTGTTTATAGAGAGCACTGGCAAGTGTTTAATCCCTTATTTACTACTAATGGATTAGTCACTGATTCTCAGGAACTTGTATACCCTGTTCATGTCTGATATTAAACCTAATAAATAAACAAATAATACACAAAATGTTTGATTTAACATTGTTGGGATGATGAAACTTTGTGAAAGGAGACATTATTGAATTAATCTTCGATAAAGGAGGTTTTCCGCCACATGAAAGTCTTCATTACACAAAACTTTACGCTTTCAGGTTTCTTGCTACAATGACAATGATGTGATGAAATTTTAAATAAAAATGATATTTATTTGAATTAGATTTACAAGAGAGTGAAGACATCGTAGATATTGGAAATGTTGGGTATAAGAGAAATAAAAACACATCAATGGTGTGCTAGGAGTGCTGCGAAAGGAGAATAACCAACCTCCAGTCGGTAACAGTAACGTCACAATGTGTCACAAGAGATCACCCTTTGATTATCCTGTAACATAACATCACATTGTTTTATCTGTTCCTTATCAATCGCAAGGGCTTCCTTGGCTAAAAATAAGGCAATAGGATCATTTGATTATGCAAGGCTACATTTACATTTTCTGCGTTTTGCTAGATACCCTTATCCAGAGCGACTTACAATTAGCTCAATTATACACCTTAGCAGTTCAGGGTTGAGGGCCGTACTCAAGTGCTCCACTTAATGGCCCAGCAGTGGAAACTTAGTCATGGTGGGATTTAAATTCATTACCTTCTGAGCTGAAGTCCAACATCTTAACCAATGAGCTACCCCTGCCCACATATCCGGAGGATCTGACTGGTGATAGGGAAGGTGGTATCTTAGTGGTTAAGGCATTGGAGGTCATGAGTGTGAATTCCAGACACACCAAAGTCACTCCTGGGACCCTGAGCAAAGCCCTGAACCCTGAACTGCTCGTTTGTATCAATGAGATAAATCGCCCTGGATAATACCAATTCCCGTATGAGGGCTACATATCATTAAGGATGTTGAATGGAATACTACACTTGATATTCGAGGCGGGTTTTAATCACATTTCGGAAGAGAATAATGCAGGGTGGCGTTTCGGAAAAACGACCGATTTCTCCTAGAACACTACACAATAAAGTGACGCTATGCAGCGAGGTACAGTCAAACTGGTAGAGGTTCAGCAATCGTGCTTTCGATATATCATTTGGAGCAAGTTGATCTCTCATCACAGCCAGTCATGCTTAAATATGGAAGATCCTTTTAATGCATATACTGTATTACACAGCAGCTTCGCAGAAATACATCGATTAGGGATATACATTTTAAATTAATACGTTTTACCTATAAATGTATCCCTAATATGTGAGCCAGAGGCAGTCATAGTGTGGAAAGCATAAGGAAGAAACCCTGAGGAACCAGAAGGAAACTTTCTTGTTTACAGACACACATACAGAAACATGAAAAAGCTACTTAAGTACAGTAACAGATCCAAAGCCAACATCTTAACCACTGTTACCACCTCTTTCACACTTCTTGTGGCTGAATGAGGACAAATCTCCATATAAATATTACAAAATCTAGTGAAACATCTTCCCAGAAGAGTGTAGGTTATTATAACAGCAAATGGAAATTAAATATGGACTGGGATGTTTAAAAAGTACATTTTATTCTTATGGTCAGGTGTCCACAACTTTGTGTATAACTGCCATCCTCAGCAGGAAAGAGTGGTCCATTATTGGTATAAAATGATGACCTGTAGATACAATAGATACAATAATCTTTCTGAACTGAGCCATTAGGGATAATCATATAGGCAATAACAAATAAATAAAGATTGTATAAACATTTTTATTTCTGTAAAGCTGCTTCTGGACAATGTCTGTCGTTAAAAGTGCTATAGAAATAAAGCAGAAGTGAATCGAATGTGCAGATTGGTGGGTGGGTGGGTGTTTGGGTGGAGCATGGAGGAAAGGGTTAAAAACAAGAAGAGGAATTTCATATGAGGCACGAATGGAGGAATGAAGCTTTGTTTAACTGTGGAAAAGATGAAGTCATGACTTAGGCAAGTCACATCGAATTGCGTTTACTGCGTCAGGGAGGGAGAGCAGCGAGATGTGTGGCTCGGCCTCAGAATAAAGAGCTAACAAATGAAAATGTCAAAGAGAAAAAGTCACACCTCGTTTCTGGCAGCACTCTGAGGAACAACCCAGAAAAACAGGAACTGTGCGCCATTGAATCCCATTCTGGCATCTTTTGCACAAACAAGTCTTGTTTGTTGACTGGTGATTTATTTCTTGAAGGACGAGGAAGATGACGGAGCACTAAAGAAGAAGTGGCCAACAGTAGATGCTTCCTACTATGGAGGGCGTGGAGTTGGGGGGATTAAAAGGATGGAGGTGAGGATAATATAATACATCGGAAAGAATGGACTCAAGCGTGTACATAGTTTTGGGAGCAACCTCATGGCCTAGCCAGTATAACATTCAACTAGACAGACATAAAAGATCTGCAAAGAAAATATTAGTACATATGGGCAAGCAGAAACTGTTACACCATGAAGTCTTCCTTTATCCTTGTCTTGTCCAGGTGCGCTGGGGCGAGAAGGGATCGACTGAAGAGGGCGCTAAACTGGAAAAGGCGAAGAACGCAAGGGTGAAGATGCCGGAACAAGAGTTTGAAGCTCCCCAGATGCGGGTCTTGAACAACGGCATGCACAAATCCCCAAGCCCTCGCAAATGGTATTCTCCAATCAAGGTGAGCACATTTTAGACAGATCTTTTATTCTAGAACACACCAAAGTGCAGCAGTTAGCATTTGTCAATCCCACCATTGGCAGCTTAGTGATGCAGGGATTTGAACTGTTCCAAAGTCCAACATCTAAAGCATGGGTGTACAATCAAAGAGCCAATGTGGGTACAGGTTTTCATTCCAAATAATCAAGGGCCACAGGTAGACAGGTCAAATTTGGTGTGGACTTGCTGGAATGAAAACCTGCACCCACACTGACCCTTTGTGGAAAAGATTTCATGGACCTAAAGATCTAAAGTGTCCTCCAGCTTCTCTGAAATTCTTCACATCCCAAAACCACGTCTCAAGCTGGTTTAGGGTTTGTTTTTTGTTGTGTGAACATGGACTGACTTTGACCAGGATACAGGAACCAGTAGCCCAGATCATAAAGTTTTTCCTAAAGACCAATAAACTCTTCCAAATCTTTGGGTGTGATGGTCAGAAGGTCTCATTTGTATGGCGTATAATACCTTATAATAACCAAGCTTGTTGAAATACACTTGACTCTGTGTGTGTGTGTGTGTGTGTGGTCGGGTTTGGATCCTGCATTCATTTTTTTGGCTGCAATGCTTTTCTTCCAGCGGTTGTTTTTTTCGTTTTTGACATTCGACCCTTCGTCCTCTGTTTGTGAAACATGTGAAGAAATCATACACAACAATGCTGATGGGATACACAGTGTAAATATTTGGAAAAAGATGGCCACTCGAGCGAAGCAGTCACCACGATTTTGGATTTCTTTTGTTTACGAGTGAAAAGAAAAAAAAGTTCACATAAACTTCTCATGATTCATGTGTGAAATTTACAATTTAACAAACCGTCCGTGTGCTTTTGTCACATGTTTTATTTGCATAAATTGAATGTTTGTTTTTTTCATTTGTTTTATAGTGATTTTTTTTTTCTCCGAAAACATGCTTTGTATATTTTCATGCGATTTTATTTTTCACATATTATTCACATGATGTCACATTTCCTTGAGTTCACGTGTTATTTTCATAGATATTCAATCCCTCATTACTCACATGTGGAACAACATGATCACGTGAAACAGCTGGGATTTTTCCACAAGGTCATTTAAGACACTTTAAAAGATCTGCAAGACGTCATGCAACGACTCAGCTGATTTGTTAACCGATCGCTTTATCATGACTGCACTGAAACCTTTCACCTGCATGGCCTAAGCTGCACATATAGCAGAGGGAATTCGTCCTGGGCATGGAGCTGCTTGTTCCATATGCATGTTGCCAGTTGGTGGGGGTTTGTAATGGAGAGCAGACACACTGAGTTGTAACTTTCAGGCGAGTGAGGCAGCAGAGCCAGAATCCTGGGGCTCTGTGAAACAATGCAGAAGTATATAAAAAATATTTTTTTTCCCAAATGCCTAGTAATAACTTTGTTCTGGTGTTCTTTGCCTGTCTCATAATTTTTTCTCCAATTTCCTTTCTTTTCTGTCTTTTAGTGCTATATTAGTGTTGACTTAAATATCGATGATTTGGAGGGTTTGAGTATTTGCCATCATTCTCAGGTTAACAGGTTTAGCCAGTACAGTAGTTTAGTATTTAGTATATATTACTATTATAGGCTTCGCTTTAGAACATGGTAAGCTGATACGAGTCCAGATTTTACTACAATGCTTTAGTAGGTCTTTGTTTGTTGGCTTTACATTTGGTGAAAATAATGGGACAGTATTTATATTTATATGTATGCCTAGAAATAATGCCTGGATAAAAACGTACCTTACAGGTGAAATGTAAGACGGATCCAGTTCCTGCAGTCTGGTCTAATGTCGTGTATTTTTTTTTTCAGGGTAAACTGGACGCCCTGTGGGTACTCCTGAAGAAAGGCTATGACAGAGTGTCCATCATGAGACCACAACCAGGAGACAAGGTAAGAACTGAAAACGAAAAAAGACATGAGTTACTGATATTTGTGATCTGATGCACAGAAAGTCTTGCCGCAGTGACGCCACAGTTCACATCACTGTGTTCTTAACTGTCTCGCAATATCTCGCAATCGTTCCTCAAGAACAGTAAAAAAAACCCATATGTTGTTCACAACCAGAAAAGATGTAGCACATATAGTGTACAGAAAAACTATTGGCCCTAGAACAGAGCCTTTTGGCACACCTTACAAGCTATACAGCTATACCTTGTATGCAAAGAGATGCCTCTATTTACAATATACAAACCGATAGATGTTTGTGAGGTTTTATTTAAACCCAAGTAAGAGATGATTTCGTGCAATTTCACATCAATTGGATTCTTTTGATATTTGAGCAAAGCCTTGATAGTAACATATCAAACTAAGAGGTGGTATCAAACCATTTCCAGCTCTGTTTACAAGAAAGTACAGTATTTACACAATTTTCAAAGTGTGTCAAGCGCTTTCTGCAATTCGTCACCTTTGAGGGTGAAGTCTGCAGGGGCCAAATATGGCGAGTGAGATTGTGGGGATTGTTCTCCGACATCATCATGCGCAAGTTGGCGAATGGTTTAGACATTTTTGCCAGTTGAGCTCGTTGAAGGTCTTCCTGATCTCTCGCCGTCTTCCAGCGACGTTCTTCCACTCTTCAAACGTGCGTGCCATTCAAAACACCTCGAACGACTCTTTGCATCATCGCAGTATGTCCAACGTATGTCACGTCAAACGTCTCAGTGGCAAATTTGCCCAGATTCAAACAGAATTTCATGTTTGCTCTTTCTTAACGCACGTGGATAGAACATCACCAGTTAGCCCCATTAGTAGTTCTATCTACCACTCATTCAATAAACCCTACCCTGAAAGAAAACACTATATATAATTACATACAGCAGCAATGTACACACTGATCTTCTCTTTGGCAGTAAAGGTCCTACTTAAGAGTATAAGAGTGGCAACAGAAACCATAAACAATATTGTAGTTACTAATCAAGATTTAAATTTTTTGAGACAAAATAGTCAAAGGTTTTTTCATAGGTGGTTCATCTGATCATTCTGGGTTTTTTTGCTTCATAAAGCTGTCAGTCACATCCATAAGTCTTGGCTTCATTAAGGATTTGTAGGGCCGGATGAAAGTAGAAGAGCTTAGCAACATCCTACAGCTCAAGAGGAAATTGATACCAGATTCCCCTCTGACACAGAAAACACTCACATGCGTATTACAGGATCGCTCAGAGGGATTACCAATGCACAGAGCTTGCACGACACATTCTCTATAGTGTACACGCTATTGTTGAAAAAGACATTTTCCATGTGGGTGGTATAGGTTCTGTTTACATTTACATTTCTAATGTTCGGCTAATGCACCCGGATTGGTAGTCAAAATCTAAAAATACAGCCGGATACTGGTTTATTAGCACATGAGAGCTAATAAACCAGATCTTTCTGGGTGGTGTATTTTAAACTGATATATATCAGGACCAAAACATAAATGAAAATAGACACATTACACATTAAGAAACAGCAAGAAATAATTCCCAATTGGTAAGGAAAGTAAATGGGCACGAATAAACATACATTTACTTCAGAAATTGTTTCCTTTCAATTAAATGAACCTCATTTGCAAACCCCAACTTTGTAAGCAACCAGTAAATGTAAGGGCGGGACATCTGTGAGCTCAAGTATATGTGAGAGGGCTGATAGCTTTTTTTTCACTGGATGTGATGTGTGGCAGCTGGATTCAGGTGTCTTGGGCCATTAAAATGGAAGGGTTGAACATGCTACATATTTTGTTGCTGTTATTACAGACATTTTATCCACTGATATGTTTTTTGTGGTAACATTTTGTTGCTTTTTCTTTTTGTTTTCTGCCTGCTTGAAGTTTTCATTTCTTTTTTGGATAACACTATTAAAAATGTCTAATTTATTACGTTGTAAAAATCTATAAGTATTATATTTCGGCTTAAAACGACTGAACAAAAAACATCTTGTGTAAGGCTCTAAGGGAGGTAATATATGTACGCCATGATTTTCAGGGCAAATACTTGTTTCTGCAATCCATCCATTCTTATTTGAAAACAAGAGGAATAAAAATAACGCTCAATGGAATGTCCAATGCCAAACCTCTCAGCCCAGGCCAACATACAAACTAGAAAATATTAGTCAGCTATTGAAGACATGGTTCATTTGTGGGAATATGTGTTTCAGCTTTGGTTGGCAGGCAGATAAAGAGGCAATCACGATCTTCAGCTTCAGTTGAAACACACGCATCAGTTTCCACTTTTGTACTTGTATAGAATGGAGCGTCAAAACGCGTTTCCGAACATGTGATCCGGCATCACGTGAAAATACCCGCGGTTACGTTGGGCAACCTCAGTTAAAGCTCGCTTCAGGTATTTAGATGGCATCGTACCAAAAGAAACAAAGACTGATTTTGTATTTATAATTGAAATATTCTACATAACTTGGGAAACCAGAGCTCAATTATATGAATCAATAATATAAAATGAAGTGATTCCTGATAAACAGGAATGGTTCCTGCCCCAAAAAAAAAGAAGGAGATCAGGAATCAGAGCTAATCAGTGCACCAGGGTGCAGTTTGCACAATGAAACACACCCTTCTTGCTGTGCACTGGGAGAGTAGTCATTGTTATTACAAAATGCTCATTTTCTCTCGAGATCCAGTGCTCGGTTTCATATCCTGCTCCGAGATCGAGCTGTGCTATGAGTCATGGTTGGCTTCTGTAAGCTCGGCCGGTGCCATTTTTCTGTTACTAAGCCACTCTGCTGAAATTTCCACAGTTCATGCTCATATTTGCGTTGGACTCCATGCTTGAGTGCCCCGTTCAGGGTTTAGAACTGTAGCTGTAGGGTAACAAGGCATTGAGGCCAAAAGACTTTAATATAGCATATTGAATGAACTTGAGATGGGTGGAGTTTTTAAAGTTGTTCCATAGTGCTTTCGATAATCAAGTAGACAGCAGGTGTGGATTAAATGATTGTAAAAAAAAACAGCTTTTATGGTAAAAACAATAAAAAAAAAACTAATTCCAGGTTTATATGTAATGTTTGTTATTTATTGATTATATAGCAACAAACCAGGAAAGTATTTTTATGTTGTTATTGGACTTTTTAAATTACGGCAATTCTTAATCACAGTCAGATTTTTTTACGATTCTGTAGCCTATCATAGTGTTCTCATCACACTTTCATTTGAATGCACTACGCTTTTATGTCTAATATCTTTTACTCCACAATGTAAAAAACACAGCGTTCCTCATTGAAGCGAAAACCTAAAGAGCGATAAATGAGACGCTGTGGCGAGAGCCCAGGCGTAACCCCGTAGTCCTGATGAGAGTGCGTGTGGAGTAACGGTGTGATCTGTAATCTATATCTGTATTTATAGATAACTCTTCATAACGCTTCGTACTGGAGTCCATTCCGAAAACTTTGACTCAAATACAAATGCAAATGGAGAAGATTTACTTCAATTCGAGTCATGTATATGCAGGGGATTAGTACTTTTGCTCAAGCGCTGTTCAAGGATGTTCAATAACATTAATGTACCTGCTATAAATTGATATAAGATTGTAGTTTGCCACAATGTTGAAGTATAAGAGGAATAAAACACTTGAGGACATTCTGTTACAGGAAAACCAGTTAACCATGAGGTGGTAACACGATCCCGACTTTATGTTGGGCCACATCACACCACCTCCCATAACAGCATGTGTATGTGTTTTATTCCTTAAACACAACATGTGCTTCTCTACTACCCATCAGCCCTATAGGTTAATGCCTTGTATGCTCCGGGGTGAGTTCCTTTGAATGAGCAATGATGGTCTGTTGCTCCCTTGGAGTTTCAGAGGTTAAATTATGAAACAAGACTGGAAACAGCTGTGGGCTGTTAAACACACACACACACACACACACACACACACACACACACACACACACACACACACACTTAAACAGATGTGCTGTGAGGCATGTGTTCTGTGTAGGCATTTGGATTTCTGCCAAAACATCAAGTGCACCAAGTTTAAGCGTTGCATTGAAGCCATGAAAACCATTCCACAGGTCCAGGCTTCAGCAATCTGTGTAGTCTAATGTGTTTTGCTGCCCTCTGAGGAAAAGATTCAGCTGTGTGGCATAGCTAATGCACACACCCCCCTGCTTGTTAGCTCCAAAGAAAATGCCTAAAAAATGACAAAAATTGGCTCGATATGAACACTTTATTTAGACTCTACAAAAACGAGTGATCCTTAATGATTGTCTATAAATCGTTGACCCAGATTCTGAACATCAGCGTGCGGTTGTGTATCTCGGTCGGTTTACACAAAGCAGCTGGGCCCGTTCCAGGGTTTTGGACGACTTTTTGGCTGACTTCGTGTTTGACTTAAACCTTCCATGAAGGGAATTTATTGTAATTAATGTAATGTAATTAAAAAATTTTATTCAAATTATATTATTTGAATATATTATCTATCTATCTATCTATCTATCTATCTATCTATCTATCTATCTATCTATCTATCTATCTATCTATCTATCTATCTATCTATCTATCGAGATAATGGCTCCCATACCCTCTCTTCAGGATAATGATATTAATTACATTGATATTAATTAATTTACCCTGATGATTTCTGTTCCAAAATATATGCACGTCTCTAATATGCTGTTGTGTAATAACATATTTATTAATAAATATATTTACATGATTAAATATCAGTTGTGTATGATGTGAGGGCTGCTTTCATCTCATTTTGTTTGGCTTCCTGAAATATGCTTTTGTTTAATTTAGATTTCCATTTCTGTTTGTTTCTGTTCTAG
This sequence comes from Silurus meridionalis, assembly GCF_014805685.1. Lineage (NCBI taxonomy): Eukaryota > Metazoa > Chordata > Actinopteri > Siluriformes > Siluridae > Silurus > Silurus meridionalis. The sequence continues at coordinate 3,537,101 of NC_060900.1, read as the reverse complement.
TTTAGTCTCTGCCCATGCCATGTCTTCGCTACCTGATGGTGTTCACCTGTTCTGTGTTAGCTCATTGATTACTTTGTCTGCGTATACACTGCTTTGTCTCTCCGCAAAGTCTTACCATGCATTCATGTCATACAGCATAAACCATGATCCCTTACTGCTTAGGATTCTCGCTATGTTAAGCGCCACTTCCTGGGTCTTCAGCCTCCGGGGTTTTTCTCCATCTTACGATTAGGGATTATTTTAGTTCATTATAAAAGTCTCATTTTGAAGTGAGTTTCTCATCTGGATACACACTGAGACTGAAAAATAAAAACTGAGAAAAGGTTCTTCGATATTATACATCTAACAAAATGAACCAGAATTCAGAAACAGTATGAAGGGAAATTGTGTGTGCGATTGAGAGCCAGAGAGAAAATCCTTGGCCTGAGGGTTGGAACAATGGAAAAGAGGCTCAAAACGAATAAAAGCAAGGAGCACAGGAGAAAAGTAGTCGTGATGCAAAGAATTCTGCAATACCTGCAGGCGATATTGAGTAAACACTCTTCCGCGGTGCTTCCCATAAACAACTTCATTAGCTTCCAGGAAACCACGCTCTGTAATTTGCCTTCAGTGTTTTTCGGAAAAACGACAAACCACTTCTCTTCCTCTCTGTGTGATTAAAGCCGAGCTTATGTCTGACGATTTCAACAAAATTAGTGTCAGCAACACAGCAGGAGACTCGGCTCCAAAACCCTTACAGTCTCGTAACTTCAGGCAAACAACAAAATCTCAGTGTGTGTGTGCTTCTGTTAGTTCACCTTCCTGGACTGGTCTAGTTGTGAAGAGTGAAGTCACTTGGATCAGAGGATTTTGGATCGTGAATCCTGATAGTAGCTCATAGCCATGAGGTTTCTTCGCCAAAAAGATGTTTATTGAATTTTTCCTTCTGCAACTTTTATATTTCATCTGTAACATACAATTTGAGAAAAACTATACTTAGAATTTTGCAGCTGTATTACAATTAAGGTGTGAAGGAATTTTTTAATATGGGAAGAAGCTCAGTGCTTACAACTTTGGACTTCCGATCAGGTTTTTAGTTCAAATCCCAGCATCTCCAAGCTGCCACTGTGTAGCCTTTGGGAATTCCTTTAATCCTTAACTCCATTGTATAAATGATATAATTGTCTGTCTGGATGAAGGGCATTTGTTAAATTTGGCGTTAAATGCATGAGGTCCGTCGATCGAATAAAATATTTAATTTAATCGCACATTTTTTTATGTTCTAAATGTACCTAAAATAAATGCTTTACAAGTTTTTAATACTCTTATCAACATGGGCATGAACAAATATGGATTCTTTATGGGAATGTATGTTTATTTTTTATTAGTGAAACCGAACTCAATATTATTGTGGTGTTTTAAATTGCTTAAATCATCAGAACAGCAAACGGAACTTTTGCTATGTTTCCACACGGACGGTATTAATTGCCGGATGTGTGCACCCTGCGGAATTTTTTGATGGTTTTGAGACTTGCCGTTTCCTTAAACAAATAATTTGTGATAAATAATATATATATTTTTTTTTATATCAGAGTAAATAAATACGTGTTGCGGTAAAGGTTTTGTTTTCTATGTGTTTCACTGCCGATACAAATTTAATTACTTTTGGCTTTACTTCATTAGATCTTTCAGATCTTTTGGGTTCTGTGAACTTTGTGGCTGTCGTTCTTTTGCGAAACGATCTTCTAAAACCCGTCTATTTTCCCACAGGGTCGCTGTATGAACATCACCCGTATGAAGTCAAGCTCATCTCCACACTATCCAGTGTACAACCGCCACACCCCGATCTACACCCCCCAGCATAGCTGCACTACCACTTCTCCTCCTCCACAGAGTCAACTGCCTCCTCCACCCTGCAGCTCACCATCCCCACATCCTCCTCTTTCCATCACTCTGCCTCCACCCATCACGCCTCCTCCCTCATACACCCCTCCGTCAGCCTGGTCCTTGTCGTCCTCTCCGATTTTCTTTGCCTCTCCTTCTCCTCCAGCTTCACCTACAGCACCGCTGCCTCCTCCCCCTCTGGTGCCACCTCCATGCCGAGCCCCTCCTCCTGATCGCCCTCCTCCATGTCCTTCCCTCTAGGGGTGAGTGGAGAATAAGGATCAGGAAGTTCATGGAAGACTTGAGTCTTCACCTTTTTGTTGTCTAACTGTGTGGCCTTAAAACAAACTTAATGACTGGCCCACTACTGGGAACGAACACAAAGGGAAACGGACTCTGTTTCCAATTTCAGCTACAAAAAACGACAGGAACTACAACACAGACTGAAGCAATATTATAGACCACACTGAACCCCGTGCACAAATCTTTAAACACAAGCTTTTGCAAAGAAAACGGACCACCCCCTGCTTAACCCCACGTGTCCAAATGACAGCTTCATCTGAAGCCATTTGCAATGCGATAACAAGAATAGTGATTTATTGGACCAGTGAATGTTCCATTTACAGAATCTATTTAATGGGAAAAGTTGCAATATGTGCACGTTTGTTAAGCTTATACAACAAGAACAACTCTCTCCAACCAAGACACTCTAGATTAGACCCTGAGCATTCGCTGCCAAAAGAAGCATGTAGATAGTGTGTGAGTCTCAGGCCCTGAAGTAATAATTGGTGGAATCTGAGAGCGAGCAAACGTGTTGTGGGGAAAAATAAATCATACAAATAATGTACACTATATGGACAAAAAAGGTTTTCTGGACTAAAGTTTGTGCTTTTTAAACTGCCCATTCCACACTTAGTCCCCATTTGCTGTTATAAAAAGCGCCAGTTTTCTGAGAAGATGTTCCACTTGATTTTATGGCGATTTGTGCTCATTCTGCTCAAGTTCCCAAAGGTTTGGAGCTCTATAGCAGGAGATCTTCCCCTCCACCCCATGTAAAGCATATCTTCATGGAGCTGTGCTTTGTGCACAGGGGTATCATCATGCTGGAACAGGTTTGGGTCTCCTAGTTCAAGTGAAGGGGAAATTAAATGCTACGCATCCAAAGACGTCCTGTTCAATCGTGGACCTCCATCGTTGTGGTAACCATTTGGGAAAGAGCCTCATATGTCTGGACAATTCAGGTGTCCTAATGCATTTGTATTTTAATGTTTATGGCTTGTTTTAGCCAAGAATTGTCAGCGTCATTCCATCTAATCTTGATTTTTACATTAAACAGCTCATGGGCACGTAAACATGGGTTCAGGATCATGAAGCTGGCTTTATGCACAGGAGCATTGTAATTGTGAAACAGTTTTGGAGTTGAAGGAAAGGGAAAAGTTCATGCAACTGCACCCATATAATGTATGTTACATAGATTCGGGTGAAAAAACTATAACGAAGACATGATATGCAGCGATAATCAAAAATTATTACTCATTAATAGGGATTTTTTTGGTGGTATTCATTTGCACATGCTGTTGACCAGATATGATATTTTTGAAATGCACAATAATCCACACATTTTTTTTTTTGCAGCACTCAGGCATTCAGGATGAAAAACTACACCCCTATTATATTAATGTGATGTGCTTTAATATTGTAGATTTAGGTTCATTGTCGTATGACCCTTTTTTGTTTGATAGCTTTTTGCAATAGTGTTTGTTTAAATCCAAAAAGATTGAATTCGAGTTTAGTTCTTGGCATATCTTGTGCACTATCCACGTTTGTGACGCGGTACAAGTGCACAAACACCTTATCACATCCTTTTATACATACATTATGTATAAATATATGTATTTCCTTTTTTTGTCATTAAATCGAAATCAAATATTATATCTTTGTTTGTATCCTTTACTGTGATGTGATCTTCGAATCACATTTAACCGGGCATCGAGGCGTCCTCATTCACGCCTTTGGTAAAAGAGCTTTTGAGCCTTTATATTCATCAATATTCATCGATTCTTTGGCTAGATTTATGCAAAAGAAAGACTCTAAACGATATTTCGGGTTTTACTTCCATCATATTTGCCGTCTAAATGATTACCGTCATTTCCGGACTATAAAGCGCACCCATTGAATTTTACAAATATTTTTATTTTTAACATAAATAAGCCGCACCTGTCTATAAGCCGCAACTAATGAACTTTACACAGGCTTTAATGAAAGACACGTTACACACGGTGTAACGGGTGAAATATGTTGCGCTTCCTTTAGAAGCATAGCGGTATTTTGGGAATAGCATGGCACTGCATTTTTTCCGGTATTACTGCATGTGTGCAAGACCGAGGAATATGTCCTCATTATTTTCTGATGCTCATTTCTAAGTTTCTTTGACTAACCCGTAACGCTGTTGCCAAGAATAATAAAAAAGCACGAGTTTTGGAATCCTGTCTGTGCTTATATGATTTCTGTTGCAACTGGAGTTAGCGAGCTCTCCCTTCACCCAGACTCAACGCGTTACAACGGCTTGTATCTAAACAGTAGCCGACCAAGAAAGTCATTGTTCACTGTCTTCCTCCTTCCTTTCACAACTATTTCTCTCGGGAGTTTATCTTTTTGCATCGTTGTGCGTTTAAAAATCACCCGCTGGAAGTTTTTTCTCCCGATGCCGTGCAGCTCAGAACACAGGTGAGGTGCGTTGCTTCCGCTCGAAATTTCATTGGTCTAATGTTATGTCGCTCAGTTTTTTAGCTTGAAGTTTGTGAAACCGGGAAAAACCCAGGAAAAAATTATTAATTAGCCGTGTCGTTGTTTAAGGCACAGGGTTCAAAACGTGGGAAAAATGTAGCGGCTTATAGTCTGAAAAATACGGTGCAGTCTATGATACTGGACTGTATCCAGAAATCACCGCACCAAGATGAGAATATGCAGGATAGGGTTTTGATGTTTTCCCCTTTCTTTCCTCGCTTTTGTTTTGTATTGGTGATAAAAGCTCGCTTCATTCATCGTTCCTTGTGCGATCGAATTCGAGGAGGATCGAGATTCGGAACACTTCATCCTTAGAGGGGGGAAAAGCGCCTGATTTATTCTTTCCATTTGGAAAGTAATGACCGACGTAAACTATCCGAGTACAACTCTTGGATCTTCACAGGGACACAAATACTGCAAACGGATCAGCTGGTAACATTTGTGGAGGTGTGTATGTATATACTGTATATGCATTAGCACACGTGCTTGTGTGTATGTCATTCTTTTTTAATAAATTCATTTGATAAACCAGACTAGCATGCATTTGAATTCAGTTCTTGGTCTTCTGAGTTATTGCTAATGAATGTATCTGTCATGCAAACACCTGTGGCTTTCATTTTTCAGGTTTCAGGGTTTTTTTTGCCGGGGCAGAAGCCTGACATGAGCTCCAGCGCTGCAGTGGCAGCCGATATCCCTCTGTTCAGGATTCTCTTACACAAATACACACTATTCTAGCCATCTAATGCTGTCCCACATAACGTGTGACTCTCGGTTTGGTTGAACATCGCCCATACTTGGATCGTAAACTAACAACAACAGCGCAGCTGAGGCTAATTTGTAACATGTGCTACAGAGAAAATCCCATTCTGCAATTCTGACTAGGAATCGAATACAGAGCATGTCACTGAATCTCCAACTATGTGTTCATTTTCATTTACGGCATTCGGCAGATGACCTCATACAGAGTGACTTACATTTTTCTCATTTATACACCTGAGCAGCTATGGGGTTAAGGGCCTTGCTCAGGGGCACAAAAGGAGTGCTGTGGTGGGGACTTAAACTCACAACCTTCAGGTCCAAAGTCCAATGCAGTAACCACTGAGCTACCACCGCCTACATCCCCATTCAGATTCATGCCCAAGGTGGACGTGGTCTGAATCCAATTTTTCAAATGACACACACACACTGCAAAAACAAATGGACCAAAACCCAAAATGGCCCAAAATTGACCAAAATCAGTGGTCAGGAAACTAGAAAGAATTTAACAAATAGATAAAAGGACACTATATGGACAAAAGTTTGAGTGTAAGATTAGTATGTGCTTTTTGCATCCCATTCTGCATGTAGTTCCCAGAACCTCCACACTTTTGGGAAGATGCTCCACTAGATTGGTAGAGATTTGTGCTCACTCAGCTACAGGAGTGTTAGTAAAGTCAGGTACTGATATAAGGTGAGGAGACCTGGGGTGCAGCCAGTGTTCGCATTCATCCTATAAGTCTTTAGTAGGGTTGAGGTCAGAGCTTAGAGCAGGTCTCTCAAGATCTACCACTTCAACACATGCAAAGCATATCTTCCTGGCCTTTGTACACAGGTGCATTGTCATGCTGGAACAGGTTTGGGTCTCCTAGTTTAAGCGAAGGGAAAATGTCATACTGCCACCTCCAAAGGCACCCGATATGATTACATGCCCCCATTGATTTGGTAACAGCTTGGGAAAGAACCTCATATGTCTGGAAAAACCAGGTGTCCCAAAATTTTTTTTAGTTTGATTTATTGCCAAGAAAAATCAACGTCGCTCCATTCTGGATCGATTTTACTCCAAATGGTTCCTGGGTTGTTGAAAGTCAACACCCCAGGAACCATTCCCTCGCGCTAACCTGTAGCATGACCACTGGATCACACATTCATGCACATACAAAACTTGTAGGTGAACTTTTCTGACAAGCCTAAAAACAAACTCCAGAGCCACCAGAACAACCAAAACTCAAATACCCTCCAGCACATCATTTTCTTTCTCTTTCCCCATAATACTCCCAAAACTCAGAAAACATCGTCTCAGAAACACGTAAGTGTCCAAGACTAAAGCCAAGATCCCAAATGTTATTATGATAACAGTGTGTTTGTGTGTTCAATGTGAAGCTCGCTCGACCATACGCTATTTCAGTGTGTTTGTTGGTCTCAGTCCAGATCTTTGAGTCGGCTTCAGCTGCTTTCACAACTTCGGTTTCAACGAACCCTCTGGAACTTGTGTTTACAAACCCTGCCTGCTTTTCCCGATCTGACGGATCAGTCGACTCGTCAGCCTATTAGGAAGCACTTTATGAGTGAGACGTGTAAGAGACAGGAAATGGACTAAATGAGCACAACAGCGAGTTTGCATCAGCCTACAAAAATCCAACAGGATTAAACTGGAAAATGAGGCAGGAAGTGAATGTAGCAGTCTTTAGTAGACGTTTCATTAAACCAGTGTCCGAATGATTCACCACAATCCAGTGTCAACAGCCAAATAAACCAATTTAAATTCATCGATTAGAAGATTAAATGATGGGGATTAAATTAAATGTGAAAAAAGGATTTTTAAAAGGTACATACCAATATTAAAGAGAGAGAGAGAGAGAGAGAGAGAGAGAGAGAGAGAGAGAAAGAAAAAAAGAAAAGATCTAATGAATGTGTTGTGATATTACACAGATGTTGACATGTGCTGGAAGGATCTCAAACAATTAGAGCAACTTCTCACAGCAGGAAAAGCTGAAAGAGATACAAGTGTGTGTGTGTGTGTGTGTGTGTGTGTGTGTGTGTGTGTGTGTGTGTGTGTGTGTGCAGCGCCACATACATGTCCTTGTGTATTCCGGTGTAAAAGTAGTTTTACTGCTCACAGTGATTGTGTGCAGAGCGAATCCAAAAGCGTATAATGCAGTAAGAAGTCAAAGTTCCTTGTGAACACAAACAGATGCTGTACAGGACGTCATATAACCCAGAGCTCACTAACAGCTCTTAGTCTCCTTACAGCATGTACCCCCACATGTATACACAATATACTTTAATCACATGTAAACAGAGAAAGAAAGAAAGAAAGAAAGAAAGAAAGAAAGAAAGAAAGAAAGAAAGAAAGAAAGAAAGAAAGAAAAGAATGAATAAATGAATGAATAAAAGACAAAATAACTAAGAAAGAAAGATTAAAATAACTAAGAAAGAAAGAAAGAAAGAAAGAAGGAACGAAGAGAAACAATAACTATGAAAAGAAAGAAAAAGAAAGAAACAGTAAGAAAAGAAAGAAAGAAAGAAAGAAAGAAAGAAAGAAAGAAAGAAAGAAAGAAAGAAAGAAACAATAACTATGAAAAGAAAGAAAAGAAAGAAAGAAAGAAAGACACAATAACTAAGAAAGAAAGAAAGAAAGAACGAAGAAAAGAAAGAAAGAAAGAAAGAAAGAAAGAAAGAAAGAAAGAAAGAAAGAAAGAAAGAAAGAAAGAAAGAAAGAAAGAAAGACACAATAACTAAGAAAGAAGGAAAGAAAGGAAGAAAGAAGAAAGAAAGAAAGACAAAAACTAAGAAAGAAAGAAAGACACAATAACTAATAAAGAAAAGAAAGAAAGAAAGAAAGAAAGAAAGAAAGAAAGAAAGAAAGAAAGAAAGAAAGAAAAAGAAACAATAACTATGAAAAGAAAGAAACAATAAATATAAAAAGAAAGAAAGACAATAACTAAGAAAGAAAGAAAGAAAGAAAGGAAGAAAAACACAATAACTAAGAAAGAAAGAACTAAGAGAAAAGAAAGAAAGAAAGAAAGTAAGAAAAGAAAGAAAGACACAATAACTAAGAAAGAAGGAAAGAAAGGAAGAAAGAAGAAAGAAAGAAAGACAAAAACTAAGAAAGAAAGAAAGACACAATAACTAATAAAGAAAGGAGGAAAGAAAGAAAGAAAGAAAGAAAGAAAGAAAGAAAGAAAGAAAGAAAGAAAGAAAGAAAGAAAGGTAATAATAAATAATAATTGGGGTTAGGGTTAGGGTTAGGGTTGATGTTAATTTGATGTTAGTTTGCTGGTAAATCTGAACAGATGTTACGTTAATTCTACTGGTTTAGAAGTCAAGCAACAATGATGTCTGAACTCTCTGAACTCTGAAGGAACTGGTGGACGCTGCCCCAGTAAAACGCAGCTAAACGCTTTGTGGTGCTCAGTGGACACGTGGTAGCGTTGGCTTGCACGACTGACTTATACGATCTATAAAAGAAAGACCGGTTCTTCTTGGAAGATTTGAAGACTACACATATTCAGGTGCTTTCAAGCCTCAAGCTTCCATTGGAATCTTCAGGATCCTTTTTACCGAGAACAATCCGAATCAGTCTGACCAAAATATGGAACCGCAGAAGACCTTTTATTTTAGACAGTTCAGAAGGTAGCAATCGGCTACTGTTGGGTTCTCGAGCAAGTCCCATAATCCCCATCAACCAAAGTATTGGAACACCTGACATTTCCAGCCATATGTGGTTCTTCTCCAAAACGTTCCCACAAAGTTGGAGGCACACAATTGTACAGGACGACTTGGGATGCGGTAGCATGACATTTTCCCTTTAACTGATCTAGAAGATGCAAAACCCCTGTTCCAGAAGACACAAAGCACACAAAGCCAGCTTTATGAAGATGTGGTTAATATGGGTTTGGAGTGGAAGATCTCCTGCTATAGAGCTCTGACCTCAACCCTATTTAACTTTTGGGATGAATATTAATGATGACTGCACCCCCAGGCCTCCTCACCTCACCTCCATCAGTTTGCTAAGACTCTTGTGGATGAATGAACACAAATCTTCAAAATCTAGTGGAACATCTTCCCAGAAGAGAGGAGTTTATTATAACAGTAAATGGGGATTGTCAAATTAGATGTTCTAACAGCACCTTTGTTCATTATTATATTTCCCAAATCCATGCAGAGAACATTTTAGGAGCTTTCTGAAGATGTTTTTTAAAGATGAAGAACATCAACAACAAAGATGGATGTTGATTGGGTTTGAAAAGCATTCCCTGTAATGCTGTAATGCCAGAGGAGGTTTCAAGCACTGGAAATTCAGCCTCATGCTACTGCTGGGGAAAAAACAACAAAAAAAACTAATAAATCGGGTCTCCACGGACCTGCTGATCACCGAGTAAACAGATCATCAGAGGCTCGGCGAGCAGTTCCAAGGAAAAGTACAACCTTCATGTTACTCAATGCTACCAATCCTCTTCTAGAAAAAAAAAAAAAGTAAAAAAAGGGAAAAAACTGTCCCAGCATATCTTCTAATCAAAACCATTCTTTTTCTTGGAAGTCCAAAAGCACCATCCTCTACAAAGTTCATAAAATTCAGGTTTCATCCAGAACATGTGAGGAGAAAACCACAACACTCAATAAAAAAAGAGAGAAAGAGAGAGAAGTGAAAGACAGAAGTGCTGCCAGTTTCCGTATTCGAGTTTTATTACTGCTTTAATACTTTTTTAAAATTTACCTTGAGCTTGTGAAGCACATTGGTCTAAATCAACAGTGATAATAAATAAAGGCATAAATGTTCCTCAAGGGTTCTGTGGTTGGTTAATGGTTCTGGTTTTCTATTTCTGAAAGGGTTCTGTTTTACTAAACAATAAAGTTCAATACAGGTTTATTTATAAACATAATTGAAATATTGGGTTCCATTCTAATACGGACAAAAGTTTGTGGACACTTGAGCATAAGATTGGTGCTTTTTAAACATCTCATTCCACATTCCGTTCCCATTTGCTGTTATTAGAACCTCCACTCTTCAGGGAAGATGTTCCACTAGATCCTGAAGTGTGTTAATGAAGATGTGCCACAAGGGTGTTAGTAAAATTAGGTACTGATGTAGGTGAGGAGAAGAGGTCTGGGGTGCAGTCAGTGTTCACATTCATCCCAAAAGTATTTCAATAGGGCTGAGGTCATTTTATAGCAGATCTTCCACTTGCCTTTCTTCTTCCGGCTGCGGCCTACTCTCACCACAAATCACAATATCATCCCCAAACATCATAGTCAATGGAGACTCCTGCCTGACCTCGTCCATCAACCTGTCCATCACCACTGCAAACAGGAAAGGGCCCAGAGCCGATCCTTGACGCAGTCCAACCTCCACCTTGAACCAGTCTGTCAACACTATATAGAACTGATTTAATCCAACCTTGTGGGAACAATTTGAGAAGGAACCATACAGGCATATGGCTGGAAAAGTCTGGTGTTCCAATACTTTTGTCCATATAGTGTATTTGCGTGGTCTTGGAACTTCTATTTTTAAGTTTTCCATTCACAAAACAGAAGAGTTTTTTTTTTTTTATTATTATTATTATTTTTTAATTAAGGAAATTTTTATTTTTAAGTTAAAAACAAGCTGCAAGACAAATCTAAAAGCCCCAAAAGTGATCCTAAAGTGTAGATCTACTTAATTAGAAATTAAAAAAAAAAAAACTCAGACAAGAGCAACCAAATAAACATTGACCATTTTATTGCAACTACTCGGGTTGTACATAAAATCCCATAACCACATTCAAAACACAATGGCTTGATTCAGCAACCGACATCTGAATCAGGAAATAAGGCTCTAAAAGCTCCTGTTACAAGAGATTCAGCAGCAACGTGATTTTTTTTCCCCCGATATTAGGTTCTGTAAATGTATGGTGGGTGTTAAGAGGAAATGCATAATCACCCCAACCTGACTCCAAATAAATGGCTCAAATAAACAAGCAAACTGTGAGGAAACAGAAATAATTATAAATGAATAGAAAAAGGTTTGGATGTAATGCAGACCTGACATGATTTTAACTCGGTGGTAGAACGGAGTTTACCGTCAGAAAGGTCTACAAGGGCCTGAGAAGCACTCAGAATCTTCATGTATATGCAGATACTTCAGGTTTAAATCTGCCTGATCCTTCAAGACAAAATCACAAGATGAGATCATTTAGAGATTTATACATTGCAAAGAAATATACCAGTAAAAAAAAAAAAAACCACAAACAAGCATATGGTCCCGTGGTATCACTCAAACAGAAGGAAGGTGGCGTGGTGTGGAGTAGCGGTGTACATTTTTTTTTTTTTTTTAAGTAAAAGAACAAAAGAAAAAAAAAAAAACATTTTTTAAACAAATGCAAACAAAGCAAAAACCCGGCAGATTATTCAAGGGACGCTCTTGAACTCCTCTGTTCTGAAGAACTGCTCATGGTGGAAAAATAACCCTGTTACAAAGTGCTGACAATGGAGACCCCTTCCATAAATTTGATCCCAACATCTCCTTACAAGACGACTTAAATTTTAGCTTAAAAATTAGCTGTTGCGATAGAGATGAAACAAACAAAAAGCATTGGTATAAACTACTCTCGGAGCTGCTGTTATAGAAAATCAATGCACACCTTTATATTCGACGGCGCCGTAGTAACACCGGGTGTATTTTTGATTTTTTTTTATCATGCGTATAAAAAGTAACAGTAACAAGTGACTTGAGGAACAATGCTGCTGAGGACTGAATTCAAGTAAAATACAGAAATCAGAAAGAAAACCCTGCATCCAGGACTTCAGTAACTAATGAGAACTCGATGACGAAAAGACGGGATCACCGTTCGGATTCGCACAAACCGACGCTGTGCGTTTCCTTTGCATCCGAATTCCCTCTGACTTCGAGATCACATTTCACCGCTGCAATAAATAGAATCGATTGCGATATAAATTACGTATCCGCGTATAGAGAATCGTCACTGATAAAACTGCGTATGGTAAATTCGACGTGTCGTGTAACAGAACACCGGAAGACAAACTATATTTTTTTATTTTTGGTGTCAGATTGGTTTGGAGGCAAGAAAATATGTCTGGCATCTAGTGATAATGCGGAAAAAAAACGTGACGGAACGCGGAGGATAATTGAAGGCCGTATGTTAAAGATGGCTGCCCCACACCCTGCCACCACCAACAAAAAGGACGATACAATCAACAAGCTGCTACTCCTCACATGGAGGTTCAGAAGGGAACAAGGTAAAAAGATTTTGAAACAGAATTGCTGTAGAAATCTGATTTTCTTTACTTCCAGTACATATAGATATATTTATATATGTGTGTGTTTTTAAAGGTCACATTCTGAAGGTTGTTGACACCCAAAGGCTTTACTCCACTGTCACCGACTTTGCCAAGTTCCTTGGGCAATCCACCTGCATTGAGAAAAGAAATGGAACCACGTATTTAATACATACGTTCAATTAAATTTAAATACTGAACTTAAGAATGATCTAGAAACAGTGGGTGTGGTGCAGATAAATATCTGGTTTTTTGGAAAATTGTTTTTTCCTTCTGCCACCATTAGATTATGGGGCAACTGTTCCGTAATGATTTTTCTGGTACTATATTTTGGGACTTCTGTTGAAGTCAAAAAGACTGGCAAAAAATATATATATAAATTTGGTGCCTTTTAAACATTTAACATTTAGAGCACCCCCCCCACACACACATTACTGCGTCAATAGTTACGTTAAATAGTTAAACGTTTCCTTACATCGAATCCCCTGAGCACGGCCAGGTGGAAGGACAGCAGCTGGAGCGGGATGACACTGAGGACCCCCTGCAGGCAGTCCACGCAGTGTGGCACTTTAATGGTACGGCTCGAGCTCTTTATGGTCTCGTAGTCGTCCTTGTCGCAGATCACTATGGGACGACCCTGAAAACACGACACGATACAAGTTACACCCGAATCAGCAAAGAAGAGGAGTTAAGAGAACTGGAACTGTGACTGTTGTTTAGTAAAGTGCAAAAAAAATTATTTCTACAATCATAAGTGTATCCTGGAATAAGACAACAGTCCAAAACAGAGGCCCGTTGATGCACGTGGGGAGTGAAAGCTGGGATGTGTGGTCTGATCCAACAGACGAGCTCCTGTAGCTCAAACTGCTGAATAAGTTCATGCTGTTGATGATCGATGTGTCAGAACGGTTTTGGCAGCAAAAGGGGACCAACACAATATTAGGCATGTGGTCATAATGCAATGCCTATTGTGTGTGTGTGTGTGTGTGTGTGTGTGAATATATATATATATATATATATACTATATATATTATGTGAGAGAGAGAGAGAGAGAGAGAGAGAGAGAGAGAGAGAGAGAGAGAGAGAGAGAGAGAGAGAGAGAACTCAGACCTGTCTTGCCACCACTTGCTGCAGAGCATTTTGGCACTTGATGTACGTGTGATCTCTCATGATGATCATTATAACAGGCATGAGTTTGTCCACCAAAGCTAGGGGGCCGTGCTTCAGCTCTCCTGCCAGGATGCCCTCCGAGTGCATGTAGGTAATCTCTTTAATTTTCTGAAATAAACACACACACACACACACACACACACACACACACACACACACACACACACACACACACACACACAGGGTTAGGTTTTTCACTTGCATCCAAATTAAGCTGAAATATCAAATATAAGTGTGTGCTATAAAAACAAACCCGATTTGTAATAAGATTTCTAAACAATCAGAAACAATACATGTGGAAAATAAAGTGTAACATTCTGAAATTCAGCTAAGTATCTGAAAATATGCTCCCGTTTTGGCACTTCTGTTAGGCTGACAAAGTCGCCTGTCACCATGAGACAAAGCACATTCTCAGCTCGCCTTAAGAACCCAAACACGGAACGTTTAACAGGTCCTGTATCGGTGTGTTGTGCATTAAAAGGACAGCGATGTCACGCGAGAGGGGAGTCACGAGTTGTTTTTGGGCTGGTGGATGCATTTTTGTGGGATGAGCTCCCTGATGAGCGTGCACAGTGCTCTGCTTCACTGCAGCCTCCTCTCGGTGGTGTAACAAACACACTGCATGTAAATCAATCGAAAATCTCCAATAATAAAATTTGCTACTAAAACAATGTGCATGTGCCACTCTTTGACCTTGAAGGATCGAAGGTCTGAGCAAGCTTCTCTCGATGAGCGTAACGTCACAACTGAAAATGATTATGTGCTGCATGGAAAACCTCGCCAGGAGGGAATTAAGGGAGTCTTCGGTATTCCGGGTTAGCGTGAGAGCGATAAGCCATCTGTTTGGTCATTGATACTGAAGGGGAATGAAAGCTACTATGAAGAAGAGGGTTGGTGTGTAGAGGATATACAGAATGGGAAATGAGGAAAAAGGTGCAGTCTGAGTCTCACCAGCGCCCCCTCCAGGCAGGTGGCGTAGTGGTAGCCTCGGCCCATGATGAGCACGCTCTTCTGCTGGTACAGCTCAGTGGCCAGCTTCTGAATCTCCTCATCCAGACTCAGCACATCCTTGATCAGGTCTACACAAAGAAAGAAAAGAATGTGTGGATCCGGTAGCATGAAATGCTGACTGCACCCCAGACCTACTCACCTCAGCTACATCGGTACCTGACATTACTAACACCATTGTGGTTAAATTATCTCCTCAAGAACACTCAAAAATCTAGCAAAACATCTTCCCAGGTACGGGATCCAAATGTGCGATGGGATGTTCAAAAAACAAAGCTGGATTATTTAAGTTCGGTATCTTCTCACCAGGATCTGGAAATGTGACTTTTTTTTTTACGGATTAAATGTGGATTGCTTCAGTCATTGGGTTCTTTCGTGGGAAAGAAACTTGTAACGAAAACCAATTTACAAAGACAATAATTTAAACTGTTCCACAATACGCTGTGTTTCTAGCTGTTTCAATACCATAGCAACCAACATACAATATATACACCAGCTAAATGCGACTAAAATTCAAACAAATCATTGTCAACGCGGCGTCTACAAACTGTACGAGACTCGTTATATTTTCCTGCTCCACTGCTGGAAACACAAAACCTCACACAATGGCATTAAAAAAAAAAAGAAAACACCATCTGCACATTCCCATGATCCTCTCATAAATTTTTCCCTTTAGAGTGTATGAGTGCTGCAAGTTGCCAATGACAATAACTGTGTAATGAATTAAAAAAAAAACAAAAAAAAACCCTTGCCTCGCCTTCGTTCCCATTCATTCGGTCGAGATCTTTTGTGAAAAGTGGCAGTGCCTACTGAGCCACAAAGCCACAACGAAAGTCCATTAACAGTTTAATCCTTATTGAGGATCGTTCTGATGCTGGAACAAAGTGAACCGAAACAAACCACTTGTGCTTGATACACAAACACACAACTATAAGCATTCTGATGCAAATCATTTACCTTACACAAACACACACTGCTGTTATTGACAGCATCAGTAGTTTTGAGCCTAACGGGAAATGTAGGCTACAGTACTACAGTACAGCATTTTAGAAAATGCGTGTGTGTGTGTGTAAGGCAGTATGAAAATTGAAGTCTTTCAGCAGTTACTTGTGAGCAGTAGAAAAATCTAAGAGAAATGGTCAGAGCTGTAGACCCCGACACACACACACACACACACACACACACACACACACACACACACACACACACACACACTTCCCTGAGGACAGATATGGCCCATCAGCCATCAGCATGTTTGCCTATTCTATTATTTTATTAAATTTCTTCTCAAATTAAAGCCAAATGTTCTTGCCATCGTCGCAGAATCACGGAAAGCAGACACCATGGAGACGCTCGTGAAGAGCTAAAGTAACAGCTTTGCCAAGTTCCTTGGGCAATTTTAGAAGTATTACATTTTTAATACAATATAAGACACCAGAGAAATTGAAGACGAGTCTTGGTTTAAGGGACTCAAGACGAGTCTTGGTTTGAGGGATTCAAGACGAGTCTTGGTTTCAGGAAATGATGATGACTTGGTTTCAGAAACTGATGATTACTCTTGGATTTGGTGTCTTATACAAACTGCGTCTTATCTATGCGTCTTTCTTGCATCATCTCATGGAGCGTTTCTCACTATTTGCTTGTTAATAAGGGATTTATATCGATGCTTTGTGACGACGTCTTTTGTTAAACACAGTATACAACTAAAAACTAACCGGCTTGCGCAATTCGATTGTACAGGGTTTCGTTTTGACAGAAACAAAAATCCATTTATTCTGTACAAGCGAAAACTGTGCACTCACACACACTCACGTATCAAAACAATGACGCCAAACACTGAATAAAAACAAACAAACAATCAGGAGTAAAATGGCTTTCTCCTCTGGCTGAACTCTCATGAGTCTAGGAGAACTATGTATCAGTGGCATCTGATGAAAGCTTTTTTTACGTTCCAAAAGCTGGCATGAATCTAAATACTCAAAAGCACCAAGTTCACGGTAACTGCAGTTAATTGACCCTTACGAAGTGTAAGACAGAGAAAGAGTGCGAGAGACGATGTTTACCTGGCAACACTTTGAGGCCCTGAATGATCTCCCGCCTCCTTGGCTGCATGGAGATTCTGTCTGAGCACATGAGCAGGGCGAACATGATAAGGGCCACAAACTGACTGGTGTACGCCTGCGAAACACACACACACACACGGCAACAGTGTAAGTAAAAATATTCACACACACACAACATGGTTCCTACAAGCCTGCTGAACAAAAGCAACACACAAAAATATCTTCTAACACAACTGTGGCCAAATCCGTTCCAAGTCACTTCCGCACAACCTCTAGCCCACATAAACATATGGCTGGACCATCATCTTCCTCCTACTCATTATATCATCTCATCGTTTCCCTTCCTTTGTTCTCTCATGCTTTTCATGCTCTTTCAGGTTTCACAATTTCTGCATTTGCTATTATAACGGTTTTAAGACTGAATTAAAATCTTTTTCTGAAGCTGCACGAAGAATATTTTGAGATGATACACGATGAATACTGTATATCATATGATTATGTCCAGACATGGTGTATCCCAAAAACACTTTTTAAACTGACCACACCAAACAAAAGGAATTTATAATCCAGAAGACACAGTGAACAAGCTACATTTTCGATACACACCATGTAATAGCTTTCACAGCCTCAATCTGGCAACCAGATTAGCGAATGGATATGAATGAATGGATTTATACACTGACTGATGCTAAGATGGGAAACTCAGAGAGCTGCTCTGTATGCAATTCTCAGACCTTCGTCTGGTAGAGGCGCTATAATGAGAAATGAGTATGACAGATTTGTCACCAAAAAGTCGCTGCTGTTTGATTTTCTGAAAACCAGCCTAGTATGCAATTACGGACTATTTACCGAATTTCGATCTGATCATGAATAAGTCTCTGGGGAATGTTGCTGAAGATGCACAGAACCCCTGTTTAATGCCTCTTTCATCCCACATGCATGATAAAGCATTTTAATGTTAAATTTATAAAATTTTTATTTCAAACGTTTATGAGCATGAACCGAACCAAATATGGCATCATATCTGCTCTCGAACAAAAACTCATTATACATACGACCGCTTGTAAAACGCTTCCAATGCGGCCAGAGCTGTAAATTCACAACCTCGCAGCTGTTCGCCGGCTTGCGGTCCTGAGCTTTACGGCTCTTTGCTCGCACCGAAAACACCTGTTCACGCTCCCATTCCTGTGCTAATGAATCTATCTGATAAAATCCTCATGGGCTGTAATGAGTTCTAAGTTGTGAGTCCACTCAAATAGAAACTGTTCATTACAATGTGCTTTATATCTACAATTTATTTCCTTATTAGTTTACAGGGGGAAAAAAAACTCGTTTTGTAGTTTCACAAGGCGAGATTCGGTTCGTAAATCTGCTTACGTAACTACATGATCGACTTAAATAATGTGTGCTTATAAAAAGAGTGTAAAAAAACACCTTGGTGCTGGCCACCCCGATTTCAGGCCCGGCGTTGATGTGGACTCCGCAATCGGTCTCGCGGGAGATGGAGCTGCCCACGGTGTTGGTGATGCCCACGGTGAGGGCGCCGCGCTCCTTACAGTACCGCAATGCCATCAGACTGTCTGCTGTTTCACCTAAACCATAACCATAACAAAAAACATTTTGGACACTTTCTTAAAGGTAATTGCAACACTTTTGATTCTACACTTTCCTAACCTGACTGGCTAATAAAAAAGCACACATCATCCCGGAAGACGGGTGTGTTGCGATCCAGGAAGTCACTGGCCAGTTCCACCATGACGGGCAGCTCGGTTAACTCTTCCAGCACCTGACGAGTCTGAGAGACGAAAAAAGTAAATACAGTAATACACACACCATCACAATTGTGTTAAAACACTTCTTGCTAGCTTGACTGAATGTGTGTGTGTGTGTACTCACTGCCACTCCTGCATGATAGCTGGTTCCACAAGCGATAAGGATGAGTCTCCGACATCTCTGGATCTCCTTAATGTGATCTTTCAATCCACCTAATGTCACTACACACACACACACACACACACACACACACACACAGACATCAAAGGGGTGTAAAAAAAAAATCTAAATATTTCTTCATCCTTCAATTTAATCTGCACCATCTTACCTGTGTTGTCCTCGAAGTTCACTCTGCCTCTCATGGTGTTGACCACAGACTCTGGCTGCTCAAAGATCTCCTTCTGCATGAAAGAGCTGAAATTACCTGCACACAGGTTTCAACACAAAGTCACTAGTTAGGAGCAAAAACATGCAAAAAGGATGCAACCACAGGACCTTATTCAGGGTAGAAACTAGTACAAATTCATCACAAGGGGTGTGTGTGTGTGTGTGTGTGTGTGTGTGAGGGGCTTTTATTTTCTTTATGTTTTCGAGTCAACAAAAGATCAGAGTTTCATAATTTTGATTAGAAAATGCATCGTATACAATATAAAACTTTCAGAGAGAGGCTCTATGTGATATCAGAACCTCACATGACACAACTATGTTGTACTCGTATGGTTATTGCTGAGATGTGAATAAGGACCGTTTAAGTAATAAATCCTCTCTACACGTCGCTAATGGAACACACTGTGTTGAAGGAACCTCATTCAGGCCGTATAACCTGAACCCAGTCACACCCGATCTCTGTGCCAGAATACATCTTCAATTCGTCATTTTATTTCCCTTCGTGCAAGAACCTAGAAACTCCCAAACACATCACTTGTAAGAGTGTGTTGAGGTTTTAAAGCTGTATGGATGAAAGAACCTGCGATCTTTCCTGCTTAAAGCAGAAGTCTGACACTGAGGCGTCGTAAAGAGGTTATTTTCGGCCCGTTAACGAATGCTTGACGAAGACGAGTGGAAAAGGTGCGAAATGCAGGAAGCCGGTCGCATTAGAAATGTAGGTCATGAACACTTCTGATAATAGAGAGAAAGACAAAGTGGGGGAGAACAAAGTGCAGTGCTGCCCCCTGATGGTAAAGAATATTCTGTCAGCTAAAATGACTGACAGAAAATTGCTGATAATTCAGATGTTGGTCATTCTATAAATGGCTGTTGGTGAAAATGTTGGAGTCAGTATCCCAAAATCCAATGCAGCCGCACATACGAGGCAGATGCTTTAGTAGTTAGAGATCTACAAGATGATGGAATTCTGAAAAGGTCAGAAAAAAAAGAAATCGTAGCTGCGTCACCCTCTTTAAGCGAAGATGATGCGAGAAACAAATAAGACTTTCCATAAGGATATTTTTGAGATGAGAGAAAATCAAATTTTTTTTCAGTTTAAGCTGCAAAATTTCTGAATACAGTTTCGTACACAGGGTCCTAGTGCCTGCACCGTTCTGTCTCACCCTTCATGATCTGCTGCAGCTCCATCTGCAGGGTCTGGATGGCACGAGCCGGATGATCTCCTACTCTCCGTTTGATCCGGTGGATGGACAGGCGGCCCTCCGACACAGCAGCGATGTCGTCGTCTTCCAGGAAGATTACTTGGTTCGTGTGCTCAATCACGGCGCTGTTACAAATTCAAAGAACGAGGGGGAAAAACTTTATAAAAACAGGATGACAATGATAAAACACGAGTCGGCCGAGACTCCAACACACATTACATCGTTTATTCAAAACATCCGTTAAAAAAAATAATCACGGCAAATATTTTTTTGCTCAATTGTCGGGCAATAATTCAATCAGTTTAGGAACAAAATATTTTTAGCCTTAAATAAATAAATAAAACACAATACTTTTCACAAACTGAAGACTAGACACCACAAAGCAGCTAGCTGTGTTTAAGCTTTTTGTGTCAAATTTTAGATGTGTGGGCATCATTTAAACTATAATAGTTGCCTATGATAATCAGAGTAACTTCAACAGAAAACCGTAAAAGGAGGTGGTAGAATGGGGACAGACCTGGCATCAGAGGCGAAGTAGTACTCAACAGCTTTCTCGTCCACAGGAAACAAGCAGGTGTCCTGGTCCATCCTGTTTAGAGGCCCACCACAGCTCTTCTTGTCTTTACCAGCTACAAGAAGAAAAAAAAAAAAAAGAGAGAAAGAGAGAGAGAGAGAGAGAGAGAGAGAGAGAGAGAGAGAGAGAGAGAGAGACGTGTCAAACTGGATAAATTTTTCCACACAGCCTGACCAATCAGAATCGAGAATTTCATTACGAAATCTGATTTCTGGGTAGACGTCTCGCATGTGATTCTCACCTGAGCGGTAGAGGATAGGAATGTGATCTGCTGAGAGCTTGTGGTCGCTCTTTACACCCATCAGCAGGGGACTTCCTCTCCTGTAGGGGAACACAAAGCCAATCATTACATCATCCTGAGGATCCTTGTATGTTAGAATCACCACCTCAAAATAACTTCGGACTTTAATTGCTCATGAGCACTTGACAATGAATTTTCTTCGGAGAAGTACCTCGTTCCCACAGCCTCTCCGGGGTAGTGCACGCTCTTGAACACCAGGGCGAAGGCGCCCTCCTATAAACAAATCAATCAAATTAAAATTCTATTTGTCACAAACACATTCATAGAGAGTGAAATGTTTTGTTCCTAATTACACAGACCGGTTTAACATGTTAAAAATAACTCACTGTGATAAAAAGTGAAAGAATAAATGTTTACCAGCTGCTGGGTGACCTGCTCGACGAGCGTCGCAAAGCTAATCTCGTCGTTGTCGCGGTTGTCGTACATGTACTTCACCAGTTTAGCGATGGACTCTGTGTCAGTCTCGGACTCAAACTCATAACCTTTACTTTCCTGGAGGGTGGGGGCAAAGACAAATTCTGTCTTAGATCAAATTAATACTCTACAATGTGAATATGAAAGATGGAGTTTTTTTTTTTTTGCAAAAGTATTGGGACATCAGACTTTTCCAGCCATTTCAATCAAACTGCACCCCCGAACATGTTCCGGCGTCATGACAATGACTTGTGACCTGTTTTAGAGCTCTGACCTCAACCTTGTGGCTGATCGAGCACAAAAGTGCATTCCAAAATCTTGTGGAACATCTTCCCAAAAATAGTGGCTCCTTCTAATGACAGCAAAATGGAGACCAAATGTGAAATGGAGCTCCAGTAACCTCCAGAACCATAACCTTAAATATCATAAGAATTTAAACATCAAAGGGTGTGTGTACTAATAGCTACAACCAAATTATTTGTAATAGTTATGGAATTTAAATCCATTTACCTGTGGTTTTTAGTCACCTTGTTATGTTCAACGTGTAAACCTTTTTTGTTTCTGCAATGGTCTGCTTTTAGAATTTAATGATCCATAAAAGGTCAGTATTCTATTCTTCTGATTCTCATTTATCATGCTCACAGCTTGAGAGTATAAGCCTGTTAAAGCTTCCTTAAATCGAAGTTGTACAATGTTCAGAAAGGCAAAATTTTATATATAAATCAGAGCGTGTCAGCAGGAACACCACCTTCTGAAGTTTGATGAAGAAACTTTCATATTTAGCTCAATTGAAGACGGAATTCTCGCATTCTAACCTCAAAAAAACGAGGAAATGATAAATTGAGAGTCTTAACCTACCAGGAACTTCCTCAGGTCTTTGTAGTTGGTAATGATTCCATTATGAATGACAATGAACTCTGATGAAGAAAAAAAAGCATTTCAGAAGAAATTCAGATTCAGACACAAAAAAAGAAAAACACAGAGGAGGTAAATATTCCTTGTCTTGTTATTGAGTGAATACCAGAAGTTAAATGTCAGTATTTTTATTCAGTGTAACAGGAATTAGGAGTGATTTTGGTATTCAACGTGAACATTTAAAATGCTGTCTAATCGCACAAACGATATTGTGCGTCACTTTATTTAGCAACTACAATTTCAATATGACCCACCGTTGTGTTTGTCGGATCTATGTGGATGGCTGTTAACAGGACTGGGAACGCCGTGTGTGGCCCAGCGAGTGTGTGCGATACCGAGGTGGACGTCAAACTCGACATCAAGATCGATGTCCTGCTGCTCTGTAAAAGTCACACAATGTTAAACTCAGCAAAAAAAACCAAAACAAACAAACATCTAAATTTCACTATGATATGAAAAACATTATCTCACTGTGGATCTCCTCATCTAGCGCCTTGACTTTGCCGCTCTGTTTGATGAGCTGAATGCTCTTGGCATTGCTCTCCCAGTCCTTACTGTTTCCTCCATCGATGCCCACACCTGATCAGATAACACACACACACACACACACACACCCTTTAGTGTCTGCACAATATCATCATTCCTCTACACAAAAACAGTGACGTGTTCGTTTACCTGCCGAGTCGTACCCGCGGTACTCCAGCCGTTGCAAACCTTTGATCAGGACCTCAAGGATCTCACGCCGAGTGCGAGGGACGTGATAGTTGAGATACGCAAATATTCCTATGGAAAGAGAATGAATGAAGAGCTCTCATGACAAACACGTGTCTTAATGCTGGATTGTTTTTAGATGTGAAGAAAAGTGCATGTATATACAATACTTTACAATAATAACCTTCTGGCTACCCTACAGATCTTTCAGCATTCTGTATCGCAAATTCTGTCCCGTGCCTACTGTACACACACTGTATAGACAAATGAACTGGGACACCTGACTTTTTTCAAGTATGGTTTTTCCCTAAACTGCTACCACAAAGGTGGAGTCACACAATTGTATTGAATGTCATTGGATGCAGGAGCATGTAGCTGAATTGAAATATGAAACCCAAACCTGCCCTGTAAACAAAGCCAGCTCCATGAAGATATGGTTTACATGGTTTGGAATGGAAGATCCTGCCTGCTATAGAGCTCTGACCTCAACCCTATTGAACACCTTTGGGATTAATGGGAACGACGACGGCACCACAAACCTCCTCGACGTCATCGGTACCATCAGAGCAGCTTGCCTGAAGTGTTTAGGTTTATAATAACCGCAAATGGGAATGCTGTAAACTATCTGTGGAATGTTCAAACAGCATATACCAACCCTATGTTCAGGTGTCCACCACGGCCCCGACCCCCCATATAGTGTACAACTCATTTTTTGTATATTTTTAATAAATAAAACATTTATACTAGTGAGCAATCACAGTCTTTTGAACCTCCAATAGAATAGCAACAGATTATCAGCAATAGATTCTGCTGAAGGTCTTCCAGTGTCGAGATACAAGCAGACCTTGGCCATATCAGGTCCATATCAGACTAATATCAGTCTCTAGACAATACAATCAGAGACTAACCATCACCAACCACACACACACACACCTCCGTAATAGACACATGCTCGGGTGTGAGGAAAACGTCAACCCTCACATGAGGAAGAACAGAGATAAAATAGTTTTGTCTCACAAAGAAAAAAAAACAAGGGTTTGAAGAACTGGTTTCTCTCCTACTGCCTGAGTGGAGGAGTGTGATAGAAAAATAATCAGTTTTTACAGCTTAGGAAGAGTCCACACAACTTACATGATACTATAAAATATTACAGCTAGCTGAAGTGCCGTTTATTCAATAATTAAATTATTACATTTAATTAAAACAACAATCAGACAAATAAGACAGACAAATAAGCAAACAAACAAATAAACGAGTGCGGTTTTCTGGTTACTATAAATACGCAAAATATTGTTACATCATAAATAATGTGCCTAATTTTTTTTTTAAAGTATAACGAATAATATTTTTTCATTCCCATTTTTTTTTTTTTTTTTTTTAAACACAGTTAATGTATGTACAGTGTTTATTGTTTGAGAGAACTCATTGTTCTTATTTTGTTTAATATTTTGGATTTTTTTGTAATAGTTTTTAAAGCTTTATTATATAACTGTGTTGGACTACACCCCCAGCCCCCCCCATAGAGTGTATATTCCAGAGAAAGATCACCAGAAATAATCCAACTTTTACTCCCTTACCCTTGTGCTCATTCAGTAGCATGAAGGGCTACCGTTTAAACTTAATTAAAAGAGGATAATAATGATCATAAATGATTCATCTATTAATTAATGGCTCCCCCTGTCTCCCTTCAAACAAAACGCAGAACTGTCTGGGAGTATGGCTCGGAGTATGGAAATGACCGAACAGAAGCAGCATTCAGCAGAGTTCAACACAACACACACTGATGCGTGTGTAAGACACTCACACACATACCCACCCCACACACACACACACACACACACACACCACACACACCCACAAGGCTTGGCTTTGTGAAATGCTGAGAGTCTGTGGGATTAAAAAAGAAGTGCTGAAATGGAAAAAACTAAACAAATTACAAATCCATTAAATAACAGCATAAAGAAAAAGGTGAATTTTGAATTATTTTTGTTACGTTACACAGGCACCATTGCTGTAACTATTCACTCCGATAGCATTACATACGAGCAGCTGCAGATGAGGAAAGTCAATTCATACTGTTGCAACGTGTTATAAAAATTAACACAAGTTAATGTGTGGAAAAAGGGGGGAAAGCTGCACTACGTGAGCAAACCTGGTGGAACAAAGACCACACTATGGCCTTAACCATGAAGCTTTTCTATACAAATGAATGAATGAACACTCATATGAACATCAGGTGATTGTATAGATGTGATCTCGGTGGACTTGGGTACACCTGTAAAGTGCAACGCTGACGCACATTTCTACATTTCTTTTATAAATATCAGATATGCATTTATGCCATTCGCTTTAATACAACTGAGCACCATAGAAAATGTGTTACCTTGATTAATACCCCAGCAGTGGAAGCTTTTCCGAGCCGGTATTTGAACTCACAACCTTACGATCATACAGTAAGTTCAACATCCTAACCACTGAGCCTGTACTTCCGTTTTACAGATTGTGCAACAAACAAACGGTCCTGCCTCGACCAATAAAGATGCAATTAGAAAAATGACACAAGCTGTTACAAAACGGTGTTTAGGAGCTTTTTAATGCATCGTAATAAACTTGAGCATTACTTTCAGTCTGCATAAACCTCTAATAATAAATGTGTGTTTTTACTTCCTTGTGTAAATTCAGCAATTCAATAATTTTCCTTTTTATGGTTTAAAAAAAAAGCCCCTTTTATTAATCCTCTGTAGAGGAAACAAAGGGCTCTTTATAATTATAAAAAAGAAAACGAAAATAAAAATCACCTCTAGATCACGACTGTCAGTTTGCGTAAACCTCTAATAATAAAAGCGCAAGAAGCCTGTGTGTGGCTCTGTAGTTTTATACTTTCTATACAAAATTATATATAATATACATGATTATAAATAATGTATAATATATAAAATGATATACTTTCTGTAAAGATAGATAGATAGATATTTTATTCATTAATCATTTTTATTATTAATAATAAAAAAGCAGCTTTTATTTTTTGCTGTTTAAGGGTCATTATTGTTTACAAGCAATTACATTTTCGAACATTTGAGTCTTTCATTACATAACTTTTTATTATTATAAATTATATTTTATAACAGCATTTTATATAGAAGCCCAAGCACTTTTGCGACAGTGAGACAGAATCAAAAACACATTCCTCATAAATGTTTGGTGTGGAAATTGTTTTTTTAAGAAGCTTGAGAAATTGTATATGTGAAAAAAAAAGAAGCTTAAATAGAGATTTCCTGCTTTTTAGGGCAAAGTCACTTGAGACACATATCGTAGAAAAGCAGTAAGTCATCTGGAAAAGGACATAAAAACAAAAGACATGGGGACACGGGGTGTTCATGTGTTTTTGTCCTCTTTGAAAGTCACCTGGTTGTAATTAATAAAGCCTGAGGCACACAGCAGACACGAGTTTACTCACATCCGGCATAGGAATGAATGAAAAGGTGAGCGTCCGCGGCTGAGTCCCAAACCACTCGTTAGTCCCTATCTAGGCGGACTACATAGTGTCCGATTATACTGCGTCTACACAGTCTCCAGTGCACTCTATAGTCAGAGACGTGGTGATTTGGAATCAGGCCCGATAAAACAACTAGCGTAGAAGACTAACGCAAACGTGATGCAGATGTAGGTTTCAAATGAACAAAACTTGGCTTTAAAAGTAAAAAAGGTGGAAAATGAATACATTTTATTAAAATAAAATTTTTTAAAAAGCCCAAATACAGACCAATACCACGGAAATAAAACAACCATTTAAAAGGCTAGCATCTTTTACATTCAAAAGTATCCAAAATCTTTATTTAATCCTCGCCTTAATGATATTACGTTACAGGAATTTATATTTAATTATGTATTCATGTAAATGATAATAAAAATGTTAATCCGGTGCGCTCGCGCAGTTGTCGCTGAGGTAAAAAAAAATATATATATAATACTAGCATGCTAACATCCATCCAAGGTGTTCTAGACAGCTATTAATAGATAATTAAATAAACCCCGAACACTTGAAGAAACGCCGGTGCGTTCCCAGCTTTTACCAAATACATGTTTAATTAATTTATATTATATATTTTTCGTTCCCACACTCACCACACATGTCTCCGGCGCGGTGATAAAACTACTGTTTAGTTTCCTCCTGCGACTGATTCAGTGTCAGGATTTAAGTCCCGCCCATCGCCGACTCCTATTGGATGACAGTGAGGCGGTCACCGCGTAGTCGCGACTGATTGGTCAAACTGGCTGTCACTCACGTTCGGGAGAACAGATAGACGTGGCAGCAGGATGCGTCCATGATGTTGGCCAGCACCTGAGCGCTGTCTCTTACCTACTGCCATCAAATATAACGAGTTCCGTGTACACAGTGGACCACACCTGAGCAATCTAACGTGTATCCTTGATAGGTTTGATTAGGTGCCTTTACACATACACACACACACACACACACCCCAAACACACATGCAATTCTTTTCAACTGGCTCTGAAAGGAACCTAATTAATTTTTTTCTTAATAATTTAAGCCACATATCTCCAACTTTAACCCAAAGGTTAATTAATCAAAAACGTTTCTGAATTCATGCACCTTTATTAATATAAGACTCTTTATAATCATTTATGAGATGAAATTATGCATGAGATGAAAATCACCTCCAGATCGTTACTGTCATTTTGCACATATCTTAAGCTACCAACTCTTCTTTTAAAACAAACAATCTACACTTATTATACAAGGCTTGGCTGAACAAAAGGTGTCCAATCCAATCCAATCCAATCCAATGCACAACAGGCAGGTGTGGGAGCAGGTTTTCATTCCAAAACAGCAAGTCATCAAACCAGATTCTACCTGTATGATTGCTTGATCTAGGGTTAGTTTTAGTTTGTGTTTTTTGTCAAACAAAAGTATAAGAAATTACAGTATATTTTCAAATGTTTTAATTATGATGTGTCCTTAATTACATTTATACACATTCACATTTCAAGAAAAAAGAAAACGAACAAAATTCATTGTGCATGCGAGGGTTTGTGTGTTCTTGCGACAGTGCAATAAAGGAAATCAGTTAAATAAATAAAAATATATGATCAACTTTAACCGTTTCAGATATTCCCGTAATAAACGTTCCATAACGGTTCTAAAAATCCCCTTAAAATGTCTGAAGGAAAACCTGTTTACTTTTTTGTGCAATTGTATTAGTGAGCATCATCCTGTTTTTATCGATGTCAGCCTCTTCATTCTCGATCAGATGTTCAGATCCTGCTTACTCTCCCGCACTCACTTGTGGGTCTGCTGATTCAATTCCTCGGCTTCGACCTCGTCCTTCACCTGGAAGTAAGCAAACCGATCCGTATAATGTCACGCTGTATGCATTTGAATCACACATTGAATGCACGTCATCTATAAACTATAAGGATTGGAGTCATCAACAAAAACACTTCCTGTTCCCATCCTAAAGTTAATGGTTTTCCACCATTTTGCACACAAATACCATTTTTTCCAGTATTTCATTGGAATATTGTCTAACAGGAAGACAGGAAATGGAAGTGTTGTTTAGAGGTTGACCGATCGATCGGCCGTCTGATTAATCGTGCCGATCTTTTGGCATTATTTAATTGATTCTGCTGCAAATGAGGCCGATTATTAGGCCGGAGCATCTGACACACCAAACCTTCTCTTGCGTGAGAGAACAAAACTCTCTCATACCAGCAGGGGGCAGTAGTCTGCATTCGGCATCCAAACAGGGAAACCGTAAGAGCTAGAACCGTAAACCTATAAAGCAAGCAGCGTTTACACCGGCCCAAATCATTACTAAAGGATTAGACGTTTTTCAATCATGTCTGCTAAGTCGCGAAGACAAACGCAAGAATGACAAGCGTCTTTACCCCCCCCAATCAGCGAATGTGAGTGAATTTTTGAAACTGTATTATTAGTAAACTTTAGCTGTAGTTTACTCTACAGGGAGGCTCGGGTACCAAAACCTGCTAACAAAGTGCACTGATTGGTTCAGGGGAAGAAAACAAAAAAAAAAAGAAAATCGGCATCATATATCCAAATATGAATATACACCTCGTGATTCGCGTTCTTCTCCCACTCACCTGCTCCACCCCCTCAACCTCGGGGACGTAAAACTGCAGCATGTTCTGGATGCCGCTCTTCAGCGTGACGATGGAACTGGGGCAGCTGGTGCACGAGCCCTGGAGCTGCAGTTTCACGATGCCGTTCTCGAAACCCCGATAGAGCACGTCGCCTCCATCCTCCTGCACCGTGGGCCTGGGAGAGGAACCGGCACGAAAAACAATTTACTCCTCTTATATGTATAATGGAAGGAAAATATAAACCAGATAGAACCGGCGCGAGAGGAAGAGGCCGTGAAGATACCTGATCCGTGTGTCAAGCAGCTCTTTAATGATGGCCACCACCTCGTCGTCGTCATCCGAGGGCGCTAGATAGAAACGACAGGTAAATCAATAAATCAAGGTTTTATGATAGGTTATAACTAAGCAGGTAATAACTACAGCGTGAAAAAAAAATCCTGTCGGGACACCGAACACACAGTACCGGTGTCTGCACGTGGAGCGGCATCTTCGTTAACTACAGGAAGTCCAGACGTGAAGAAGTCCATAATGGTAGCGAAGACGTCTGGTTTAATCACCTTCCACTCCATGTGTGAATCAGTCTGGCAACAACAAAACTCAAGTACTTATGGGTGTTATATAAGCAGCAATTTGAGATGAATGAGATCTTTTTAGGAAGAAAAAAAATCTAATTTGCGTACCTTTGTGATGGTGATGAAATCAGGGCCTAAGAAGACACTTTTGACTCCGTCGATTCTGAAAAGCTGCCTGTGTTTAATAAAAAAAAAAAAAACAATTGTTACGATGTGACCATATGATTAATATGTGCTTCTTTTTTTCATCCTATTGCACATTTATTCCCCATTTGCTTCTGGGAAGATGTTCAATTCATTCATGTTCAATAGTTTTGAGAACTTTACAGCAGGAGATCTTACACTCCAACCCGTGTAAAGCATATCTTCAAGGAGCTGGCTTTGTGCACGTGGAACACGCTTGGGTCGTACGTTATCCGTGCGGATGAATGAACCGTTTCGATTAGAAACAACAACATACTAGAATGAGTGCATTATTATTATTACATTGGAGCGAATCGACATGTTCTGACCAATCAGAGCTGAGAATTCATAATGACAAGGGTTTTTTGTCTTCAGAGGGCAGAATAGGCTGCAATGGGTTTTAATAATAATAATAATAATAATAACAACCTGGCCAAGGGAGAGCAGAAAGCATCTCTTGGAGCCACAAAGTCCATAGTACCCGAGTCCAAGACCGTCCGCCCAGGCAGAAACTTCAAACTGTTTGGATTTGGAGTGTCTTGAATCTGAATGAACATGTTTCGCACTATTGGGGGGGAAAATAAAAAATAAGAAAATATTTTTATAAGTCAGTTGAACATCAAATCATTTATGCTCTAAATACTCACCGAACGTGGCTACAGGGCATCGTGGCAGCGTCGTCTTTTTGAAGGATAGCCTTGTGAGTGCAGCTCCATGGTGATGCCTACATGCAGGAGTTCTTCTGGGGATGGAGAAGTAAAATCAAACTTCATTTATTCATTCATTCATTTATTCACTCAGGATGTCATGCAGTGTCACGTGTTTAGACAGGAAGTATTATATGACCTGTCATTTAAATGATTAAACCACACCACTGTTCAACTCCTGACGACTGACCACGCGGCATTGAACATTTTCTTTAACAGCAGCTCTAAAGATGTCGTTCCTATAGCAACAGCTTGTTTTATATCAACTTTGGAGTATCATAACAGTCTGGGACTGGAGAATACAGAGTTATAACATTAATCCAGGTCTTAATAACATCAATATGACACCGCGGCTAAAGTAACATTTAATATTACAGAGAAACGCAATAGAACAGAGCTCTGCATCACGGACAGGAATCTCAGACAGTGAGAATGAATGGCATCACTAAAGCGAGAAACCCAATGAACACAAATCAACAAGTCTCCTTTTACTGCAGCCACAGCTGCACCACCACTAACAGAAGCAACGATATTAAGCCTTATAACATGACCCCAGGTTTTGCGTACATTTCTGTGCATTTTTCGATGTCCAGCGTTTTTTTCTCTTTCTTGTAGGCAACCAAATTAATACATTTTCTTCTCCTCTGCCAGCCGTCGTGGGATAAAAAAAACAGCAATTAAATTCACACGTATGTATTTGAGCTTGTGAAGTTTGCTAAAGATGCGAGCTCTGATCAGTGACGCTTTATAACCGTCCAATCAAATAACGTGAAAATGCCAAGGTTATTGGACGCCTGCTAGATGGCCTCGGTGCTGCCAACTCGAAATCTGATTGGTTAAAGCGCCAGGCTTCAAGCAACATGTACTTTAATTTAATAATTGAATAAATATTAATGGTTGCAAATATATTACAGCGTAAGTCAGTACTAGAGTTTAGTATAATAATAATAATAATTAATAATAATAATAAAAAGACACTCAGTCCTAGTCAGTGACGTTGAGACGCTGCACAAATAAACCCGTTATTTATTTTTACCTAGAAAACTAAAATCATCACATCACAAACGATTACACCATGAAATTCCCACTTACGCTCCCCTGACCAGTAAAAATAGATTCCGTAAACCACCTGCACCCCTGTACGCCGCCATGTTTGTCAGGCTGAAATGGCGTCACTTCCGTCACAACTCAGCAGCGATAAAAGATAAACTTCCGGTTTACCCGACAGGCGCTAGGTGGCGCGCAATACTCTGTGAGCGTGTAAAAAACAAACGCTGCAATTCATTTCTTTACTGACGAGGAAAGTTTTTAGAAAATCATTTCGAAATGTGACTATTCCTGGGAAGAATAAATATAAGATGATATAATATTACAAGACAAAATAATATAATGATTAAAGTAAAAAAACAACAACAACAAAAAAACCCATGGCTTTAATGGAGGCCATTTTATTACCCTTGAGGAATGGAGTCTAATTTGTACTTTGGTTATAATAATGATAATCTTTCAATTCTGACTTTGTCTGTTGTCCTAATTTTGATCATGCCTGAACTAAAATGATTCTTGGAACGGTTTAGTGGTTCTGTAATGTGATCTACAGTCTACATGTCCTAACATGCTCTTCGGATCTGCCCATTTCATCCCGACGCTCTACCTTTGGATGGAGTTCTCTTCAACTCAAGACACTCTGTACAGCTGAGGATGGTTCTACATCCTAACAGCCTAACGATCCATGAAGTTCCTGAGCAAGAACTTTGAGAATGAGAATTCGGACTGTGATAAATCGAAACTAGTCTACAGGACCTCAATGCGCATGAACAGTTCTGCGTTTAACGACCCATCGCTGAACAACAATGAGGGAACTGTAATGAAAGGATATTCGGTGGCACCCAGAAGAAAATGGGTTCCATGGGGTTCCTCTCAAGGTTTCTTCCTCATGCCATCTCGGGGAGTTTTGCCACAGTCACCACTGGCTCACTACGGATAAACTTTAAATGATAAGAAACAAACTTATAGGCACTAAACACTTCACTTTTCCTTTTTAAGCACATTATTTGCAGACTCACATGCTAGAATCGTAAATACTACCTGATGTACTGATTACGTACTGTATTTCACATGTATTTCACCCTTCCTTCTTCATAAACATCAAATCAAGACGTAGCTGCAGTACAGAAACGACTAAATAATAGAAGCTACCACCATTTCGCATCAAACTCATATTACCCCCTCCCCTTGCCCAGTGCTGACACGCACCCAGAATAACGCACTTACTGAAGATGGATGTACAAATAAATGACTGAATGCATTATTTATTTTTTATGGTTCCAAACCCTATAGCCAGTCAAGTCAAGTTTATTTGTATAGCGCTTTACACACCAGACATTGTCCCAAAGCAGCTTTACAGAATTTACCAGTTAAGGTGATCGATGTGTATTTATTCCTGATGAGCAGCCGTGGCGACTGTGGCGAGGAAAAACTCCCTTAGATGTTATGAGGAAGAAACCTTGAGAGGTACCAGACTCAAAAGGGGAACCCATCCTCATTTAGGTGACATCAAGAGTGTGATTATAGTCTTTAAACAATACAGAACACTGGAGAGTGAGAACTAACATGAGCTCCGGAGTGTAAGATTATGAGTAATGACTTTTCTACAGGTTTATAGTCATTTGTGGTTATAAAACTACTGAGCAACTCAACATTTGCGATCATCACAGATCCAACACCAGCGATAAGGATGTACATAAATCACAATTATTTCCCAATAAATGGTGTCTGAAAACCCGACTGCAGGCTTATGTCCTCCTGCTAAAAACCTCCATTCTTCTGGGAAGGCCTTCCACTAAATTTTATGGATGGTTGTCTGTGAGGATTTGTCCTTCAGGAATAAAACACGCAGCATGATACTTATGATTATTTATTTATTGCAATAACAGCATGCCTAGTCATATTTAATTCCTTACATACAGTAAAACACAAGATGCATCACACTCAACACACACCTCTTTGCATTATTTTTAGGGGAAAAAAAAAAAAGGTTGAAGACTGGAAAGCCACACACTCAAAAAGGTTCAAACATGAATACATTTCATGTCTCCACACACCTTAATACCTCCTAAATAACATCACTTTCCCACAAAAGGAGTGTCAGGTTTATACCAAAGGCAAAGCCGTTGCATTCAAGGTACACACACACAAACAATGACTGACAAAGTCGAAGAGGGAAAAAAGAAAATGAACAGACAGACAGAAAGTTTGGAACCAAGGGTTGAAACCCAAACTTATGATCCCCTGAAGAAATACAGCACTGGATGTGTATATATTTATGTGTTCAAGTGATGAACTGCGCAATACTATGGAGCGTAATGTCCACATTCGAACGTGGCAACGTGGACGAATCGGTCTTCTGGAGTGCGATTATTTGTCGGATTTCAGCGATCATCGTTTGTACAATCATCAAATAGCTTAAGTGCCGGCATCGACACGTGACGGCGTGGTGTCACTTTTAATCGCAAACTACAATCAGTTTTTATGCACATGATTCAAAATCCAGCATGTGAAAGATCCTGAAAGGAAAATGACTCTGAAATGGCAGAAATGCTAGGTTTCCTCAGGGTTCTCCATTTTCCTCCCGTCTCTCCAAATCATTGTGGTTGGAGAATAGGTGACTGCAAATTGTCTCTAGATGTGCGAGATGTTTTATCGAGGAGAGTTGTCTCATCCAGGAAGTAGCCCTGCCTCGTACACAGCATTCCTGGGGTACAAGCTCCGGATGTTTTCATCGTGTTCAGGTCGTGCTGAAGTTAATAATGATTATAATAATAATAAAATTGCTAAACCCATGTGAAAAAAAAATCCATGTCAGGAAGCAAGAACCGATGATATTAGTGCTATTCGATCAATTTGTGCAACCACCAAAGCGTAGCCCAATAAACACTCAGGCGAGAACTTCTCCATCGGTGGGAATTCTTCCATCACCAGTGTAAATATAATAAGAGAGTGCACCAAGTAGGTTTACATTCCAGCAGACACCCCTTTTTCAGGGTCAAGTGTACACTCATCTGAAAAACGATGAATAAATCAACATTATCGCTCAGCATTGGAATAAACCGAGGTAGGCGTGGAATACAGACATTTGGGTTTGCGCTGTAGTTCAATCCAGGTTCGAGACAACGCCTCAGCAAGTACGTGCTTCGCTCTGGCACGCGGTTTTCTCGTTTTCACATTAGCATTCGTATTCTCCAGTAGACGATTTTATGCATCCTTCCAACAATCGTCTGAAATGAAGGGATGCATCAACGATTGGAATAGAACGTAGTCCCACCTTAATGCTTCTCCTGAGGTCCTTTACGATGAAACGGTGCGGAGAGAAACGGATCGTCAGAGGTAACTTCGGGACCCTCGTAATGTCTCGAGTATTTCGCTAAAGCCTGAGGTCGAAAGGGCAACGGGGCCACTTGATCGAGGACGCTCTGTTCGTGGCTTGCGTGATTTAAAGGCACCACGTTGGAGCGCTGCGTCCCAGACTGTGCGACTGGATGAGTGTAAACTGTCCCCTGTGTTTCCTTTTTCTTTCCGAATGGGGCCTGGAGGAAGACGTCCAGTTGCTGAGGCGGAGCCACGGGACGAGGAAACGGAGCTTTCGCGAACACGTCCATGTTGCAGTCGGCTTCCTGAGACACGTGAAAAGGCGCTTTGGAGAAGACGTCCGGATCAGGGGGCTGGACCAGCAGGTCCGTGGTAATCAGAGACGACTGTTTGCTGTCGCTGGGTTCAAGGTCGAAGGATGTCTGGAGGTTTCCTGAAGCATCCAGGTCTTGTTCTTCGTCATCATCAAAGTCCTGCAGCAACGGTCTAGATCCACTGCAGTCGAGGCTCGAGGCTTCGCTTGGCCTGGCGTCGCCAGTCTTCTCGTCTTCATCGCTGGAGTGCATCCAGTCTTCAGTTGGGTTTTCTGCATCGCCACCTTCTAGAAGCGTGTCATAGCCGTTAGTCTCCTCTCTGGCTTCTGGAGAACAGAAAGACAAGAAAACATGACATCAATGAGTATCGAGTGCGGATACTTATATGTCACATGAATGCTATGTCAGATGACACTTTCCTGATTTAACTATTTTATCTTATATTTACCTCAGATGTAGTCGATCAGTCAAGACATGTAGCGCGTGCTACATAGCTAAGTTAGATAACATGTAAAGAAAGCCTTCACGTGAACAATTTTCCATATAACAGACTTCCTTTACATGTTAGTAACATTTGTAGCTCCAAACTAAGGAGCACATGTTTTGACTGGTCTAGAACACAAACACAGACCAAACGAATGAACTATTTTCGAAAGAAGAAATAAAGAAACAAAAAAAGAAAATGAATACACTAGGGGGTGTAACGGGCCACAAAATTCACGGTTCGGTACGTACCTCGGTATTTAAGTCATGGGGGAAGAAAATTGGCACAAATTAAATTGATTCATTAGATTAAATTAATGAAAACATTAATTAAATCGTTTACATTTGTTAAACCCCATTGGGTAATACAGATGTGTATATAAGTGTATGTGTATGTGTATATAAGTGTGTTTGTGTGTTTTACATTTAATTTTCAAAAGATATGATCTACTTAACTGTCCTACTTATTTCAGCACACTTTAACAAATGTCTTTATTCCTTCCATCCTTCATTCTTTCACTACCTCGACATGAGAAATTGTCAGGATTTTCTCCTTTTAAAAGAAATTCTTGAAGCTGGACATAAAATGCTAAAGATTCCATAGCACTAGCCACTTCCTGGTTAGCGGCTAACGCTAGCGCTATGGACTCTTTAGCGTTTTCATGCATGTGAAAAACAAATCTTATTTACTGTACGGAGCGAGTCGCCACAGTGACACTGCACTAACTCTAGTTTCTTTTTTTATACCCCTGGCGTTGTTGTGTACGTTTTCAATTTTAGTAATAATTTAAAAAAGTAAACGTCCTCAAAAGTAAAAGGCGGAGACTAAACAAACTTGTGGTTCGCCGCTTGATACGTCCTGAGGGATCTCAGATTTCAACTAATGTTCTGGACGTAAAAAGGATTGCGAAAGCCCTGTATCGAAGAATTTCGGTACGAATACGTGCACCGTCACACCCCTAGAATACACACGTATATTCAATTCACAACAACGCTATGGAGGAACACCAAAAAGCTACAACACTGCTATATTCCAACCCACAAACAACAGCTAGCACAAAAAGACTACAGCATTGTTTCCACAAATGGAAAAAATAAAAATAAATGTGTGTGTGTGTGTGTGTGTGTGTGTGTGTGTGTGTGTGTGTGTGTATATATAATATCATACTGTATGGACAAATGTATTGGGACGCCTGACTTTTTAAAAGTTTGAGTCAAGGGATACAGGATGTCTCTGGGATGCGGAAGTATAAAACTTTCTCTTCACTTAAACTATGAGACCCAAACGTGTTCCAGCATGATAATGCCCCTGTGCACAAAACCAGCTCCATGAAGATGTGCTTTACATGGAAGATCTTGCGTGACCCTATTTAAACCCTATTAAACACCTTGGAGACGAATTAAAACTGCACCCCAGGCCTCCTCACCTCACCTACTCCAGTACCTGACGTTACTAACACCCTTGTGGCTGAATGTATTGGTACGCACGAATCTTATGCTCAGGTGTCCATAAACCTTTGGCCATAGAGTGTACATGTATGTATGTATGTATAAAACAAGGAAAAGCAAAGTCAGACATGAGATACAGATACGGAGATACGGAGCAAACTCTTACCTTCAGACTGTGGACAGA
The DNA here is from genome assembly GCF_014805685.1 of Silurus meridionalis. Lineage (NCBI taxonomy): Eukaryota > Metazoa > Chordata > Actinopteri > Siluriformes > Siluridae > Silurus > Silurus meridionalis. The sequence continues at coordinate 3,499,516 of NC_060900.1, read as the reverse complement.
GGGTAGCGCATGTAGGAAAGGTTAATAAAGCAGCAGACTACGACTCTACAGTTCTACACGTCTAAACAAGGACTAATTTTTGAACAAATTCTCAGTCTACACCTCATCCAGTTACTTCATTACACTGTAAAAAATGTAAATTTTTGTAAAAAAAAAAGAAAAAAAAAGAAACAAATTACTTGTTACTTTTAAGAAACCTGTCTTCTTTTCTCTTGTATATTTAGTATTGCTCTTTAATAAAGAAAAAAAACTTTATATCCAATTACTCGATTAATAGATGGATTAATCGGTAGTTGATTAATAGTTGATTGCTAAAATAATCGATAGCTGCAGCCCTTTTTGTGATATTCAATAAAACAAACTATAGTAAATAGTTCAAATAAAAAAATACCCAATTTCCTTAAATGAGAAAATTATGCAAGAGAGAGGAAATATGTTTTAACCTGATGGGCGTGGTCTCTTCCAGGATGGCCCCACCCCCAGTTAGCGGTTTGACGAGGATGGAAATGATGTTGACTTTTACACACTGGACTTCACACTCAGTACATTGCAATCGAACGAATCAGAGACTAAAGCAATGTGTTAGGCAGTGCCCTCAACCACCACCACCACCACCACCACCACCATCATCATCACCATCATCAAAACACCAAGTAAGGGAATATCTTCTGGAAGGACATTGTTCGTATTTTGTTCTTGTGGCTTGAATAGGACTGTCACCAGTAGTATTTGTTACCCGTTTCTACATTGATATATGATCATTTGTCAAGTCTGATTTTACGGTTGTTTATATAGAACCTATGGTGACCAGAAAGGGGAAAAAAAATCTAAATGTTAGTTTCAGGAAGACTGGGAAAAAAAAGAGGGGAAAAGGGAAATTAATTAAGGTTTGTAAAAGAAATGCTTAAGACAAGCTAGGGAATTAAAAAAACTAAACAAAACAATTTTTTACTTAAACAATATTTAATGCAGTGGAATGATCACCCGAAGCCTTTCGCAGTCTCAATCAGCTTCCTCCAAGTGACTCGGTTTTCTCTCTATAGGGCTGAATTATGACCTGGACTTGAGGGGCTTTTACACTGGCAGATTAGTCCAAAATAGAGCATAGTTAAGAAATTTAAAAGGTTTAACGTTGACCAAGAAGCACGCAGTGGTACCCGGGACCACCTGTAGGCAATGGTGGGCTGTGCGTTTCACGCCCAGGTCTTCAGTGGTGTCCTACCTAAATCAAGCCATCTCTTAATACCATCAGATGGCTGTTGAAAGCATAGTTATTATAATATAAGTGCAGTATAAACAGAGCGCTGCATCACAGATTCAACACGTCTCCTTTCACTGTAGCCACAGCTGCATCGGTTTTAACCTCGTAAAATGATCCCGAGTTTTCCTTGCATTTTTTCAGCGCATTACGGTTTTCCTTTTGGATTTAAATGAAGACAAATGTGTGTTTTTGTGCAAATCATAAAGGAAATAAAACACATCGTGGAAAAAACTATAACAACCGTTTTGAACCTTTCGACCTTTTCTTTACGATCTCCAGCTTTTCTTGAAAAGTCCGTCTTGTATATGTCCTTGTAATGTATCTGCGACCAAATAAATTTCTTCTCCTCTGTCAGCCGTTGCAGGATGAAAAAAAACAGCGATTATATATAGATTAATATATTTGAGCTTGTGCAGTTTGCTACAGATGCGGATCGCGAGCTCGGACTTTCCAGGACAAAGGTCAGTGATTGCGAGTTTAGGCCAGCAGTGAAGACCTTGCTGGCCTTGAAGGCTCACCACTGCCTATAGGAGAAGGTCAGAGTTCTGTACAGTATGGCAATTTCTGTAAACATGAACTCGTGCTCGAGTGCGCACTCGGTCTAGGGGCTCTTCAAGCATGTTCGTGACGAGAGAACCTAGAATCTAGCGAGTCTGAAGCCAAACCAATTCTGTTGGAAAGTAAAGCACAGAACATTTGCACTCGAATTCAGACCTCAGTAAACATGGTCAGTGTGAACACCATCTTCAGCTCGTAACAAAAGCCAGAAAAAGATGACCGTCATTACATCCGCAACCTCGCACCATGTGCACCACTACACAACTCTAGAGACAAATTCGACATACACACTATGTTCTGTTCACATTTACAAGTTTATTCAGCATCTCAATCATTTCGGAAATTCAGATTTCTCATCGTCGTCTCATAAAAAATAGAAGGGATCACGGAGAAATAATACATCTGAGCCTGACTGCTAAAACACTCGCGGGGTCAAGTGTTGGTCGTGTTGTGTATTTTGTATTATGCTGAGCAGAAGGAAAAAGCTTTACACAGCAACACAAAAAAACATTGGGCTTAGCATTGAGCCATGGTGCAGCGTGCTTGTGTACTTGTGTGTGTGTGTGTGTGTGTGTGTGTGTGTGAGAATAGGATTGTTGCATAGGTCAGCCACATTACAACCCGCATACAATCAGAAGATACGACAAGACGAGGACTGCTAGAAGTCTGACGAGAATTGAAAACGCTTACTACAGAAATGTACAGAATCACACGAACAATACGATCATATTTGCAACCAAAACAGACAAAAAAAAAAGAAGAAATCTTTCATTTGATATGTCAAAATTATTTCAGGTTACAGCAGTGCATTAGCAGTCTGTAGACGGTACTGCTCTGGTTCTGGGACACTAAATGGACAAATGTTTTGAGACACCCGGCTTTTTCATCAATAAGTGATTCGTTCCACAAAACGTTTCCACAAAGTCAAACAATTGTACTGGACCTTTGTCCTTGGATAAAGTAACCTGAAATATTCCCTTGACATGAACTAGGAGACTCAAACAGGTGAGGTGTCGACAAACGTTTGTCCCTATAGTGTACGCAATCATTATTTTTTTGCTGCAACGACACGTCCTGGGAAAACTGTACTCTGAAATAGTGCTCGATGCTCTGCGTATATAAATGCAACACCCTTTCTGTGTGTAATATTCATTATACCGTTATATACGATAGACGGCTGTGTACTAAAACTCGTTCAGGCAACACGAGGCAGGTGAGGGGTAAAGAAGAAAAGACGTGAGGCGACCTCAGGAAGACAATTCCATCATTAGCCTGGTTAAAGAGGACAGGAAAAAAGAGAAAGTCTCACAGCATGAAAGAAAATAAAGGTTTATGTGTGGGAAAGTGATTGTAAGATATAAAAGACCAGATTGAATCATTTTTCATAAATCTTTAACCACTGGATGCACCAACTGGTGGTAGAGAAGCACAAAATCTACCAATGTCTTTCTTTGAAGCAACGTATTCCATGTCCTCAGTTTTAGCCACGAGAGCCTGATAAAAGGTAGCCACGCCCACTGCAACACAAGTCCCTCCTTTTGTCTCATTTGTCAACATCTTGACACTAAAACATGTTAAAATATAATCACCTTCAATCGTTTTTTGAGGCCATTTTTTGAAAAAAATGATTGAAAGCCCCAGCAAAGTATAAAAATCTCTGGAAACTCTAGAAGCATAAAAACCAGATGAATATGTAGGAAAAAAAGCATGATAAGACCAGCTTTAAGATCTTTGCACTTCAGAAATGCAAAAAACAAAACACAAAATACGCACTTTATTAACTGTAATAAAAGTGATAACTATTTTAAAACTGTGATTATGATGAACGAGATAAATGACTGATATTCTAACTAAGTTGTCTCAAATCTTTTTATATTTCCATATTTACAGCTTTTTTTTAATTATTTATTTCTATCTAATGTAACACCTTTATAAAAAAAAAAAAAAAAAAAAAAAACACAACACTGATGAAACAAATCATAAGAAATCAGCTTAAAACCAAAAGCTTCAGAAGCGAAAGAACGACCGGACGCCTGAAAAGGCAGAACGAAACGCAATAAATGACACGTCCTGAGGACAGCAATAAAGCTGAATTTCTAATCTCCGATCGCATTAAAGGTCCGGAGCGCATACGCAGCGGCGTAGCTACATCGAGCGATTCGATATTGCAAGCGGATTCTGCTGATATGTCGGTAAAATACGATATTGCACATGCAAAGCTCGGAGTAACCGGGATCGGACCTGCACTGGCTGGGTGCATACAAAACTACATAAAGCCTTGGTTATAATTGTGATCTTGGCAAGCAGATATGTGTAGAAGTTGATGTTTGGAAGAGGGAGAGAGAGACTTCACGTGTAGTGCACTTCCTGTGCGGATTTCTGGGCTTTTGTAAAGCTGGATTGTGAAGTCGAATAGAATGCAATGAGTTGTATTCTGTATATAACTCCGTTTGTAATTTTCCTTTGAATGAACTATAAAACCTGAACCTGTTCCCTGTGCACATCTCAGCTCCATGAACATATGTAGTGGAAGATCTCCTGCTATATAGAGCTCTGAACCCTATTGAACATGAATGAATGTGAACACTGACTGCACCCTCAGGACCTCACCTACATCAGTTCCTGACTTTACCAAACACCCTTGTAGCTGAATGAGCTCAAATCTCCAAAAGATTTTAGTGGAACATCTTCCCAGAAGAGTGGAGGTTCTTATAGCAGCAAATAGAGACTAAATGTGGAATGGGATGTTCAAAAAGCACATACCGAAATGATCAGCTGTCCACTAACTATATACATATATATAGTATGGAGCAAAACATGACCATTGTATACGCTTACCCTTTTCTTTTAACCATCAAATTTGTGGCCTCTGAGATTATTCGAGGCATGTTGTAATGGAAAGGAGTTACTGGACTAGTAGCAGGATAAATGCTGATATTTATACTTTGGTGATGAGGCATGTAAACATATCAGCGTTAACCCACAGTCATTACCTCAACACAGCATTTAGTGAATTACGATGTTGCTGATCGGTTGGGAATCGAAAGCATTTCCAGTTAGGACTCGCACTAGGGTTGGGACCAGACCCATAGCAGAACCAGAGCAAATGTGAAACAGATATGACATTACACGCGTTTATACAAAGCCATTTCTGGAAAGAGGTGGACGAAGATCTGGAGGAACATGAAAAAAGAAAAAAGTGGGTGTAAACTACTGCTTTATCACATATTGTAGTTTCCTTCTTGAATCCCTTCCACGCTGCAAAATCCAGAAATGAGGCTTTGTTTGTTGTTGTGAGATTTTGCGATTTCGTACGCGCAACACTGCCCCCTAGTGTGCACGCTATGTGAAAGTCTGCACAATCGCGAAAGGAAAAATCGGCCATGATGTGGCGGCTGTACAACACTGTATGTGTTTGTAGCTACACATAGCATAGTGTATCTTTGGACTAAAAAAAGTGTGTGGGGAGGGGGGATGATCAGTAGAACGCACGTTCTTGGTTCTGAACCGACGGATCCACCGGTTCAGCTCCATTTCTGAATTAATTTACAGTTTATGAAGTGAAAAAGTTCTTGTACTGTCCTCACTGTGGAACAGATCTAGCTCTGTCCTGCACTACGCCATCCAGCATGATGGATTTTTATAGAAATAATGCAACAGAAGGTTAAAAAAAAAAAAAAAAAAAAAAAAAAAAAAAGATGAACAACAGTAAATGTGATTAAGAGAAAGACAAGGGAGGTGGAGAAGGACAAGGAGGAGGACAAGGAGAACAAGGAGAACGTCCATAAGACGATATTTTGGAATCCGTTATTAAATGATCTCATTTCATTCAGAACCTAAACTATAGCTTTGTTCACGGATTGCACATTTTCCCTGCAAGTTTTTTTCTGTCCCTCTCTTTTTTCTCCCTCTCTCTCTCTGTTTCTCTCTCTCTCTCTCTCTCTCTTTCTCTCTGTGTCTTCTACAAGTCGATGAGCTGGTCCACCAGCAGCAGGGAGCAGGCCAGATTGGGCAGACTGGCCTCTGAGCTGCCATTGTTGCTACCACCTAGAACATGGCAGAAAGAGAGAGAGAAAGAGAGAGAGAAAAAAAGAGAGAGGAATCAGAAGGGGAAAATAGATAGAAAGATAGAAGAGGAAAACAGATGCGTGTGCGCAAAATATGATAAAGAGAAAATGGCAAAAAGTAGTGAAAGATAAAAACAAAACAAACAAAACAAAACAAGCAAAAATAGGGTGGGAGGTGTAATTGCAACAAAAGGATTGTGGAGGAAAGAGGGAGGGGAAAAAAATAAAGAGAAAAGGTAAGTGGAGGTTCCTTGCGAGAAGCTACAGCATTTTACAGTGGGAAGACGTTACGTTTTTGCTCCGGTCGCATCGCTGCTCACGTCTGTATTAATTATTCACACATACTTTTATACCTCAGCGCTGATGAATGTTTCATTCTGATTGGTCAGAAGGTGTTAATTAACAAACACTCTGTTCTAATATGTAATTAGGGGAATGCAAACGTTCAGAAAATGGACAAAAGTATTGGGACACCGGACTTTCCGGAAAATGTTCCCGCAAAGATGGAGGCCCATCACTGTATAAGACGGATGAGGTAACATGAAATTGTCTCTTCATAATGTCCCAGTGCACAAAGCCAGCTCCATGTAGATATACTTTACATGGCTTGGAGTGGATGATCTACGAATGCTGACTGCACCCCAGGCCTCCTCACCTCAACTCACCTTACCTCCTCGAATACATCTGTACCTGATTTTTTTTTAACTAACGCCCCCTTGTGGCTAAACGAGCACAAATCTCCACAAAATCTAGTCAAAATTCTTCTCGAAAGAGTGGAGCTTATTATAACATCACATGGGAACCAATTGTGGAATGGTATATTCCAAAGTGTATGTTCAGGTGTCCACAAACTTTTGTCCATTATGTAATTCCTCAAGCTTTGAGGATTGGGTTCACCTCATAACCATCAACCCATCTAAAAGTCTAACCTGCAGCACGGTTTAATTAGTTTAAAGATCATTAGTAGGCCTCTTCCTTTCGGTTTTTGGAAGATTGTTGGGACAAAAATCAGGAGGCATGTGACCCGTTCCTGTTCCTTACCTTGGCTGGGGGTTTTAGAGATGAGAACTGGAATGGGGTCAAACTGGCTGTCCGGGTTTTGATCCGGCGCTGGAGAGGGTTTGGAAGAGTCAGAAAGGAAAAAAAATAGAGCATGAGAAAGAAACAAAGGATAGAAAGTATGAATGAAAGTGACAGGTAGTAGGAATTGAAACAAGAAGAGCAAGGTCAACCTGAATAGAAAAAGCTGCACTAGATTGCAAAGGTTCCACACGTTTATTTGTGCTGTATTGATGCCTTTTTACAATAGAAGTGTTTATGACATTGCTGTATTACTTCCTGGTGGAAAACTGGGAGCAGTTTTTTTTTTTTTTTTTTTTTTTTTACAAAAAGCCCCTCCCATCATCAGTATCTACTTTTTTGTTATGCAATTTTGTCGTATCGCTCGTATCATCTTAAGATCGGCAAGTGGAACCATCGGAAGTACCGTAATTTCCGGACTATTAAGCGCACCCAAATATAAGCCGCACCCACTGAATTTGACAAAGATTTTTATTTTGATCATAAATAAGCCGCACCTGTCTAATACATCGGTGCGCTGAAAGTCACAGAGTCTTTTCACATAAACCGAGTTGATTAAGCAAAATTCTTGTGCCAAACATGATAATAGGATCATTATAGTTGTAATAAATCATTAACACTTTGGATACTTAAGTACATTAGAAGGCAAATACTTTTGTACTTTTACTCAAGTGAAAGTTGAGAAGGACACTTTTACTTTTATTTATTTTTACTTTTACTTTTAGTTTGTGTTCTTCGTCCACCACTGGTGAAAATTGATCAACACCAACTGCCCATAAAGTTTTAGGTTTATAAATGAACCCTAGAATTAAAGATACACCTTTACTAGAAAAGTTATATTCGGAAATGTTGTATTCAGAAAACCGTCGTCGTCTCATTCAAGAGCGTTTGTCTTACCGGACTGAATCTGTGCACTGGCCAGTGGAGCCGGAATGAACTGCTCCAAAGATTGTGCAGGAGTGGAGGACATTGGGGAAGGCAGCACCTGAACTTCTGATGAGGAATGAGAGAGTAGGGGACCACCGAGCAGAGATTCCCCTCCACCCAGGGCATCTGGTTGAAAGAATGGAGGAAAGAGAAGGAGGACAGAAATGGTTAGAGGATGCACAGATGAGGGATTAAAGATTGCCAAGGCAGGAAACGGAAAGCGAGTAATCGCATAAGCAGTTCGAGTGAAAGGAGATGGAGAGGAAGGAAGTGGAGAGAGAGGAAATCCGTGTGAGATGTTAGCATAGCGTTGGGGAAAGCAAATTCATCTGGTAGGGAAATCACTTCCACATTTGAAGTCATTGAAAGCACTCGAAGATTGCTTTCAGAGTGAAACCGCTTAATTACTATCCAACTATGAGACCCGATTTTCTTCAACAGTGCAGCTCGTGTCACAAAGCTGCTCAAACGAAGCAAAAATCGGCGCATTTACTGGATTTTGAGCTTCTTATCACGTTTCTGAAGGCTTCTTGTTTTCACTGCTTGGCCTATTAATGAATAATCACTATGAAGCATTGGAAACAGACTGATAGAGAATCGTGAAGGTGAAAGAAGAGAAAAAATGGAAAACAATCAGCCAGATCAACACTGTGACGTAGGAAAAAAAACGAGAAATAGAACCGATGTCATCGGTAGGGCTGCAAAACTTTTAATGGGGAATTTTGGAAATATTCCAAGGAATTTATGGAAATTAATTGGAAATTTATATAAACCGTATCATATACAAACATCAATATAAACAATTTGTTTTGGTCATACGATTACATGTATGTAAACTAACATGTTTTAAAAATTTTTTTTTATTGAATTGTTAGTTTAATTTTGTTGTTTAGTATTGTATGAGGAAGTCAGGTGTGTCAGAGAAGTATGTGAGGGTGGTGCAGGACATGTATGAGGACAGTGTGACAGCAGTGAAGTGCGCAGTAGGAATGACAGACTGGTTTAAGGTGGAGGTTGGACTGCATCAAGGATCGGCTCTGAGCCCTTTCCTGTTTGCAGTGGTGATGGACAGGTTGAAGGACGAGGTCAGGCAGGAGTCTCCGTGGACTATGATGTTTGTGGATGATATTATGATTTGTGGTGAGAGTAGGGAACAGGTTGAGAAGAGCCTGGAGAGGTGAAGGTACGTTATGGAGAGGAGGGGAATGAAAGTCAGTAGGAGTAAGAGAGTACATGTGCGTAAATGAGAGGGAGGGCAGTGGAGTGGTGCGGTTGCAGGGAGAAGAGGTGAAGAAGGTGGAGGAGTTTAAGTACCTGGGGTCAACAGTGTAATGGATAGTGTGTTAGAGAAGTGAAGAAAAGAGTGCAGGCAGGGTGGAGTGGGTGGAGAAGAGTGATAGCAGGAGTGATTTGTGATAGAAGAGTATCTGTGAGAGTGAAAGGGAAAGTTTATAGGACTGTGGTGAGACCTGAGATGTTGTATGGATTAGAGACAATGGCATTAACAAAGACAGGAGGTGGAGCTGGAGATAGCAGAGCTGAAGATGTTGAGATGTTCGTTGGGAGTGAACACGATGGACAGGATTAAAAATGAGTTTATTACAGGGACAGCGCATGTAGGACGTTTTGGAGACAAGGTGAGGGAGGTGTGATTGAGATAGTTTGGACATGTGCAGAGGAGGGACATGGGGTATATCGGTAGGAGAATGCTGAGGATGGAGCCACCAGGAGGGAGAAAAAGAGGAAGACCAAGGAGGAGGATTATGGATGTGGTGAGGGAAGACATGCAGGTAGTTGGGTTGAAAGAGGCAGATGTAGAGGACAGGGGGGTATGGAGACGGATGATCCGCTGTGGCGACCCCTAATGGGAGCAGCCGAAAGAAGAAAAAAGTAGCTCACACACAGCAGTTTTAAACATGAATTTATGTAATATTTATGTAATTTATGTGAACACTAGAAATTTTTTTACGTTATTTTGTGTGCAGGATTTAAGAAATGCACCAGTAATTCCCATAGAAAGTTCCATAGTCATCAGATGTGCAAATTGCCTGCTCCTGGGATCGACCTTGTGGACAACCTTGATACACCATGTAGTCATCGGCGACCAATACGCGAGCGCTAATTAACGAGTGATGACAGGAAACGTCTCGCTGATAAGAACTCTGTCTACTCTGTCACACAAAATGATGGTAATACTGATTTAATCAAGCTTATAAAACTTTATAATTCACGTTTCTTGTCCTTGTGAATGACCTTGGCAATCGTTGTTCAACCAATGATATAACTTTACCTCTAAACAAAACTGTTCTTGAGTGTTTTCAGGGATAAACAGAACATATGACGTACGAGGAATTTGCACTGACCTGGCAACACAGGATCTGTATGTAGAGACTCCAGACCAGGAATCAGAGCATCCATTACGGCTGTGTACACAAAGAATGAATATGTGATTAGCGAAAAGATAACGGTGCACGATCTTTCCATTTCCAGACTTTTTTTTTTTCCAGGCACATAATGAAATGAAACGAGCGCACCGAGTCAGTCGTGCACCGACGGACAGATGGAATGATAGATAAGCTGGAGGTGACGCTCGAGGCTAGTGCTGGGGAGGAGGGTGAGAGATGCAGGGATAAAAAGAGAAGCAGACAGATGGATGAGCATCCTCCGCTTCTTGGGAGAGAAGATTGGGTAAAAATCATTGAGACTGCAGGGTATGTAGGAGAAAAGATGAGGAAAGAAAAAGAGGGGAAAATGAAATGTGGGGCATGGGGTAGGTGGTCAGAGGTGTGTTTACCGTGACTGGAGTCTACAGGACTAAAGGGGTCGTTCAGAGGGAGGTCAGGGATTAGCAGGGAGGAAGAAGAGGAGGAGGAAGGTTCTGGAGACTTCAAACCCTCAATCAACTTCTCTGTTCGGCAGAGAGGAAAAGAGTTAGAGAGAGACAAAAAAAAAATGGGAAGAGCAACAATAGAGAACAAGGTTTATGATAAGAGAAGAGAGAAATGTAGATATGTGAGAAAAGGAAGAGAGGGAGAAAAGAGAAAGGCGAAAGAATAAAAAGGAAATGTAACAAGCTATAAATAAGAAATATGCAAAGAGAATATGAAAAAGGTATAAGAGAAGAGTAGAGAAGATATAAGAAGAGAGAAAAGACAAAAAGAGAGAAGAGAAGAGAAGAGAAGAGAGAGAAGAGAAGAGAAGAGAAGAGAAGAGAAGAGAAGTTGTGGGAAAAATGTAAAAGAAAAGAAAGGTGCACAGAAGGAAAACTAGATGACATGTAAGAGTAAATGTAAAGAGAAGAGGCAAAAGAAAAATGTGAGGAAAAGAGAAACGTGAGAACAAAAGAGACGAGAAATGTAAAAAGAGGAGAGAAGAGTAAAGAAGAGAAATGTGAGAAGAAAAATATGAGAGGGAAAAGCAAGAAAAATGTGAGACCAGAAGAGAAGAGTAATGTGAGAAGAAAAGAGAAGAGAAATGAAATGAGAAGAGAAGAAAATAGAAGATAATAGATGAGAAGAACACAGAAGAGAAGAAAAGAGAATGGAAGAGAAGAAATGAGAAGAGAAGAGAAGAGATATGAGATGAGAACAGAAGAAAAGAGAATGGAAGAGATGAGAAGAGAAGAGATATGAGATGAGAACAGAGAAGAGAAGAAAAGAGAATGGAACAGAAGAGATGAAAATAGAAAAAAAGAGAAGAGAAGAGAAGAGATTAGAAGAAAAGAGAAGAAAAGAGAAGAGAAGAGAAGAGATATGAGATGAGAAGAAAAGAATAATGTGAGACCAGAAGAGAAATCAAACTAATCTATTTTTACACAGGAATTTACTCCAGTTGTTTTGTCTACTGATGTTTTCTTTGCGTCAGAACTCTGTAAACACAACATGCACAACACGAGTCGTCATCGTACACAACGTCTCATCACAGGCAGAAACTCGGGTGTGTTCAGTGAAAAAAGTACACAGACACAACATGGCTGCTGCTTCCTCGACCACCTGAGCTTCAGTTCCAAGAGGTGTTGGGACGAATGACAACCTACGGGGCTCATTCGATGTTTTTCAGTGAAGCGTTAACAAGGATCTCGTCCTCGCGGTTATCACTACATAATCGTGCATCAGACATCACATGATTAAGGGCAGATCTGTTCACAAACGCCATTCTCCATCAGAAGGTATGGTAGTTCTGTTAGCACAGCCACAGGTCCATTCAAACCAGGCTCATGCGTGTCAGTAGAGAGGCACGGCCCGGTGTGCAAACCCTGGTGTAGTTACCGCACGAACCTCGTGGCTACCAGTTCCTCAAGCCTTCTCTTTGACAGTGTGAACACAGATATGCATAATTACAGAAGCACTGTACCGCAGATTTTTTCAAATAAGTGCTAATTACATATATATTTTATTTATACCAGGGGTCCTCAACCACCGGGCCATGTACTGGTACCAGGCTGTGGATCACTTGGTACCAGGCCACATAGAAACAATAACTTCTTTTTAATTTTATTACAATTTTTCTTGATTTTCTCGATCTGCAAAAGGTTTCATTTTGGAAATTTGCCAATTCCCTTCACTTTAGCTGCAATTTCTTTTCTATGCATAAATTTAGCTGCATTTTGCATTATGGGGTTTAAGTATGCGCCCCCACCTGGATGGAAAAATAGGCTTACAACTGTCACTAAAACTGGTCCATGGGGCAGACATTTTTGGTGACAACTGATTTAGACAACTGAGCAGGGCCTTGCTCAAGGGCCTAATAATGGTAGCTTGGTTGTCCTGGGATTTGAACTCACCACATTCTGATCAGAAGTCCCACATCATAACCAACACTGAGATTGGCACAAATAAAGATATTCCAACGTAATATTTTGACTAGAGGTCAACCGATTAATCAGCAACGATAGTTAAATATTGAAACTATCATTAGCTAACACAAAAATCCATACTGATAGTTTTTCCGGCTTCGGGTCCGCTGTCATTACGAGAGCGGCCTCTAGAGGCAAAGCATCCATGCCACGTGCTGCTTGTTTTACATGTGCGACTGCACGCTGCACGGAGAGCATACGGAGCATGGAGAGCGCTATATTATATTTATTATTTATAATATTAATAATATAAATCTATTCATGAATTAATATATTTATATTTAGTTCATTTAGCACATGTTCATGATTCAGTAGATTCCCTTTTTTTTTGTAAAAAAGTTAATATTTTACATGGTGTTATTTTTTTTGTCTATTTTATCCAGTATCCATTTAAATAAATTGGTAATCAGCGTTAGCTAAGTGCAATCTAACCTAACTATCGGCATCAGAATAATAAACCATCGGTCGACCTTTAATTTTGACCTGATCTATCTTGATCTAATTATTATTATTTTTTTTTTGAACTTGATAGGGTGAACGTTTTTGTTGCGCCATTCAAAAGCCAAAAAAATAAATAAAACAACATGGCACTTCAATTTGCGGTCCAGTGTTGCTGTACATTATGCGTTTTTTTGTTCTGTAAAAGTAAATATACACTGTTATACTATAGCTGTACCTTCATGGCCTGTCTATACTTACAGTACAGACAGGACTGGGTTCAAGGATCAGGAGGGGATGGGAAGGGTTCATGATGCTCAGGACACAGAGCAGCAGACATGCTGCTTTGTCCTTTTCACTAGGAGTGGAGGGGAAAAAAACAAATCAAATGTTCATCCCATTTATGCCTTTTTGTTTTGTGTATATTGAGAATGAGGAGTTTTTTGAGAGAGGGACCATGAGCAGAAGGAGAGTGAAATTCTTTTTTTCGCATATCGCAGCTTGTTAGGAAGCTGGGGAATCAGAGAGCAGGGTCTGTCATGATACAGCCCCCTTGGGGCAAAGAGAGGGTTTAGAGCCTTACTCAAGGGCCCACCAGTGTCGGTGCTGGGACTTAAACCCCTAACCTTCCGATCAGTAACCAAGAGCCTTGACTATTGACCACCACATTTTATTTAAAAACACTTGAAATTCTGACCAGTCAGAGAGCAAAGCACCACCTTTATACCCAGAAAGTTCCTGCTGTACTAAACAGTGTAAACGAGTGATCGTCTGCTGACTTTTTTGTCTGCTTAGCAAGCTGACTTTTGCCAACGTGCTGGGTGTGTGCGAGTGACACGACAGGCAACCAGGTGACTTTCACATAACCTTCCTGCACAAAGAAAGCTATTATCTGACATTCAAATCTCGCTACAAAGGGTTTACCTAGGCCTTAATTACACAAAGCAGATCTCCTGCCTCTGTGTGTGTGTGTGTGTGTCATCAGATCCAGAAGGGATCAGCCAAACCCTACTTATGTAAGAACTACCTGGATTAAACTGTCCTCTCACTCACATAGAGGGTTTACACAGAACAACCCTCGCAGCCTTCACCACACCTTTCTCCTGAGGAACAGAAGTCATACAATACACACTATGTAGCTCAAGACAACCAGTAACTAGTAGCCTGCAGATCCTGACAGAGATCAGATATATTCTCTATAGTATGACATACACTATATGGACAAAAGGACTTTCTGAACATCCCATTCCACATTTAAACCGACTTGCTCTTAAAATAACCTCCATTCTTCTGAAAAGTGCTCGTTCAGCCACAAGGGCATCAGTAAAAATTAGGTACTGATGTAGGTGAGGTGAGGAGGTCTGGAGTGCAGTCAATGTTCACACTGGGGTTGAGGTCAGAGCCCTATAGCAGGGGATCTTCCACTCCAACCCATTTAAATCATATCTTCATTGAGCTAGCATTGTGCACAGGAGCATTGTCATGGTGGAACAGGTTTGGGTCTCCTAATAAACCACACTTTGGGGAAGAACCACATATGGCTGGAAATATTGGTCCCAATATTTGTATCCATATGCTGTATTCTCTATAGTGTGTAATATAAAGCATGACCAAGAAATAAACAAAATAGCCCTTCATCCTTGTATAACAAAAACAGGAAGTGGCAGAAATCCACACGTGTGGCTGAAGGTGACACAGAATTACCGCATTTCTATTTCTGAAGGCCATGTGCAAGTGCTCACAAGACACCACAAGGAGCATGATGTAATCGTCCTTAATAGAGAGCTAAAAGGAGAACAGTGGATAGTTTGTTCTAAAGACAAATTTACAGCAATAAAAGGAAGAAGAAATCTTTGCTTGGGGATCATAAACAAACACTGAAAGGTAAAAGGTCTGGGTATATACCTGTGCACTGGGGACTTTTGTTTGGGGCTGTAGGTTGTAATCCTAAAATCAGGTTCTCTGTAGAGGTCTTCTCTGGTGGTTTTGCTACACACACAAACAAATACATGAACAACTTGATTCAAGCGAACCATTCATTTCCATCTGTCTTCCCAAGCGTGATCTTACCATCCAGTTTGGCAAAGTCCTTGTTGAGGAGCTCTTCAGCTGTCAATTTGGAGAAGTTGTCATCACCAAAAGGGTTCCAGGAAGGTTGTGCTCCAGAACCAGGTTTAGAGGCAGCAGGTAAGGTACCGACCTCGCCTGCTGGGTAAACACTCTGCTGAGAGGAGCGTGGCGAGCCAGAGGGGGTGGTGCTGGCTGATCTGGAGTCAAAACACAAAGTCAGCATGCTTAGCTCAGTCGATTAAAACGTTCATGTTTTGCTAAATGACCGATCAATGGATGTACAGTGGGATGGAAATCCACTCCAGGACTGAGGGCAGTGGAAGAAGCGCCATGACTACAACTCGCATGTGCATGAATGCCATTATTGACCCTCTAAATGTTTTACTGGCTGAATGATCAATACATATATGAGGTGGCATCAAAAAGTTTCAAAACTAGTTTTGCCAACAGATGGCAGCACAAGGCTGCACGCGCAATCACAGGGAGCACCAAGATTCATAAGTCAGTGTGTCTGAAGACAACGTTCTATGGACATCGAGAGCTGTACAACTGGTGCTATTCTGACCACGTGTGTTACCACATCTGCTATTCTGACCACGTGCGCACTCTGTCCACCCTCTCCTCACACATAAGTTTCTCACCGGAAACAACATGATCTCCTGTAAAATTCCTGCGGACTTTGCCGTCTTCCGGAAAATGAAGATCCAACTCTAGGTCTTCGTTTTGACACCAGTGTGGAGATCCAGTGCGAATTGCAGAAGGAGCTTGTAACGCTTTGAAAATAAGACCTCCAGGACACATTCCGGAAGTGGCAGGAAAGCTGGGAGCACCGTATTACTCTGCAAGGGGACTATTTTGAAGGTGATCGTGTGTTTGATAACGGAGCTAGTCTCGAAACTCTTTGATACCACCTCGTAAAGAAGGCAGGATGGATGAACGAATGAATAAATACATGGCACTCACTTGGATTTGTTGAGACCTGCTTCAGCGGCAGCAGCCTGCAGGAGCTGGGTGGACTTGCTAACAGGAACTCCAAATATAGCGCTATGCGTTACGTCACTCAGAATGCGCCTGTGACCTCCCCGCGGGGCCGCCTTGGGAGATGAGGGCGGAGTCAGAGACCCCACTCTATGGCCCAGACGCCCACCTGCAAATGGCTAACAGAGAAAGACGCTCATTTTTAGCGAAGACTTATTGACGTTCTAGACAAAACCAAATGAAAATGGTTAACTCAAATCTGGTAAAAAAGGGAACACCGGTTAGTGACCGTGCATCCTTTCAGGAAGTCACATAAACAAATTGTTTATGTTGAAAAGTTTAAGAGAGATGAATCAGAACATCTAGTCTACTGAAGACCCACTTCTACAACTGATCAGAAAAGAAAGACCCCAGGAAGACCCTCAGAGTAAAAAATGGTTAATCTTGTCAATTACTAAGCAACTAATACTATTCTATGTAAAGGGGAACTGCAGCCATGAAACGTTAGAAGGAAGTGTTCCACTTGAGTTGTGTACCCCAATATGCCTTCAAGGTGCCTATTATTATCATACATTTGTTGTCAACAAAAAAAAACAACACAATATTTTTAAGGCTTAGGATGGCAGGCACACAAAAAGTGGAATATTCCTGGGAAATGTTCAAGAAGCTTGAGCCCAACATAAGATCACATTCCAGCTGCTCTTGAATTACCATCTTCTCAGAATTCATGACTGGTGCCCCCTGTAGGAATGGAGGTGTAACTTTAGTAGACGGTGGGCTAGAAACGAGAAGATTAGCTACTGGCGGCTGCTGCTGATGGTTTGGTGGAGGAGCAGGAGCTGTAGCTTTCATTATGGCGTGTCCAGGTGTGATCTGAGAATGCTGCACAGGAGGGGGAGGGGCCATAGCTTTGGTTCTGGTTTGCGTCAAGGCTGGTAATGGAGTATGTTGAGGATTCAGGAGGGAAGAAGAAGGAGGAGGAGGAGGAGCCTTGGCTTTAGTTCTTCCCTGGGCGGATGAAGCAGATGGTGCAGATGAGCTGGGGCTCTGATGAAGAGGTGGGTAGAAATTCTGCACTTGGGGTAACAGCTAAAACCAGTAGATCAGGTCAAAACATAAGGTTAAGAGAATATTTTCATTATTTGGCAGCCAGTGCTGACATACATAGAGCAAATGGATCCAAATGTAATATTTGCTGTTTGGTTTTGCTGTTGTGTGGGGGGAAAAAAAATCTGTGTATGTGTATAAGCGAGATTCTTACCATCAACCGAAAGCTGATTGGCTGTTGGTCTCATTTGCAAATTATATTTGGATTAGCAAAAAGAACTACAAAAACCACGGAAACAAACAAACAAAAACGTTCTAAAAATACATTTCGATGAGCATGAAGATTTTTTTTCCTTGTTTTTTTATTATGAGCCTGAAATTATGACGTCCCCACAACATTATATCAGAAATAACACATTAATACAACCCTGTGAGTTGCCTTGCAGACTGCACACTACTGCCATTATATAAAACGAATCAGCACCTTCTGGCCAATCAGGTTTGAGAATGAACTTTTACAGCAAATCTGTTCCAGCATCTTTACCTGCTGCTGAGGAGGATAAAAACCAGCGGCTTGTGGCTGCACGAAAAGCTGTCCCTGCTGGGGTGTGGCCTGAGGAGGAGTGGGCGTGACCTGCAGGGATGTAGGCGTAACTTGCTGCT
The DNA here is from genome assembly GCF_014805685.1 of Silurus meridionalis. Classification (NCBI taxonomy): domain Eukaryota; kingdom Metazoa; phylum Chordata; class Actinopteri; order Siluriformes; family Siluridae; genus Silurus; species Silurus meridionalis. The sequence goes on along the minus strand of NC_060900.1, from coordinate 3,481,572 downwards.
GAGCCACAGGAACCAGCGGCTGAGGCTTCGGTGGCTGAGAGGCAATGGTCACACCTGTAAAACAATGCAGAGAAGATAGATGTCAATGATATATTATATATTGCATAATTAGGGGAATTGGATTTCTGATGGTCTTTTCTTCTGGGGCCATAAATCCATCTACCAGTCCACCTGTGAATGACTGCCGACTCATGCAAAAGTTCGTTTCCATTCCAGGTCACTAAATTCCAGCAAAACAACCCGCTCCCACCAGTCCTCACTACAGAACGTCAACCGCACGCTTCTGCTTTTTGGAGGAGGAGTATTGAGATGATCCTTAGATACGCACAGCCACCAAAAAGCTCCGCTTCCTGCACCCGTCTTTTCCTCACACCTTCCAGCAGTCGTATGCCTACAAATTCACGCTGTTGCTTGATTAAGAGCAACACTTTACATAAAAATAGCACACATAAGAAATAACGGAACTCGGTGTTGACAGGAATAAAAGGTGACAAACAGGACATAGGCTAATGCGCACATGTTAACACCATATCGGATTAGAGAACATCTCGTGTAAACAGTCCACGAAATCTTTTAATCGGAAGGACAAAAAAGTGTACATGTAAACGTGGCTACTGAAGCCCTGAAGCAAGGCCTGTAATCCCCACCAAATCAGTTGTATAAATAAGATACTTGTAAGTCGATTTACATATTTATATGTGTAAAGTAGAGGTCGACCGATTTATGCAGATTAATCGGCACAGATAGTTGATTGCTAGAACTTTCGGCCACAGGCAAAAATCCATACCTGTAGTTTTTCCGGGTGGCGTTATATGTTACGAGAGCGGCCTCTAGAGATAAATCACAGACATCATGTGCTGTTTATTTAAATTGTTACTTTTGTTTCAGTATGAATAAGTCATTTGTTTTCCTCAACATTTTTAATATAATTAATATATTCATATCCTAAATACAGTTTAAATGTATTTTTTTTTTTTATATAAAGTTCAGTACTATTTTACATGGAGTGTTGGTTTTTTTTTTTATCCACTATCCATTTTAAGAACTATCGGTCGATTAATCGGTTATCGGCAAGTACGATCCGACGTACTGTAGCTGTCGATATCGGTAAAATCCAATATCGGTCGACCTCTGAGTATTAAGCAGTAATCAAAGTCTATTTATAGCTCTTAGATTGCTGACTCTTTTATATAAGCTCAAACACACTTCCGCTTCATCTGACTCATCCGTAACCCAGTCAATGCATTCCAACGAACCAGTCTGTGACCATGTGATGTCAAAGTGCTTTAATGGCTTCTGGCTTAGTTTTTTCTTTTTTTTCCTTTTTTTATTAATAGAAAGTCAAATGGCAACTCAGCAATCTGGTTAAGCCTCAATATCCGCAGTATATTATTAGCTGAGGTTCAAGACGCATTCATTAACCATCCAGGATCATCGAAGGGGACATAATATGCGCACAGTTTCAGTCGATCTCATGTAATAATAAGTACTTATAGAGTAGTTTTGCATCCTTTATATGTCCAAAGAGTCTTTAGTTTAATCAGATTAATAAAAGAAAAGATGTATACACTTCTCTCCTGGAGGCATGGCAGGAGGCAATTGCAAGCACGTCCTGATTTTTTTTGCAAAGCGATCGCCTGCGTTCTGAGCATTCTGTATTCATATTATACATATAAAAGGGAACCTTTTATCATTTTAAATGAACTCTGGCTAACAACCAGATCCAGACGTACATATTTGCCGATTACAGCAGTGTCTATATGGAGACAGTCTTCTCAAGTGTGCCCTGTTCAGATAATTTTCCTTACGGAATGAAGCACGGTGATGGGTGTGGCTCTTAATCTCACTCTATCGGGAGAAATGACCTTACAAGAAATTCCGCCTTTTATGACGTCATGTAAGTATGTTACTAAGGAAAAAAACTTTCTAAAACTTATACTTACCCCTTGAGCATTTGTCACAAAAATAGCATTAGAATCCACTCGTCTTTTTACCAGTGTAAATAACTCAGAATGCATGAAATAGCAATAAACTCGCCTTTAAAGTCAATCGATTCAGTCAAAAACCTTTTGTAACTGATAATACTGTAATAATTTGACCAAATTTGTGTGTGACCCGTCAATTGATCAGCCTTTCTGCCAGCTGTATTTCATTCCAATTCAGCTTTTCACCACCTAAGCTGAAACAACATCCTGGTTTTTTTTCTGTGTCAACTGGAAACAAAATCGCCTCATGTTTTAACTGCACACACACACAAAACAATTGTTGTCGGAACTTGACCCTGTGTGTACAGTATTTTGACTTAATTCGTGTAATGCTCAGCAGCTACACTCACTGATAGGCTGCGTAGGTCCTGCCGGGGCATTGGCTCTTTTCCGGGGTGTGAGGGCAGGCTGTATGGGCAGCATGCCTGCGACCTGCTGAGCCTGGCCTGCTTTAGGCCGTTGCCGTGGTGCTATTGAGGTTTCCATAGTGGGGATGGGATCGGTGAGTCTATAAGACAAAAAATCCAGAAAATATCCTGCTTTGTACATTCTCATTGCCCAAACTTTTCATACACTAGATATAAAGCTCACCTGGCTTTAGACTGACTCTTCTTGGCAACCGCTTCACTCGCTCTAATTGGTTCAGGAAGCTTCGTAGGAATTGAAGAATTCTGATTGGCATGAAAGAAAAAGGAAAGAAAATCTAAGAGAAGGCTCAATGATTTTATTCAGAAAGATTCATTAGTAAAAAAAATTATTTATATGCGTGTTTTTCTTGATTCTCTGTGGTTTACGAAGGTCCTACATTGCCAAGCTTATATAAACATTATTTGTTTTAGCGCTACCCAAAGAAAGTGATGCAGCGGTGCTTTAGAAAGTGTCTCCAGCTTGCACACTGTTCTAATTAATTGAAATACAGGGGCATCCTATGGGCATGTTACATTTTGGTATTTTGGGTCATTAACTGTTTCTACAAGACATCGACCGATAGTGGATTTCAACAATACAGATAGCTTGATCGTACTTGTCGATAACCGAATAATCAACCGATAGTTTTTCACACTTCATGTAAAATAGCAAAATGTAAAACTTTATTAAAAAATTAAAAATCATTAAAATGATTCAGTACTGAATGAAATAAATATGGATATTAATTAAATTAATAAATATTGAGGTTATTTAAAAGTCACTTTAAATAAACAGCCTGTGGCATCAGTCATTCACCTCCAGAGGCTGCTCTTGTACTGTATAACACAACCCGGAAAAACTATCACTATGTATTTTTGCCAATAGTTTCAGCAATTAAAGTTAAAATGTGACACTGAATGCAGCAGGAAAATGCTGGATGAAAAAAATTGAAAAACCCCAGCATCTAACCTGGTCTAAGATTGAAGTTTTGAGATCTGAGAGGGTTACTAAAGTTTTTTTTTTTTTACATTTTTTCATTTATGACATTTTCATTTTCAATTACACCATTCGACAAACGGCCTTATCTAAAGCAACTTACAATTATATCTTTCATACAACTGAGCATCTATTCGGCTTTAAAGTCCAACGCCCAAGTCTTAACCACTTATGGGCCACCCAAGGGGCCACCTCCCATTTTTAGCTTTCAATAAACCTAAAACCATTATAAAAGCACGAAAAAACCTACATCGCACTGTGTCCATATACATATATTTGTTTTGTACCAGTGTAATAAAAATCACAGGGTCAGAGATCACAAAGCTGCAGAATTGTCCACGTGCTGCCGTCAATGCCATGCCATCCCTAATTCCTACTCAATGCATCCATTATAACTTTAACACAACAGCGGGCCACTGGAGTGCAGCCAAGAGGCAGCAGGCAGCGGAAAACCCACTTCCTCCTTCTTCCTCCGAGACAAACTGCAGACGATGCGCGTGGAATAAATCTAACAGGAAATGGTTTCTGGGCTTAGCAGCACAACACAGGCGTTGATAAGAAAAGAGCATAAACAGAGCAATGACTCAGTGATCACACCCTTCAGGGGGTTCATAATAATCAGCGACGTGGCACTAAAGCCCGCTTCAACGCACTGCAATGTTTATTCGCTTTGTCAGCATATTTCAAAAAGTGGAAAAATGATATTTTCAAACAAGATGAATCATTTCACCTAAGAGATATATAGACAGAAGTATTGGCACCTGACTTTTCTAGTCATATGTCGTTCTTCCTCATATTGTTAGCATAAAAATGGAGGCACACACTTGTATATCATATCTTTGGATGTGAAAACATTATATTACGGTATATATTACGGTATATATTAGATAGATAGATAGATAGATAGATAGATAGATAGATAGATAGATAGATAGATAGATAGATAGATAGATAGATAGATAGATAGACAGACAGACAGATTTCCCCTTTTCATTTTGCACAGGCGCTAGGACGCAGCTGTAGCTTTGTGTACTTGAAGTCAATTAAAAAAAACATATTAAACACTCACATGGATGTTCTGTACTGGACAGTCTCTTCGTGCAAGCCTAAAGGCAAAATGAGACACCTGGTAGATATCAGGCCTTATGTCAGGGTCTGGCTCCAGCATGTAACCTGGAGACAGATAAGAGACGTTAAAGCATGAGAGAAAAGAACAAAGAGATCGAAAACAGACGGATCAAATGAGTTACTCTGACAATGGAAGACAGAAAGATAAAGCCAGGCTCACAGACACGAAACGGAAAGGAGGACAGGATGTAGACATGAAGAGAGACGGGGTGGATAGAGACAAATAGAAAGAAAAGCATGAGACAACTGATGGACACACGAGACATGAGCCAGACAGATCTGTGATAGATCGATAGACATCAAATAGGCATAGACAGACTTGAGACGGACAGACATACATACATGGTACAGACATGAGCTAGATAAAGAGACAGACAGTCAGACATGATGTTGACAAAAAAAAAAAAAAGACAGAGCTAGATAGACAGACACATGTGATACAGATGTGAGCTAGACAAGCAGCAAAACAGACCTGAGACAGACAGACAGACAGACATAATATAAACACAAAATAAATAGACAAGGCATGAGACAGACAGAATTTAGATAAACACAGACATATAGAGAAAAAAAAACAGACAGACAGGTGGACAGATGGCATAAAATGCACAAGGAGGCATAAGATAGATGGATGGACTGATGAATTGACAGACGTTAAATCAATAGACACATTTGAGAAACGTTTCAGACAGATGGTTAGATAGACGAGAGACAGCTGGTTAGACAGACAGACAGAGCATATACAGCAAGATAGATAGATGGGTAAACAAACAAGGCCGACTGCTTGGTAGACGGGCGTTAAAATGGCAGACATAGCGAGAGACAGAGAAAAAAACAAAAAAAGACAGACAGAAGGACATGACTTCAACAAACAGGCAGGTGACCAGACAGACAAATGCACATGAAATAGAACAAACTGACGAATAGCCTGATCTGAAACAAACAGAAAGAGAGACGGACATGAAAATTACAGATGGCGCAAGAGAAAAAGAGACACGGACAGACAAACAAGAGTGACAGACAGACTGCTAGACAGACAAACATGAAGTCAACAGACAGACAAACATATACACATTAGATGAAAACAGTCTGATCTAGAACAGACAGACAGACAGACAAGTGAGAGAGAGACAGGAGAGTCTGCAATCAGGACAACGTGACAGAGTTTAGTTAATGTTGCACCAATGAGCAGCCAGATGGTAAAACGTGTGACTCACGTATGAGGCAGTGCACGTCGTCCGAGTAGCGCGAGTTGTCCGGGATGGTGAAGCTGCCATCGCAGATGGCCACCTGACTCTCTCCGAAAGGCAACGTGAAAAAACACAGCTTATACAGCAAGCAGCCTAGGGCCTGAGGAGCAAAACACACACACACACACACACACACACACACAATTAAATCAACTGCATCTCCAGTCTACCTACCAGAAAACAATACAAGCACAAATGTTTTAGATCAATTATATAAAAAATGCGTGTGTAGGTGTGTAGGAGAGCAAATCAAAAGGTCTCTGAGGAAAAAAAAAACTCCACACATCTCACCCAGATGTCAGCTTTAGTGCTAATGACTTTCCCGCTGTACAGATTGACCATCTCTGGAGCTCGGTAGGACAGCGTGGTGTACCTGCACATCAACACACATTATATTACACGTCACCAAAGAGACAGGGAACGGCTCAATGAAATGAGTGAGATGAGGCTCGAAACAAAGTACTTTTTAATTTCTTCGTCGACAGCCGCCGCCCCCTCAGCCTGGGGGTCCTGGGACCGGTTGGTGGCGCTGCCGAAGTCGCACAGGACGTAATGGCCGCGGTCGTGCAACAGAATATTCTCCACCTGGATAGAAAAAAAATGTGTTACTACACATATAGATGATAGAGCTACATGCCTACTGTTGCGATTAGAGTTTGACCAATTAGTCGGTTTTCCTAATTATTTGGCACCGATAGTTGATTGCTGTAACTATCAGCTAAAATCCATACCGATAGTTTTTCCGGTTCACTGTCATTACAACAGCGGCCTCTAGAGGAAAATCACTCATGCCTCGTATTTGTTTTTACACGCAAGACTGTGCGCACTGCACGGAGAGCGCGATATCATAATTTATCAATTATATAATTATATTTATTAATGAAAATATTATTATTTATTTTATTTCATTTAGCACATTTTAATGACTAATTACTGTTTTCTTGTAATAGAGTATATATTTTACATAAAGTGGTTTTTTTTTTTTTTTTTATCCAGTATCCATTTAAAAAAAAATCAGTTAACTTATTCGGTTATCAGCAAATACGATCCAAATTGGCTATCGGTAAGAAAAGCGTCCTTGCATCATCATGCTACCATCACCAGGCTTCGCTGGTAAGATAACGCTCAAATCTTACCATATATTTCTTTTGACATTTTGCTATATTATGTTAAATAAAGGGACATTGATGACTCAACAGATTGTTTCTGCAGGTCACCGAGTCATTTGTGCAGGGGTGTGGTGTATTAACTGTTCAAACCAGACAATCATCTCAAGAAATCTTGACTTATGTCAACACAGCGCTCGAGGCGTTTAATCTTGTTTAACGTCTCGATCTAATGCGAGGGTGTGACATGCGGCATGGTCCTGGTAGCTAAAACCTCTTGATTTAAAGGGGGCAATTGTAAAGTGATTATTTTTAGATGTTTGCTCTGGTTGTAGAAAAAAATCTAGTTGTTTTTTTAATTTAATTTACACTTACGACCTCATCCAGAGTGATGCACATGTATCTAATTCATACAACTGAGCAGCTACAGGATTAAGGGCCTTGCTTTGGGGCCCAGAAGTGGCACATTGGTGTGGCTGGGATTCAAACTCATGACCTTCAGATCCAAAGTCCAATTTCTTAACAACTAAGTGGTTGTGGTTCTTCTTCAAAGTGTTACCATAAAGCTGGAGGCACACAATTGTGTGCATGAAATTTCTTCCTGTATTTGAACTAGAAGACCGAAATTTGGAACATCTTCCCAGAAGAATGGAGGACAACAGCAAATGGACATTAAATGTAGAATGGGATGTTCAGAAGCTGCATATGAATCTAATGCTGAAGTGTCCACAACCTTTTGGTTATATAGTGTGTGAGCAATTGTTTGAGGAAAGAGGTTCGAGGAGGAAGGAGGTGAAGGCGTGGCTCGTACTTTGAGATCCCGGTGGACGATTGGAGTTTTGCGCTGGTGCAGTCGTGCGACGGCTTCACACGTGTCGCAGAAGATTTGCAGCACTTCTGATTCGCTGAAGCCAGTCTGAAGACGCTGGTTCATCAAATTCACCACCTGACCGCCTGAACATGCACAAACACACAGTCATAAAACAGAAGAGACCAAAAGAGAGAAACAGACAGAAAGACAGACAGATGGAACAGACAGAGAGAGACAGACTGAAAGAGAGAGATAGAGAGGGGCAGATAAAGAGACAGAGAGAAAATACAGTAAATAAGACCAAAGTGCTGACCTCTACAGAAATCCATTAATATCAGAACTTCCCAGACGTCTCCAGACCCCACGGAGGTGATGCTGGAGTCCAGATAGCCGACTATATTTTTGTTGCCCACCAAATCCCTCTGTAAACAAGTGCACAAACACACACAGGGGCAATAACAATGATGAGCTCCAACAGCTGTCACGTTCATGACTTTCGATTAGATGTGGGCGGCCAAAAGTGACGATTCAACACCATGTTTTTAAAATTAGCACGCCAGACGGCGTCTAAAGACGGCAACAAGGACAGCTTTCCCAGCTTTGTCCACCTGAATCAGACATGCCAATCTTACGGTTAGGTGTCCACAAAATTCCAGTCTTCTGGAAAGATGTTCCACAAGATTTTGTGGAAATTTGTGCTCATTTTGCAATACGTTTGTTAGTAAAGCCAGGTCCTGATGGAGGGGAGGTGAGGAGGCCTGGGGTGCAGTTCCAATTCGTTCATGTTC